>NC_135377.1:77459048-77762995 GCF_049243985.1 Paroedura picta | reverse complement strand
CTAGGGGCATAATTCATGAGAAGAATTATTTTGCACAAGTTCCCACTTAACCTTAGGGATGTTCTCACAAGACTGTAAACCTTGTTTCCCCATACATATTCCATCCAGCTACCCCACTGGCCTACATAGATTTCTGTACTTGTTTGATAGCTTTGCTGTATTAAATTTTCCATTATTTTTTAAAAAATGAATTACCTTATTTATAGTCTGCTTTTCTTACAGGTTCAAGGCAGATTGCAAAATAGCAATTAATGCAACCAATAGGATAGTACATCGAATAAGCCGTGTAATAGCACTAGCAATTGCAGAAATTTGAAACAGTTGTCAGAACTAGCCTGTAAGCATTAAACATGAACACAGCCCAACAGTGCAGAATATGCTCAGGTACAGGCAGTTAGTAAACTTGCCTCTCTGCAGGATGGTATCCGTAGAAGGCCTACTTAGATGCAGAAAGTCATTATAGCAGAAAAAGTGGGGGAAGTGATCTTTTAGATAGGTGGGCCATGAAGAACTTTGCATTTGGTTGCCAGTGCCTTGAATCAGTGGTCCCCAACCTTTTTATCACTGGTGACCACTCAACACTTCACAATTTTACTGAGGCCCGGTGGGGGGGGGGGTAGTTTACTCCTCTACTCTCAACCACTGCCCTAACGCTCTCTGATCGCTATGGTGATGTTTAAACATCCCTTCAAAATAAGATACAGACACGCCACAACAATGAACATAAGGAACATTTCATTTTCATGGAAATTTTAACTCATGACAATGGGAACCCTGAGCTTGTTTCTCTGCAACGAGATAGTCCCATCTGGGAGTGATGGGAGACAATGACACCAAAGTGTGTTGTAAAGGGCCGGGGGGGATGAAGTAAAGGGCCGGGGGGGGGGAGAAGTCATCCTTTGGGGCGCACCTCCAGTTAGTCGATGGACCACATGTAGTCCGCAGCCCACAGGTTGGGGATCGTTACCTTGAATTGATGGGCTGCCAATGGGCAGCCAGAAGAATGAATGTAATATGCCTGCTCCACCTAGCTCCAATCAGTAGTGTTCTGCCCAAACTGGAGTCTTAGAGTTGACTTTGGGAGAAGGCCTATATAGGCTGCATTACAGTGGGCGGATGACCCACTGCAATTGGCTGTGAATGTCAATTTTTAGTTGCAAACATAATGTGCATTTGGATTCAGACCTTTGGCATGGTGTACAATAGAATCAGAGTCCAGGAGCACCTTTAAGACCAACAAAGCTTTCGAGTGCAGGCACTCCTCATCAGACTGAGAGCTACTGGATACTGATTCTATTGTGCTACTTCAGATTAACACGACTACCCATTTGAATTTACCGTATTTGGCATGGTGTGTACATATATACTGGTGAGATCCCACATACCCATTTCACTAGCAAAGGCAGAAGACCATCTTGCATCAAGGGAAGAGCCTTTTCCCTGGAGGAAAGCCCTTCTTCTTAAAACCCAGTACATATCCCAACATATATCAGCTGCATTTCCCCCCCCCCCACAAGTTGAAGCATAGCAACAGAATATTGTCCAAAAACCAAAAACAAAATGGATGTGCATTCCCTTTCAGTGCCTTGGACCAGCGGTCCGCAAGCTTCTGCTTGCCGCGGACCGCTGCGGGGAAGTGGTGGGAGAGGGTGGCCCGGGGGCCCGCGCACACGCGGCAGCCCCAGAGCAAATGCGCGTGCGCAGCACCACCGCCATGCCGGCGGTTTTTCACCACTGCCATGCCGGCGGCCGCGGCTTCCCCTCCTGGCCCCTCCAGGCCGCGAGCAAACCACCTGCTAAAGCGGCCGATTTGCTTGCGGCCTGGCGAGCTTCTCGCTTCGGGGGGGACGGAAGAAGGAGCCGCGGCCCGGCGTTGAGGCCTTCGCGGCCTGGCGCCGGGCCGCGGCCCGCGGGTTGGGGACCACTGCCTTGGACAACTTGGATTTGAACTGTGTACTGTGGAGATAATATCTATCTAGAAGGATTTGGACACACCCCTCTGAGCTATAGTCTGGTCAGCTCTACCTTTCATATTAGTGCACGGCTGTAGTGGATTTCTTCTGTCCTGTTTTATCTCACAGACCTTTCTGGTGAGGAATTTCTGCTAGGCCACAAAGAAACCATAGATTCAACTATAAAAACCTCACTGTTTTATTACATTAAAAACCGTTTTATTTCATGAGCCCCCAGATGATGAAAGAAAGCAAAAGTAGGCAGTTAATTGGACCCAAGGAAGGGGAAAAAGCCCCAATCATTCTCCCAAACACAATAAGTGTTTGGGTTCACTTCTCTTTTCTGAGTTAGTCAAGTGCTAAAAGTAAAATGGCAGTTAAAGTCTGAAGACTGGTCATAAATCATTCTGAAGCCAAACTGTTATTAGATATGTCTGACATTGAAGCCTTCTCAGTTGATAAAAGGGAACAACTCAGGTTTCATTTTCTGTGAAGCTGTTATTTTCATCCCCCCCATTTCAGACTAGACAGAACTTTACAAAATGCCCAAGGTATTACATATTGGGCATACTTCTTGTGAAGAAAAATTCTAGAAAATCACATACATGAGTCAATAGCCAACTGGTTCAAAAATTATTGGTGGGGAGTTGGAACTGAACAGACATGACCACTTGTCATAACGGTGTCTGAAGTCCCCTGCATTTCAAAAACGACCTTGGAAACTCCCCTTAGATTCTGCAGGTCCTAAGTCCCACTCTTCTAAGAACATTGATCGTATCCAGTTACACTTTGAGAAATGCAAGCTCAAGGGCTCTGTGAACAATTGAAGATCATTTTATTTATTTGTTTGTTTGTTTATACTATATATCATCAGCCTCTCTCGCATGGATTCAAGATGGATTACACATAAAGTCAGCCTTTGTAATGCATTTTGTTAGCTGGTTACTAATGAACTCTTTGTGTCATTTCAGACAAAACCATTTTAGCAATTGGCTACTAATGGATTTTATTTATCCTTTCATACAAATTTGCTTTATATGACTCATTACAGACCAGTGAGTCTGACCTCTGTTGTGGGGAAGATAATGGAGCAGATATTAAAGGGGGCGATCTACAAACATCTGGAGGACAATTTGGTGATCCAAGAAAGTCAGCATGGATTTGTCTCCAACACAATCCCACCTTCTTAAAAATTGAAACAAATTATTGTTGTTGTTGTTGTTGTTGTTGTTGTTGTTGTTGTTGTTGTATTTATACCCCGCCTCCCCCCGAAGGCTCAAGGCGACTTAAATAACCCCGTCTCCCTAAAACCATAAAATAACAATAATTTCCAATAAATTTACAATAGTGGCAACAATGATGGCATAATCTACTCATTTGGTCTCTGCATCCTCAACTACAGGAGGGGGGTGACACTCTCTACCGCCAGTTTGTGAGGGGGGGGCTGATCTTCTTACCGCCCGGCCTCAGCTATAAGCCTGGCGGAAGAGCTCCGTCTTACAGGCCCTGCGGAATGCTGGTAATTCCCACAGGGCCCTCAGCTCTTCCGGGAGCTCATTCCACCAGGTTGGGGCCAGGACCAAGAAGGCCCTGGCCCTGGTCGAGGCCAGGCGGGCTTCCTTGGGGCCGGGAATGACCAATAGGTTAGCCCCCACAGAGCGTAAAGCCCTGCGGAGGATATAGGGCGAAAGGCGGTCCCTCATATATGCTGGGCCTAAACCAAGGATGGCCTTGAAGGTCAAAACCAAAACCTTGAACCTGATCCGGAAGGCGACCGGTAACCAGTGCAGCTGCCTCAGAACTGGCTGGATGTGAGCCCTCCACGGTGTAGCTGTGAGGACTCTACAGCTGCATTTTGGACGAGTTGCAGTTTCTGGATCAAGCCCAGAGGCAGGCCAGTGTAGAACGAGTTACAGAAATCTAGTCTGGAGGTGACCGTCGCATGGCTCACTGTGGCCAGGTGTTCAGAGGACAGATAGGGCGCTAGTAGCCGAGCCTGGCGAAGATAGAAAAATGCCCGGCTAGCTACCTGTTTAACCTGTGCCTCGAGTGTTAGTGAGGCATCAATGGTCACCCCTAAATTCCTGGCCTGAGACGCGATATTAAGTTGCGTCCCAGCCAGAAAGGGTAAGCGCGCTTCCTGATCTGCCCCCCTACGGCCCAACCACAGGACCTCTGTCTTGGAGGGGATGAGTTTCAGGCGACTCTGCTCGAGCCATCCAGCTACGGCTTCCAAACATCTGGCAAATGGATCTGGGGGGGAGTCCGGGTGGCCATCCATGAGGAGAAAGAGCTGGGTATCATCAGCGTACTGGTGGCAACCCAGCCCATAACTCTGTACCAGTTGAGCCAGAGGGCGCATAAAGATGTTAAATAATGTAGAAGAGAGCACCGAGCCCTGTGGGACCCCACAAGGGAGCCGGTAAGGGCCCAATACTTCCTCTCCTACGGCTACCCTCTGTGTCCAGTTTTGGAGGAAGGAGCATATCCAGCGTAACGCTGTACCCCTTATCCCCGTACCGGCGAGGCGGCTCGCTAGCAGCTCATGATCGACCACATCAAACGTGGCCAACAGATCTAAAAGAACTAGCACAGTAGAGCCACCTCAGTCAAGCTGGCGACGGAGGTCATCCAACAAGGAGACCAACACAGTCTCCACCCCATGACCAGGGCGGAAGCCAGACTGGTATGGATCGAGCGCCGAGGTATCTTCCAGGAACGCTAGGAGCTGGTCCGCCGCAGCCCTTTCCACCACCTTACCCAGGAACGCTAAATGTGCTACTGGGCGGTAGCTTGCAGGGTCATGTGGGTCCAGAGATGGCTTCTTGAGGAGAGGGCACACCATCGCCCCCTTCAGCACCTCAGGGAACTCCCCCGACTGGAGAGAGCAGTTAACAATATCCCTGAGCTGCTCACTTATCCGTCCATCCCTCCCCTTAAGAAGCCAAGACGGACAGGGGTCAAGGGGGCAGGTGGTTGCCCTCAAATGAGCCAGTTGACTCCGTGGTACTGTGCTGTAGAGCCAACTTGGACATTTTTTGTCCCTTCCAGGATGCTGTAGTTGGGGGAGTCAGGCCTGGATGACCCAACTCTTCCCCTTCTATATGGGCCTACTCCTTTGGGTAGTGAAACACAAGGTAGAAAAACTCTTTTCTATCTACATGATCACAATTAGCTTTTCTTGAGCCAGAGGCATAAAGTACCACCCCTTGACACTGAAAGGAGGCCACCAGTCTATCTTCTTACCATTTATAGCCTATACCCAGGTTTTAGGTATCCTACCAAATGCCATAATTTTAGTTTAGATGGTCCTTACTACAATATTTGGTAAGTGCCCTTGGTGCTCATTTAAGTCCTAGATAAGACTTCAGCATCTTCTGCAAACAATAACATGGAGATCCTATGATCCAATAGTTTAGAAGGATGGAAATCTGATCTAATCATGTTGTTAATATAAAGATGAAAGCAGTAGGGTCAAAATGCAACCTTCTTTGGCTTACTTTGAAGATTTGATTAGGTTCCTAAAATGCCATCACCTGTTGTACCTGGACTGGCGTTGTTAATCTGCAAGGTGCAGATTAGGTCAAGAAGCCTGCAATCTATGGATGTGGCTTCTAGTTTTCCCCATATTTTAGCCCTAGAGATGGAATCGAAATCTGCTTTCAGATCAATGAGGCAGCATAAAGTGAAGGTGGACTTTGGGATGAATATTTGTCAATTAAATGTTGCAAAATTAGGCAATGATCTATGGTGGCTCTTTCACCCCTGAATCCAGCTTGTTGTTCAGTGATTATATCTTGCTACTTTGGTCAACTCTTAAATTTATCCAATAAATATCTAGCATAAAGTTTGCTGATGATGCTTAGCAGGTTTATTGGTTTATCATTAGTGGGATTGTCCCTCTTCCCCTTCTAAAAAATGGAACTATGATTGCCAAGCTCCAGTCCTTAGGGACATGGCCAAAAGTGTCAGCTTAGATGAAAGCAGTGCCAGGAGTGGAGTTTGCCAGTCTGTTGTTTTTTTCTGTTCTGGAGGCACACTGTCTGCACTAGGAGCATTTCCACCTTTGAGTTGGAAATATATTTTGGAAATATATTTCCCAGATGGCTAAATGTAGGAGTACAGAGGGAATATCGTTAAATGCATGGCTTGAACTCATCCTCCAAAAAGTGCAGTTATTTTCTTTAGCAGACTGAATAAGACATTTCCATGTCTCTTTTATGAATCATAGAATCATTGAATCATAGAATCATAGAGTTGGAAGGAGCCATCTAGTCCAACTCCCTGATCAACGCAGGATCAGCCCAAAGCATCCTAAAGCACCCAAGAAAAGTATGTATCTAGCCTTTGTTTGAAGACTGCCAGTGAGGAGGAGCTCACCACCTCCTTAGGCAGCCTATTCCACTGCTGAACTACTCTGACTGTGAAATTTTTTTCCTGATATCTAGCCTATATCGTTGTACTTGTAGTTTAAACCCATTACTGCGTGTCCTTCCCTTTGCAGCCAACGGAAACAGCATCCTGCCCTCCTCCAAGTGACAACCTTTCAAATACTTAGGGGGCTATCATGTCCCCTCTCAACCTTCTTTTCTCCAGGCTGAACATTCCCAAGTCCCTCAACCTATCTTCATAGGGCTTGGTCTCTTGGCCCCAGATCATCTTCGTTGCTCTCCTCTGTACCCTTTCAATTTTATCTACGTCCTTCTTGAAGTGAGGCCTCCAGAACTGCACACAGTACTCCAGGTGTACTTATGTCATCTTTCTTTTTGCAAGCAACTGTTTGCTTGTAAGATCCCTTTTGAGAAAGGAGATATGTGAGCTGTCTGACTGACATTCCAGGATTTTTATATACATTGGAATGCAAAGATGGCTTTTTTCAGTTTTAATGCAATCCTTGTTGAATCATGGATTTGAAAATCGTACTATTTTTATTGGTGCATAAGCCAGTGACACCTGTCAGAAAGAGTTTCAATCTCTGAACTAGGATTTTCTAAAGAGTCAAGGGATCCCAGACCTGGGTCGAGTCTGCATGGGGTTTTTTATCCACTCCCAATCTGAATAAATCCCTCCCATCTACACTGGATTTGTTTTCCATTTTGATTTTGAGCATATAAGCCTCGATATTTGAAAAACTGTCACCAGTATAAGTGTAGATTTCTCCTTTTTGCAAATTAACTTTCTGCTCTGTGCCTCCAACGCTGATGTAACAAAGCCTGATTGGCTAGGGAATCAGTTCAAAGACTTCCTATTTCCCTGTTGCAAGGCTTCCCTTCATGTTTTAAAGTGACTGCACTCCAGAAGCCCACACTTCTCTCAGCAGAGATTTGCTTTGTTCTCTGAGAAGCTGCTGCTGGCTCAGGAGTCAAAAGAGAAAAAAGCACTAGTGCTGACTAGACTTCACCCCTCCTCCATACCCTCCATTTCAGGAAAGGTAATTCAGCTTCATGACCACTGTTCCCCTCTCTGCTCTGAGCACCCCCCATCAAGTGCAGAAGGCTTTCTGTTTCAATTGGGGGGGGGGAGGAAGAAGAAAGACCCAGGTTCAAATTGATCTGAATTCAGCAGTATTGAGAGGGGGGTGGGGGGTAAGTGCAGAATCAGCCCTGGTTGACCACCAGGAGAGCTGTAGATTCTTTTCAGCCAAGGCCTTCTTCAGCCTTTGATCTAGACAGGAAGTCTGCTTGTTCTGTTGGTGAGACGTGAGCGGTAAAACGAGTCTTAGGTTAAGTCTGCTGAAACTGTGAAATCATCTGTAGCAGAGGAGGGGAGAGAGATCTTCCATATAGGGGAGTACCTGGAGATTTTTTTTATGGGGGGTAGTAAGTTCCCACTAACTAACTATAGTGCTGAATCTTGAGTGTACCGGGATAGTCTCCAATGTTGGGCCATTCAGTATACGAAGACTTAGTAATTTGTACAAGACAAGGTCCAGCGTAATCTGACCTTTTATCCTTGAAAGAGCATGGGAACAAGGAGTACATTGGGTCTTCCTCCTGGTCATCAATAACCAGTTTGTACTTTGTGCAAAGAGTGTGATTGTCTAGTCTTGGTCTTAAATTGAGGCTATCCCCCTATTATCACCATGGCATCTAGCTACTCCAATAAGGATCACCAACATAACATTCCAGATCTAGCCAGTTTGCATTAATATCAACTTTTCTTTTGGGGTGAGGAAGATATATATTGATTCTATTTTTTGTGTGTGGGATTTATAGTTCACCCTCTTTGGGAGCTCATTTTATTGTTCAAACACAACTAGTTCAAACAGTGGTTGAGAACCACTGAGGTAGAGGAAAGCGACATATAAGAACCAACTCAGAGAGCTGGTTCTTATATGTCTCTTTCCTCTATCTCAGTGGTGTTCAATAATCTTTAAACCGCCCGTGGCGCCACGGGCGCCACGGACTATATAATTCGGTAAGGGGTCTGGAGGTGGGATTAGTCCGTGATGATCCGGACCCTTCCTCATGACAATCCGGACCCTTCCTCATGACAGACAATCGGAGGGACCAATCGGCAGGCGCGAAGCGCCTGCCGATTGGTCCCTCCGATTCCCAGCTCCAGCAACTGTGAGCACGGCTCGCAGTTCCTCCTGACCTGACGCGGCGAGAGGCGCGAAGCGCCTCTCGCCGCATCAGGCCGCCGACCCAGGGAGCCCCCGGCAGTCGCGCGAAGCGCGGCTGCCAGGGGTTCCATGCCTGGCGGGCTGACGCGGCGAGAGGCGTGAAGCGCCTCTCGCCACGTCAGCCCGCCCACGCCGAAAGAAGCTCGGACCAGCCTGCAAGAAGCCCGGACCTCCGCCGCCGCCACTGCCTGCTGCCGCGCCGCCGCCTGCCATTCCCCCGCCGCCGCCGCCGCCGCCCGGCTCTCCCCGCCCCGCCGCGGCCGCCGCCGAGGGGCCAGGCCCGCTGGCCAGCAGGGGCAGGAGCGGTGGCGTCGGCGGACAAGCGGCGGCCGAAGGGGACGCGCAGGCGGCCGGCAGGAGCAGCAGGAGGCGGCGGCGCCGGAGGAGGAGCGAAGCCCCGGCCGCTGCCATGCCTGGCCGCGAGAGCGTCGAGAAGTCGACCCTCGGACCAGCCTGCAAGAAGCTCGCCGCCGCCGCTGAAGGAGCCGCAGACCAGCACGCCGAAGACCACTGTAAGGTCCTAGCGCCCGCTGCATTCCCCTGCAGCGGGCTTGATTACTAGTATCTTATAAATGCCTTTGGAGTAATAGGAGTTGTTATTGGACTATGCTAACTAAGGGTTTAAGGTGCACCAGACATATAGTAACATTAAAACATTAACTTTAACATCTTATACCTTAAATTCATAAATATTAAAATTGATACAGTGGGAGAACAGGAATTCTTGTACAGTTCTGTATAATTTTGTCACCTTTTTTTAATCTGCTTCTGTTAGGTCCTTACCCTTTTTGTCCCTTATCATACCCATCTTTACATGAAACGTTCTCTTCATATCTCTAACTTTCTTGAAGAGATCTCTCTTCCCCCCTATTCTATTGTTTTCTTCTATTTGTTTGCATGGTTCAATTAAGAAGGCGTTCTTATCAACAACAACAAGCCTTTAATAGCATAGTACAAGTACAATATAAGAAGGGAAAGTGCAAAAGGATCCACTGCTAGTGAGAACAAATGCAAAGATCATGCTTTAGACATAATACATTCACGATTTCTCATGGCAAGATGTAAAAACTTTGCTACTGGTTCAATTATATCAGGGTTCTGGGATGACAAAAGAAACTGAGTCTTTCGTTCATCCGAATGCAGTTCTCTTTTACACAGCAGTGAGTTAAGAAATTTGGCTTGGATCGAAGAATAAAATGGACAATGGAAGAAAACGTATGTAATTGATTCTATACAACATTGTCCACATGGGCACAACCTAGCTGAATATGGGATCTGTTGAAATCTCCCATATAGAACAGCAGAAGGTAGAGCATTAGTTCTAGCTAGCATGAATGCTCTACGCTGTTGTGGGATGATTAGATGGTAGAAGTACGCAGCTAGGGGCTGAGAGCTTGGTGAGATCCCCAAGCTCAATGGTGAACAAACATTTCTAGCTTTACTGCTAAGTTCCTGCAGTTCTATGTCTAACAGTCTGCGTTTAATTAAATTAAATGCAGACTTTTCAGATATCAGATACAAGGAGTCTAAAGATATCCCTATAGATTAAATTTTTCCCTCAATGTGTCCTAACCAAGTAGATGACTCATGTTCAGATAGCATGAGGGAAATTAGACTATTGGGGTCAGATCTAAAATGAATGCGAAGCCAGAACTTGATTGTTAACAACCATGCTTTGGTTTCCAATAGTCTTTGGCTGGTTTCTAGACATAGGACTGTGTAAGAGACACAGTTCGGGGTCCCAAGGATTTTACGAAGGAAGACAGATTGGAGACTTTCGACTGCTTGGTTTAAAAGCGTTGATCCAAATAGGGATGCCATAGAGCAGTTGGGCACTTAGTTTCCCATTGAATACTTTGAGGGTTGCTGGCACGTACTGGTTACCACTGGTGTATAAGAAACATGTAATTGCCAGGGCACTAGTTTTTGCAGATGTGATTGCATATTTCCTCTGTGTAGCCCAATTTGCATTATGGTGAAAAAATATTCTCAGGTATTTGAAGCTTTTAACATATTCAATGTTGTTATCTCTTACAACATTGTAGCCTCTTACATTTAATGTAGCCTCTTACATTTAAGAGGCTTCCAAGGCTTTCCAAAAACCACAATTTTTGACTTCTCAAAGTTCAGAACAAGTTTGTTTACTTCACAGAAGTCCAGGAATTGAACCAGTAAGCATTTTAATCCAATTTGTGAATGGGACAGCACTACCGCATCATCTGCATATAAAAGCAGTGGGATGTGAAGAGAACCAATTTTTGGGCTATGGCCAGAATTGGGGGATAAGGATGGAGCAAGGTCATTTATAAAAAGGTTAAATAGGAGGGGAGCCAAAATGCATCCTTGTTTTACCCCTTTGTTGATTGGGGGGTGATTTCGACTTGGCAACAGGTAGAAGAATAGAGTTTCCTTATAAGATATAGGAGCTTTTTATCTATCTTCATCTTTAACAGCTTATCCCAGAGAAGATCTCTAGGGAGAGAATCAAAGGCCCCCTTAAGGTCCAGAAAAGCTGCAAAGAGCTTTGGACCCTCTTTCTTACTATATTTGTTGACAAGGTGGGCAAGGATGGTGCAATGATCAAGGGAGGATTTCCCTTGACAGAATCCAACCTGCTCAGAGCCTAGAATCTTTTCCTTAGTCAACCACAAGGTAAGTTTATTTGATAGGAGTTTGGCATATAGCTTCCCAAAAATAGAGAGAAGGCTGATGGGTCTATAATTGGTTGGGAGCGAGCGGTCACCCTTTTTAAATACTGGAACAAGAATTGCATTTGTTCATGAGTCAGGCATTGAGCCTGTTTTGTTAATTACAGTAAAGAGAGCAGCCAAGAGAGGAGCCCACCAGTCTGGGAAGATTTTAAGCAGCTCAGGAGGGATCACATCAGGTCCTGTTGCTTTTCTAGGCTTTAGTTGATCAATACAAGCTCTGACTTCATCAGGCATCACTGGGGCCCAGTCTGGGATATCTGACAGGTTGATCTCGGGGAGGCTACAGGAGCTTACTCTGTCCTCATGGAATAGGTTTAAGAAATATTCATACCAAGTAAGGGAGGGGATGAAGTTTGTTAAAGAAGATTTCTCATGAAAAGCTCCTGAAACTAGGACCCAGAATTGTCTTGTATTGTTGTTAATTGTAGCCTGCTCAAGTTGTTCCCATTGTTTTTTAATATACTGTAATCACTTTGCTCTCTGGTCCTCCCCATTCTATTGTTTCCTTCTATTTGTTTACACTGTTCATTTAAGAAGGCATTCATCTCTTCTAGCTTTCCTCTAGAATTTTGCATTCAATTGGGTGTATTTTTCTCTTTCTCCCTTGCCTTTTACTTCCCTTCTCTCCTCAGCTATTTGTAAAGCTTCCTCAGACAGCCATTTTCCTTTCTTGCATTTCTTTGTCTTTGGGATGGTTGTAGGTGGTACCTATTGTACGATGTTGCGAACCTCCGTCCATAGTTCTTCAGGCATTCAGTCTATCAGATCTAATTCCTTAAATCTATTTGTCACCTCTACTGAATGTTTGTCAGGGATATGATTTAGTTCATACCTGGGTTTCTTCAATTTAAACCTAATTTCTTCAATTTAAGCCTAAATTTTGCAACAAGAAGCTAATGATCTGAACCACAATCAGCTGCTGGTCTTCTTTTTACTGACTGTATAGAACTTCTCCATCTTTAGCTGCAGAGCACATAGTCAATCTGATATCTGCGTCTATGATTCTGTGATTCTGTGATTCCGTAATTCTGTTGACCATCTGGTGTTGTCCATGTATAGAGTCTTCTCTTGGGTTGTTGGAAAAGAGTGTTTGCTATGATCATTGTATTCTCTTGACAAACTTCTACTAGCCTGTGCCCTGCTTTATTTTGTACTCCAAGGTCAAACTTGCCTGTTATCCCAGTTATCTTTTGGCTTCCTACTTTAGCATTCCAATCCCCCATGATGATAAGCACATCATTTTTTGGCGTTATAGAATCATAGAATCATAGAGTTGGAAGGGGCCATACAGGCCATCTAGTCAAACCCCCTGCTCAACGCAGGATCAGCCCTAAGCATCCTAAAGCATCCAAGAAAAGTGTGTATCCAACCTTTGCTTGAAGACTGCCAGTGAGGGGGAGCTCACCACCTCCTTAGGCAGCCTATTCCACTGCTGAACTACTCTGACTGTGAAATTTTTTTTCCTGATATCTAGCCTATATCGTTGTACTTGAAGTTTAAACCCATTACTGTGTGTCCTCTCCTCTGCAGCCAACAGAAACAGCATCCTGCCCTCCTCCAAGTGACAACCTTTCAAATACTTAAAGAGGGCTATCATGACCCCTCTCAACCTCCTTTTCTCCAGGCTGAACATTCCCAAGTCCCTCAACCTATCTTCATAGGGCTTGGTCCCTTGGCCCCAGATCATCTTCGTCACTCTCCTCTGTACCCTTTCAATTTTATCTACATCCTTCTTGAAGTGAGGCCTCCAGAACTGCACACAGTACTCCAGGTGTGGTCTGACCAGTGCCGTATACAATGGGACTCTTGTGATTTTGATGTGATGCCCCTGTTGATACAGCCCAAAATGTTATTTGCCTTTTTCATCAGACTGGAGAGAGGTGAGTAGCGGGGTACCTCAGGGCTCGGTGCTATGGGACTATGACATCTTGTGATTTTGATGCGATTCTCCTGTTGATACAGCCCAAAATGGCATTTGCCTTTTTTACCGTTGCATAACACTGCCTGCTCATGTTTAGTTTACAATCCACAAGTACCCCAAGGTCTTGTTCACACACAGTGTTACCTAGAAGTGTATCCCCTATCCAGTAGGCATGCTTTTCATTTTTCTGACCCAGATGCAGAACTTTACATTTATCTTTATTAAATTGCATCTTGTTCTCATTTGCCCATTTTTCCATTGTGTTCAGATCTTGTTGAACTCTGTCTCTATCTTCCGGAGTATTTGCCAGTCCTCCCAATTTGGTGTCATCTGCAAACTTGATGAGTAGTCCCTCCACCCCCTTATCTAGATCATTAATAAATATGTTAAAAAGTACTGGGCCGAGCACCAAGCCCTGAGGTACCCCGCTACTCACCTCTCTCCAGTCTGATGAAACACCATTGACAACAACTCTTTGAGTGCGGTTCTCTAACCAATTCCCTATCCACTTAACTATCTGAAAATCCAGATTGCAGTCCTTCAACTTATCCATCAGAACATCATGGGGAACCTTGTCAAAAGCTTTACTAAAATCCAAGTAAACGATATCAACCGAATTTCCCCGATCCAGCAAACCTGTTACTTGTTCAAAAAAGGAAACCAGGTTGGTCTGGCAGGACCTGTTGGAGACAAATCCATGCTGACTTCCTTGGATCACCAAATAGTCCTCCAGATGTTTGCAGATCGCTCCCTTTAATATCTGCTCCATTATCTTCCCCACAACAGAGGTCAGACTCACTGGTCTGTAGTTTCCCGGGTCAGGCGGCGGGAGCAGCTGGAGCCGCGGGAGCGGCTGGGGCAGCAGGAGCCGCCGCTCCGGCGGGTGTTGCGGCCGCGGCAGGAGCGGCAGCGGGAGTAGGACGCGGGGTACGCCCTTGTCCCCGAGGTGCGAGGCCACCGCAGGATTGGGCCGATGCTTGCCCAGGCCGACTGCCACCGCAACTTCGAGGAGTTGAAATGCGCAGGTCCTACAAATTTAAATCTCGTTTTTCCAGGGACCCATCGAGTTTCCCAGGGTTCCTGGTCCATCTCCAAGCCTACATGATGGACATGGGTTTCACCTTCCAAGACGCCGCCGAGTGCATTCGGTTCATGGGCGAACGTCTGGATGGCGAAGCGGCCAAGTGGTTCATGGATCTCTATCGCTACAACCCTAGGGCGGTGAGGAGCTACGACCACTTTGTGAGAACCATGCGGCTGATGTACGTAGACCCCTTTGAGAGGGAGACTGCGGAGAAGAAGTTCAAGGAGATCAAACAGGGATCGATGTCGGTGGCAGAATACTCCTGGGAGTTCCGGAAATTGTCGGCCTCGGTACCGGAGTGGACAGAGCCACAGAGAGTGCATGCTTTCTGAGAGAGCCTGTCTGGCAATTTGGCCCGCAAGTGTTTGCATCTGGACAACCCGGCAACCGTGATGTGATGGGTGCTCCTGACCAGGGAGATGGAGCACCGTTTGATGTTGGCTGCCGGCCTTGGCGGAGGGAAGGAGAAGGCGGCGGTGAAGACCTCTACACCCAAGAAACCCAAGCCGAAGGGCAAGGTGGATTCCAGCGAGCGGGCCCGTCGTCGCGAGAAGGGGCTGTGCCTGGGCTGTGGCCAAGCCGGGCATTTTCTCGCCCAGTGCCCGGCGAAGTCGGGTGGGGCGACCCCAGCTGATGCCAAGGCGGCGGGTAGCGTTCCCGCCCAGGGGTCGGCAACAAAGAAACCGGCCACCAAGAAGGTTGTTCAGTCTCTTCTGGCTCCAGCGGGCGCAGCGCTTGTTTCAGCGGAATCCAGCGACAGCGGCCCAGAGCGGGGTCCGAACTCGAGCGAGCAGTCGGGAAACGAGGACGACCTGCTGTGAAGACGCCCCGCCAGCAGGTCCTGGTCAGGGGCAAACGTTCGGTGAGTGACTCCCCCCTGGTGCTTTTGTCGGCCACCCTCACGGAGCCCAACTCGGGGAGACAGTTGGGGGTGCGCTGCATCGTGGACTCGGGCTACACCAAAACCCTGGTGAGCCCTGCGTTGGCCGAGACTTTAGGGGTGGGAAAGGAACCGTTGAGGGAACCACTGCCCATTACCCAGTTAGACGGGGAATATGCCCCCGGGGGGAAGCGACAGCAAAAACGCTCCCCATTGATCTGGACATTGAGAAACATTGGGAGCAGATACAACCCCTGGTGGCTCCCCGTTCTGCTTTCCCCTGTGTGCTGTGTTTGGATTGGCTGCGAGAGCACGAGCCCACGGTTAAGTGGAAGAAGGGAACTGTAAAATTCTCAGCCCCTGGGTGCAAGCGGCACCGACGCCCTGAGCCGCGGGGGGAAGGGCCGGTCACCATCGCACTCGCGGATGCGAGAGCGCCCGCGCTCCCAAAGGAGTACCATGGTTTCGAGGATGTGTTTGCGGAAGCGGAGTGCAATCAGCTGCCCCTCCACCGCAAGACCGATTGCGCAATAGAACTCAAGAAAGGGGAGCCGCTCCCCAAGGCCAAGCTGTATGCCATGAGTCCCCGCGAAATGAAGGAGCTCAGGGAGTTCCTGGACAAAAACCTGGCCAGGGGTTTTATTCGGCCGGCCACCTCTCCTCTGGCCGCCCCGGTCCTATTTGTAAAAAAGAAGGATGGTTCCTTGTGCCTTTGCACGGACTACCGTGAGTTGAACGCTGTCTCTACCTGCAATGCCTACCCTTTGCCGCTCATCAAAGACTTGTTGGGGCATCTGGGGAGGGCGAGGATCTTTACCAAACTGGATTTACGGGAAGCCTACTACCGGGTCCGCATAAAGAAGGGGCATGAGTATCTGACAGCATTTAACACTCCCATGGGACAATTATAATACACTGTAATGCCGTTCGGCCTCGCCAGCGCTCCGGGTATGTTCATGAACATGATTAATGAAATAATGCATGATTTGCTGTACCAAGGGGTGTTGGTGTACATTGATGACATTTTGGTGTATTCTGACGATCCAGTGGGGCATGTAGCACTGGTCAAGGAGGTGCTGCAGCGGCTGCGGAAGCACCAGTTGTTTGCCAAACTGTCTAAGTGTGAGTTCCACCGCGACTCGGTGGAGTTCCTGGGCTTCAGGGTTTCCAACGAAGGGATTGAGATGGATCCGGGGAAAGTAAAAGACTTGCTTGCCTGGGAACCACCCAAGACGCGCAAACAACTCCAGAGTTTCTTGGGGTTCGCCAACTTTTACAGAACTTTTATCCCAAATTTTGCCAGAGTGGCCCTCCCATTGACTGATTTGCTAAAAACCAAGGAGGGGGGAAAAGCGGCGGCGCGGCCGGGTGCCCTGCTCAAATGGACGCCACTCTGCCAGGGGGCGTTCGAGAAGCTGAAGGAACTTTTTACGTCTGAGCCCGTGCTGGCGCATGCAGACCCGACCAAGCAGTTCACTGTGCAAGTGGACTCCTCAGACGTTGCCATGGGGGCCGTGATCCTCCAAGAAGGGGGGGATGGAAAATTGCACCCAATTGCTTATTTATCCAAGATGTTTTCGGGGCCGGAACGTAAGTGGGCGATCTGGGAGAAGGAGGCTGCTGCGGTGAAATTGGCACTGGCCACCTGGAGGCATTGGTTGGAGGGGGCAGCTGTCCCGTTCGTGGTATGGACAGACCATAAAAATTTACAGCCGCTCAAACAGCCCCGTTCTCTGTCCGCCAAACAAATGCGGTGGGCGGAGTTCTTCTCCCGGTTCAACTTTACGCTCAAACATTTGCCAGGGAAACTGAACTTTCTGGCGGATGCCCTTTCGCGCCTTCCCCAGTACAACAGCAGGCGCGACCCATTGGTGGACACAGTGTTCACGCCCGCCCAGTTGGGGTTGGCAGCGATGACTCGCAGCAAGGCGAAGGGGGCTGTTCCTGTCCCCGGTGGGTGGGAACAAAAGGAGGTCCTAACTGACGCGGAATTCATCACGCTGCGCTCCGCCTTGGTTGAAAAGGGGGGCTTATTTTTCAAAGACAACCGGCTCTACGTTCCCGCTTGGGCGCGGGTGGAGGTTTTAAAATTATGCCAAGACTCTAAAGCCGCGGGACACTTTGGCTTTGTAAAAACTCTGCATTTGGCCAGACGGCACTATTGGTGGCCCTCCATGCAAGGGGATGTGGAAAAATATGTGCAGGGGTGTCCCACCTGTCTCTGTTCCAAACCCCTGGGGGGCAAGGAAAGGGGCTTATTGCAACCATTACCCACGCCGCCCAGCCCATGGACAGATGTGACAATGGATTTTATAACTGACCTCCCTCTCAGCCAGGGAAAGAGTGTGATCTGGGTAGTAGTAGACGCTTTTTCCAAACAGGCTCGTTTTGTTCCCTGTGGGGGGCTACCCTCGGCGGCCAAACTAGCCTCCTTGTTTGTCACCCACGTATACCGCCTGCATGGTATCCCTAGGAGACTGCTCTCAGATCGGGGGCCCCAGTTCGTTGCCAAGTTCTGGCGGGAGCTTTTGTGGCTTTTAGGGGTGGAGCAAGCCCTCACCTCTGGCCATCACCCTGAGTCGAACGGCCAAACCGAACGGGTGAATCAAATTTTGGAGCAGTACCTCCGCTGCTTCATCTATCATCAGCAGAACGATTGGGTCTCCCTGCTACTGCTGGCAGAATTTGCCTACAACAACGGGGTGCACGCTTCCACGGGGGTGTCCCCTTTTAAGGCGGTCTATGGCACAGATTTACTGGCAGCTCCTACCTGGGAATTGGTGTCTTCCAAACCCATGGATGTGGGCAAATGGGCTCAAGACATTTCCAAGGCCTGGCCCTCCATCATCTCCAGCCTGGAAGCGGCTAAACAGTCTTATAAGGTCCAGGCGGATAAAAAACGTTCGCCCAACCCGGTTTGGGCAGTGGGGGACCAGGTCTACCTCTCCACGAAAAACCTTCGCTGTCAGCAACAATCCTGAAAGCTGGGTCCCAAGTTTGTTGGACCTTTTTCTATTGTTAGATTGATCAATGATGTAACTGTGGAATTGGGTCTACCTAAAACATACAGGAATGTGCATCCGGTTTTTCATTCCAGCTTGCTGAAACGTGCCCCCCTGCTGGACTCCTGGCACACTCCACGCTCAACACCGGTTCCTGTGTTCATCGATAAAGACACCCACTACGAAGTTGACCAAATTCTGGACTCTCAAATTCATAAGGGAGGCCTGCAATATTTGGTGGAGTGGAAGGATTTCCCCTCTGGTGATAGGGAATGGGTGGAAGCTTCCAATGTGAAGGCCCCGCGGTTGCTCTGTGCTTTTCATCGGACGTACCCCCTTTGCCCTCGACCTGTAGATGCTGGGTGAGGGGTGGGAGTTGTTTTTGGAGCAGAGGAATGTTAGGATCAGTGCCTGTTCCTGCCATGAGTTGACCTGAGTTTCTCCATGTTTGTTTGACTTGCATTTTGCCTTTCTTTATTGGGGCCTCTTTGTAACCCAGGGCCCATATATTATGCTTGCATGCCTGAAATCGAAACTGTCTTGCTGCATCCTGTTATCTCAGGGAGCTGTGAAGTGTTTGTCTTTTGAACCTGCCGGCTGGGTCCCATAACATCTTATCTTGTCCGGAGACGACCAAGGACGTGTAAGAAGTAACACTATGGATTATGGCACCTGGTGCCCCTCTTCCCCCTCCCCTGGGAACTCTCAAGGTTTGGGCGGGAGAACAGTATTGAAAAGCGGTGGCAATTGTGGTCTCAGGCAGAATTGACTTTCTTAGCTTAGGTGTCTGAAGTAACTACTCAATAAACACTTTCTTTAATAAAGAAGCTTGTTGTGAGTTCTTGCAACGCTTGACACACCCACCCTTCACATGCTCCCTTCCCTTCCAGCATTCTCGTCCATGGTATGACACTCATCATGTCTCTGAGTTTTTTAAAGTTTGCCCTACGAAAATCCAACATCCGCGTCTGGCTACAAGCTTCCTTGGCTCCCCATCTCAAAAGGAATTCTATGAGGACATGGTCACTTCCCCCTAGGGTCCCCACCTCCTACACCTCATCCACCAACTCTTGCCTGTTGGTCAGTATTAAGTCCAGTATGGCTGAACCTCTTGTGGGTTCATCTACCATTTGATAAATGAAATTGTCAGCCAGGCAGGTCAGAAAGTTGCATGACTGAGGACGCTTTGCAGAGTTTGTTTCCCAGCACACATCTGGGAAATTGAAGTCACCCATGATGACAAGGTCCTGACGCTTGGATATTTTCTCAAGCTGCTTTCCCCTCGCTTATTTTCACCCAGATGCTTTCCACTGTAGATATGCTCTCCTTCACTAGAATTTCCTGACAGGTAAGCCCTTTCCTCACATACAGTGCCACTTCTCCACCTCTTCGATCTATTCTGTTTTTTTCTGAACAGTTCATATCCATCCACCTTTACATTCCAGTCATGAGAATCATTCCACCAGGTTTCTGTGATGCCTACTAGATCATATCTTTCCATCAGCATGAGAAGTTCCAGCTCTTCATTTTTATTGCCCATGCTTCGGGCGTTAGTATAAAGACATCTGAATCCTTTTACTTTTGGTTCCCTATGAGCTGGCCTTGCCGGTTGGGCTGCCCCCGATCATTCTCCTTCCTTACACTCCCTATGTTGATCGTCTTCTTCCCCTTGTGGCTTTAGTTTAAAGCTCTCCTGATGAATCTCCCCAGGTTCCTGCCAAACACATTCTTCCCCAGTTTCGATAAGTGCAGTCCATCAGGTGCTAGTAGGCCTTCCTCAAGAAAGCCTATCCCGTTGCTTCTAGAAGGTGTTGTAGGGATTCATAGAACTGGTCAACTTCATCCTCTTCAGCAGCAGTGGTTGGGGCATAACCTGGATTATGAAGGGCTGAGCCTCCGGGGAGGGCGGTATAGAAGTATGATAAATAAATAAAATAAATAAATAAATTACTGTGATGTTGAATGGTTTGCCTTGGATTCGATCATTCTGTCATTTTGGGGATTGTATCCCAAGACTGCTTTTCCTACTCTCTTACTGATTATGAAGACTACTCCATTTCTTCTGCGAGATTCTTGTCCACAGTAGTATACCTGATGGTCATCTGAATTAAATTCACCCATTCCTGTCCATTTTAGTTCACTAATTCCTAAAATGTCAATGTTCAGTCTTGTCATCTATTGCCTTGATTCATGGATATGATGGTCCAGGTTCCTATGGAATAAAATTACAGCATTGGACTGTCTTTTCGCCACCAATTTCCTCCACAACTGAGCGTCCTCTCGGCTTTGGCCCAGTCGCTTCATTCATTCTGGTGCTATTCGTACTAGCCGTCTGCTCATCCCCAATAGCATATTGGACACCTTCCGACCTGAGGGGCTCATCTTCCGGCGTCATATCATTTTGCCTTTTGAACCTGTCCATAGAGTTTTCATGGCAAAGATACTGGAGTGGTTTGCCATTTCCTTCTTCAGTGGATCACCATTTGTCAGAGCTCTCAGCTATGACCTGTCCAATCTTGGGTGGCCCTACATGGCATAGCTCATAGCTTCACTAAGCTACGCAAGCCCCTTCGCCATGACAAGGCAGTGATCCTTGAAGGGGGCATTTCTGGGTAAGGTGGTTGAAAAGGCCTCTGTGGACCAGCTCCTGGCATGCCTCTAAGGGACTTTGGCACTCAATTCATATGAGTTTCCATCCAGGCCATGGGGTGCAGATAGTGCTGGTCACATTTGTGGATGATCTCTAGAGCCACCTGGATTGTGGTGATTCAACTATCCTCATTATGCTTGATTTATCAGGCATGATATGGTCGACCACAACATTTAGTCCACCCCCTCGCTGGGGCGAGGACTCAAGGGACTTCCCTTCGGTGGTTGTGCTTCTTTTTCCAAAACCAGGAATAGTGGGTGGCAGTGGGGGAGGAGATATCATGTCCCCTTCAACTCCCTAAGGTGGCTCCATAAGCAGTTGACAAAGGATTTGAGGAATAAAAAAAAGAATAATTTAGGAAATGGAAGGAAGGCATCATTACCAAGGATGAGCATAAACCAATATCCAATAATTGTAGGGAGAAAAGCTAAAGCTCAATATGAGCTTAGGCTAGCAAGAAATGCTAAACTAAAGAACACTAAAAAAAGTGTTCTTTAGTTATATTTCAAGTAAGAAAAAGAACAGGGACACCGTAGGACTACTGCAATGACAAGAATATGAAATTATAATAGATGATGAAAAGAGGGCTGAACTGCTTAACTCCTATTTCTCCTCTGTCTTCTCCTGTGAGGGAAATACTGCTCAATGTGGCAAAAACGTAACAAAACAGGGGGGATGGGAATAATGGCATAGGATCACTGTGGGGGCAGTCCATAAACCCCTAAATAGCGGGCATTGCAGTCCCTTTAAATCAGCGAGGAAGGTGACTGACCACCTGTCTTGACTGACAGGCGGAAAAGAGGAGAGTGTCTAGTGCTTTCCCCTCGTCCGCCATTTCAAGGAGGCATGCTGAGTGGCAAGACCTGCTAGAAGGAGGCAGAGGAGCCAGCAGGTGGGGAATTCCCGGAGTTGTGGAGTTTTTTAGTGTTAAGCCATTGCGCTGGCCTAACGCTGCTGTTTTTCCCCATGTGAAATTCCCCTGGGAAATTCCTAGGTGCTGCTTAGAGGCCAGAATCTCTAATGTGTGTCACTTGAGGTCTTCTAAAAGAAACCTTAACTTTCATGTGTGAAAGAGCCATCAGAAATCTTACCTTATGGATAGCTTTTTTCGAGTTGAGATCCTCAGCGAGCTGCTGGGTTCAGTTGCAGTATGGATAAGTTAAGTAAACCAGTCAGTGGCTCAGGTGAGACAGGCTGGCCCAGGGCATGCTCTGTCATTAGCTGAGTGATTTTAAAATACAGGGAGAAAAGACCAGGGTGCCACAAACCAACATAGAAGATGGTTCTCAGTGGTTTACATTTGCATTGGATGACTTTCCCTCTTCTGGAGAGGCTGTTTGTCTTCTTGAGCTTCCAGATGTCAGTAGTTGATTCTTGGGAGCTCTGTGCAGCCATGCTTATAAATATCAAGAGATCTGGGAAATGTTTAAAAGGTTAAACATTCCAGTTTAAAAGGAATTTCTATAGCAGGAGACATGTGTTGACTTGATAACAGAATTTTTTTTTTAAGAACCTTTTTTGAAACATAAAATATTAACCATGGAGTTCAGTGAATGACCTGAGGATTCATACCCTCCCTTTTAGAGTCAGGGTTCCATCTTTAGAAATCTGTGAACAACTGAAGATCATCAAGGGAGAAGAATGGAGGCGCCTCAGGCACTTCATTTCAGCAGCTGCTTTACACCTGGAGTGTAAAAATATATTTGAGGACAAGAAATGCTCAGGTTTTACCAATGTAAGCTATTGTATTTTATGCATGCAGGTTTAAAAAAAAAAATCCTGTCCTGGTTTTGCATCAAGACTGCTGTTTCAGCATGAGCATTCAGGAAGCAGAGGTAGGAATTTTCCTTTTGGTCAGGAATAGTAAACAAATGCCAGTGGCAGGAGGATGCAAATTGAGGACCTGCCACTGGTTTAATGAACCAATCTAGACATGATGTAGGAAACCCATTTAAAAAAATACAAAATAAGTGTTGTGATTGATTTGACTAAAGAAGCCACACCTTTCCCTCCTGGGTTTTTAAAGAGTCTAAATCTTAAAGAGAGAGGAGAGGGTTGATCCCATCGTACATCTTGTGTCCCTTTAAAATAATGGACTTTTGGATCACATCTTTAGACATCGGTCCAAGAATTCCCCAGCCATGGAATTTCCATGGCCGATGGCCTGGTCAATACGAACGCTGCCCTTCAAATCTCCGTCCCATCCCCTGGTCTGTAGGAGAGAGGGCTAGGGAGGAACTGGTGCTGATCCTATGAAATGCCAGGTCAATAAACAACAAGTTCTCAACCTTGTAGGATTGTTTCGCAAGGCATGAGGTTGACCTGGCTTGTGTGACCAAAACCTTAGTCTGTGAAGGTGAGACCGTCACCTTGAAAGATCTTGCACCACCCGGGTTTTCGGTCCTGTATTAGCCTCGGCTCCAGGGAAGGGGAAGGGGTCAGAGTGGTCAGAGTGTCTTTCTCCTTCAGGGCTCTCCCTGCACCATCGATTCCGAGGATAGAGTGTGTCGGCTTAGAATGGGAGTCCGTCGAGAGCATGGTTATCTGGTTGGTGTACCGATCACCCACTGTTCCTCCTGATTCCCTGCCAGGCCTGCTGGAAGAAGTGGCAGCCTGGACATTGCAGTACCCAAAACTTCTGGTTTTGGGTGACTTCAATGTCCATGTGGACGCACTGCCTTCAGGACTTGGCCTGGACCTAGTGTCAACCATGGAAATACTAGGGTTCTCACAAGTGATGCCCAGCTACACAGAATGCAAATTTTGAAAATCAACTCAGTAACATGGTTCAAGCAGTTTAAATATGACCACCGTAGATCCTTTTACTTAATTAAGATTACTAACCACAAATTCAGAGCAGCTTTCATATCACTCCGATTTGAAACAATGCCCACAGAGGTTTTAGCTGGCCGTTTTAACCGTACGCCAAAAAAGCAGCATTTTTGTATCTGTAGTGGACAGGTTCTGGAGGATTAACCCCATTATATATTTGACTACTTACTTTACAATCAACCCAGGGCCAAATTCATAGAATCATAGAGTTGGAAGGGGCCATACAGGCCATCTAGTCCAACCCCCTGCTCAACGCAGGATTAGCCCTAAGCATCCTAAAGCATCCAAGAAAAGTGTGTATCCAACCTTTGCTTGAAGACTTCCAGTGAGGGGGAGCTCACCACCTCCTTAGGCAGCCTATTCCACTGCTGAACTACTCTGACTGTGAAAAACGTTTTCCTGATATCTAGCCTATATCCTTGTACTTGAAGTTTAAACCCATTACTGCGTGTCCTCTCCTCTGCAGCCAGCAGAAACAGCATCCTGCCCTCCTCCAAGTGACAACCTTTCAAATACTTAAAGAGGGCTATCATGTCCCCTCTCAACCTCCTTTTCTCCAGGCTGAACATTCCCAAGTCCCTCAACCTATCTTCATAGGGCTTGGTCCCTTGGCCCCAGATCATCTTCGTCGCTCTCCTCTGTACCCTTTCAATTTTATCGATGTCCTTCTTGAAGTGAGGCCTCCAGAACTGTACACAGTACTCCAGGTGTGGTCTGACCAGCGCCGTATACAATGGGACTATGACATCTTGTGATTTTGATGTGATGCCTCTGTTGATACAGCCCAAAATGGCATTTGCCTTTTTTACCGCTGCATCACACTGCCTGCTCATGTTTAGTTTACAATCCACAAGTACCCCAAGGTCTCGTTCACACACAGTGCTACCTACCCCCATCCAGTAGGCATGCTTTTCATTTTTCTGACCCAGATGCAGAACTTTACACTTATCTTTATTAAATTGCATCTTGTTCTCATTTGCCCATTTTTCCATTGTGTTCAGATCTCGTTGAACTCTGTCTCTATCTTCCAGAGTATTTGCCAGTCCTCCCAATTTGGTGTCATCTGCAAACTTGATGAGTAGTCCCTCCACCCCCTCATCTAGATCATTAATAAATATGTTAAAAAGTACCGGGCCGAGCACCGAACCCTGAGGTACCCCGCTACTCACCTCTCTCCAGTCTGATGAAACACCATTGACAACAACTCTTTGAGTGCGGTTCTCCAACCAATTCCCTATCCACCTAACGATCTGAAAATCCAGATTGCAGTCCTTCAACTTATCCATCAGAACATCATGGGGAACCTTGTCAAAAGCTGTACTAAAATTTCCCCGATCCAGCAAACCTGTTACTTGGTCAAAAAAGGAAACAAGGTTGGTCTGGCAGGACCTGTTGGAGACAAATCCATGCTGACTTCCTTGGATCACCAAACTGTCCTCCAGATGTTTGCAGATCGCTCCCTTTAATATCTGCTCCATTATCTTCCCCACAACAGAGGTCAGACTCACTGGTCTGTAGTTTCCCGGGTCATCCTTCCTCCCTTTTTTGAAGATCGGAATAACATTTGCTCTTTTCCAGTCCTCCGGGACATCTCCAGTCCTTAAAGAGGTTCCGAAGATGATGGACAAGGGCTGTGCAAGTTCTCTGGAAAGTTCTTTGAGTACTCTCGGGTCCATTTCATCTGGACCAGGGGATTTGAACTCATCCAGTGCAGCTAAATGCCTCTCGACAACCTCTCTATCCATGTTAACCTGCCACCCAGACACTATCCTTTGGCTACAGCCATCTATAGATGTGCCTAAACACTTTGACCTGTGGGAAAAAAACAGATGTAAAATAGGCACTAAGCCTTTCTGCTTTCTCTGCATCTTTCGTTAGAGTTTGTCCATCCGCCCCCAACAGCGGGCCTATTGCCTCCTTTACTTTACATTTGCTCCTCACGTAACTGAAAAATCTTTTCTTGTTACAATGGGCTTCCCTGGCCAATCTTAGCTCACTCTCAGCTTTGGCCTTTCTGATGATTGATCTACAGCAGTGGTCCCCAACCTTTATTAGGCTGGGGACCGGCAGGGCATTGGGCCGCGCCCGCAGGGACCGCGCAGGCCACGCCCACGCTTCCGGCCACGCCCGCGGGCCGCACCCGCGGATCGGTCCGCGCCCGGCCGCGCCCGCGGGCCGCACCCGCGGATCGGTCCATGCCCGGCCGCGCCCGCGGGCCGCACCCGCGGATCGGGCCGCACCCACGAGCCACGCCCGGCCGCGCCTGCGGGCCGCACCCGGCCCTGATTCCCTCTCTCCGCCCTCCCGCAGTAAGTAGCTTTCCGGGCTGCAAGCTTGCGGCCTGGGAAGTTTTTTACTGCGGGGGGGGGAGGGGCGGGGAAGGGGAGCCGCGGCCCGGCGCCATGGCCTTTGCGGCCCGGCGCCGGGCCGCGGCCCGCAGGTTGGGGACCACTGATCTACAGTGCCTAGTAACCTGTAGGTACTCTTCTTTAGAGCTCTATCCTTCCCTCCATTTCCTGAACATTTTCCTTTTCTTTCTTAGTTCCTCTTGAAGTTCTCTGTTCATCCAAATAGGCTTCTTAGAGCTCCTGCAGTGTTTTCGTATTTCTGGAATAGTCATTGATTGAGCATGCAATAGCTCTTGTTTGAGTAGCGCCCACCCTTCACATGCTCCCTTCCCTTCCAGCATTCTCGTCCATGGCATGACACTCATCATGTCTCTGAGTTTATTAAAGTTTGCCCTACCAAAATCCAACATCCGCGTCTGGCTACAAGCTTCCTTGGCTCCCCAATTCCTCAATGAGATTTTAAGGGGCTTAAACCTGACCTCTGTTGCTGAAAAGACAATCTATCTTTTATATGACCAGGTTGTTAAAGTATCATATAAAACCGCTATTTTTACTTTGGCTGAAAGGAAAATAAGTTCTAACACTGTTAAGGCAAGCTCTTAATACTCTTGTACTTTGTACTCATGTATACTGCTTCAGTTCTTTGGTCTTAAATTTTATATTTTTATACAGTTCTTTCATTCTATTTTACTGTTATAAATTTGTGTTTTATATTTTGTAAAGGCCTATGGCTATATACAAATAAATGTATCAATACTACTATTAGGGTTCTCGCAGATTGTTGCTGGTCCCACTCATCAGGCCGGTCACATCCTCGATTTGATCTTTGGAGCAGGTGAAGCAGTAGATCTGGTGGCGAGTAACATCATTCCATGGTCAGACCACCACGTCCTGAAGGCTCAACTGAGGATATCACCCCTCCCCATTTGGGTGACAGACAGATTTTAGTCCACCCGCGGAGACAAAAAAAAGGCGAATGCCATTTTGGGCTGTATCAACAGGGGCATCACATAAAAATCACAAGATGTCATAGTCCCATTGTATACGGCACTGGTCAGATCACACCTGGAGTACTGTGTACAGTTCTGGAGGCCTCACTTCAAGAAGGACGTAGATAGAATTGAAAGGGTACAGAGGAGAGTGACGAAGATGATCTGGGGCCAAGGGACCAAGCCCTATGAAGATAGGTTGAGGAACTTGGGAATGTTCAGCCTGGAGAAAAGGAGGTTGAGAGGGGACATGATAGCCCCCTTTAAGTATTTTAATGGTTGTCACTTGGAAGAGGGCAGGATGCTGTTTCTGTTGGCTGCAGAGGAGAGGACACGCAGTAATGGGTTTAAACTTCAAGTACAACGATATAGGCTAGATATCAGGAAAACATTTTTCACAGTCAGAGTAGTTCAGCAGTGGAATAGGCTGCCTAAGGAGATGGTGAACTCCCCCTCACTGGCAGTCTTCAAGCAAAGGTTGGATGCACACTTTACTTGGATGTTTTAGGATGCTTAGGGCTGATCCTGCGTAGAGCAGGGGGTTGGACTAGATGGCCTGTATGGCCCCTTCCAACTCTATGATTCTATGATTCTATGACTTATGGAATCCAAGAGATTCCTGAATGCTCTGCGGGACGCAATGCCCTATGGCATCTCGTTAACAGCTTTGGTGAAGGACTAGCAGTCCTGCCTAACAGCTGTTATTGACGGGATTGCTCCTAGGTGTCCTCCCAACCTTCATCTCAAACAGGCTCCATAGTACACCCAGGAGCTTTGGGAGAGGAAGAAGGAAGCGAGATGACTTGAGCGAGTGTGGAGGAAGACTCGTGACGAGGCTGCAAGAACTTCTCATCGCACGCTTATGAAGGCGTATGAGAATGCGGTGAAACGAGTCTTCTACACCGTGAAAATCACATCAACGAGCTCTCATCAAGCACAATTATTTAGAGTAACTTGGTCTCTTACTGCCCTCGAAGAAGGGCGTCAAACGATAAGGAAATTGGACTTGAGCTATGCGCCTTTATTGAGCTATTTCGCTGACAGAGTTCTGTCGCTCTGCCGTGACCTTCCTGCCATGATTGATACAGTTATCAAATTGGAAGCTCCGTGACCGTCTCGGGAGTTAGTGTTTGATGGCTTCAGGTGGCTCTTATTAACCAAAATTGACAGATTACTAAGCTCAGATTCCTATATATCCTAGCTGCTTAAATTAGGCGTCCAGCTGATAGGAGGACCCTTGAGGGAGATTATCAACCTCTTCTTAACATCTGGAGAGTTCCCCAAAGGACTTAGGGAAGCAGTGGTGTGCCCTCTGCTGAAAAAACATCGCTAGACCCACAGATCCCTGCCAGTTACTGCCCAGTCTCGCATCTTGTGAGCAGGCTGCGGTGGACCAACGTCTAGCATTTCTGGAAGAAACTTCAGCCCTGGATCTATACCAGTCTGGCTTCTGAGACAGCGATAGTCACCCTAACGGATGATATCTGGCGCCAGCTGGATCGGGGCGGTTCCGCCATACTCATGTTGTTAGATCTGTCAGCTGCATTTGATGTGGTCGACCATGAGATATTGGCTCATCGCCTCACTGGAACCGGAATTAGGGGGACTGCACTGCAATGGCTGGGCTCTTTTCTCTGGAATTGGATGCAGAAGGTTGCAGTGGGGGGTGAACTATCTGCCCCTTGCGAGCTCCCTTGTGGTGTTCCGCAGGGGGCGATACTCTCCCCCGTGCTTTCCAACATCTATATGTGCCCTCTTGCCCAACTGGTCCAGTGCTATGGGCTGGGATGTCACCAATATAGAATCATAGAATCAAAGAGTTGGAAGGGGCCATGCAGGGCATCTAGTCCAACCCCCTGCTCAACGCAGGATCAGCCCTAAGCATCCTAAAGCATCTAAGAAAAGTGTGCATCCAACCTTTGCTTGAAGACCGCCATTGAGGGGGAGCTCACCACCTCCTTAGGCAGCCTATTCCACTGCTGAACTACTCTGACTGTGAAAATATTTTTCCTGATATCTAGCCTATATCGTTGTACTTGTAGTTTAAACACATTACTGTGTGGAGGGGGGGGATGGCCAGTTGGCAGTTTCCATAAAGAGAAAAGCCATCTTTCATAGCAGTCAGATCAGAGTATCTGTAAGTAAAAATTACTCAACTAATAGACCAAATGGGACTGATTATCCCCAGTTTGCAAATGCTTTCTTAGAAACGTAGTGGTAGTAATTCTTCTGAAACCATTCTGAGTGTATATTTTCATTGCTCCGGAGTTTCTGTGCTAACCTGTTCTCCCAATCTGTTCACTTAAAGAAGTTGTATGCTCCAGTTATGAATTACTAAGCCTGCATTGGAAACCTGCGTAAACCTACGCGGGCCTACCCTTGCCCTTGATCTGGAAACTTCAGCTAGTGCAAAATGCAGCTGCCAGGGTCCTCACTGGCGCACCTTGGAGGGCCCACATCCAGCCGGCGCTGAGGCAGCTGCACTGGTTGCCAATTGCTGTCTGGATCCGGTTCAAGGTTTTGGTTTTAACCTTTACGTGGGTTGGGACCCACATACCTTTCGCCCTATGTGCCCTGCAGGGCTTTATGCTCTGCGAGGGAAAACCTAGTGGTCATTCCTGGCCCCAGAGAAGCGCACCCTCGGGGCTCTGGAGCAATTAAAGGATCATGTTGCTTGACACTCTCATTTTTTAAATTCCTTACTTTCTGGACTGTCTAATAATTCATACTGCCAAGCAAACTGTCCTTGTTACATTTGTTGTTGTTGTTGTTGTTGTTGTTGTTATTGTTGTTATTAAATTGATTGACCATGACTCACGGTACAACCCAGCTTATGGTGATTTACAATAATACCCCATTAAAAAAACAATAAAACACAATTATAAAATCCCTGGCTGCGTAAACTCTCTTTCCTTTGTCCTAACCCATCAGTCCAGTGTGCGCAGAAAATGCCCATCCCCCACACTCCTCGCCCAGCCAGCCTCAGCACGAGTGGGCACCTCCTGCCCTAGAAGTACCAGGAATCCTGAGGATTTCTGGTGATTTGGCTAAATTAAAGGTTACTTGGAATTAGGTTGAAGTGTCCTGATGACATTTGAACATCCTTCTGCTTTAGCAGTATTAATAACATGCAGATGTTGCTTATCTGTGCAGACAAATATTTCTCTAGTTGGTGTTATATCACTTATTATGTCTCCATATTTCACAGCTGCACTCCAATTCTGACAAAGGTGATGGATCAGTCAAATACATCCTTACTGGAGAAGGGGCTGGAACTATATTTATTATTGATGACACTACGGGAGACATCCATTCAACCAAAAGCCTTGATCGAGAGAAGAAGACACACTATGTGTTGCATGCCCAAGCTATTGACAGAAGGACAAACAAGCCGCTTGAGCCTGAATCAGAGTTTATTATCAAAGTCCAAGACATCAATGACAATGCTCCCATGTTCACCGAGGGACCATACATTGTTACCGTGCCAGAAATGTCTGATATGGGTAAGAAAAAGAACAGAGAATTTATATGGGCTGGCTTTCTTTTCTACTGATGCTCCAGAACAGTATCTCATAATGATGTTTAGGGGTGGAAATATCTTTATGGTACTACAATGGAAAGGTCCATAGGGAATATATATTGTTAAAGACAACCATTCACATAGGTTGGAGGATGTAAACAAATGCACTCAAGGGCACCACTGGGATGGTGTTCAAAATACCTGGAGATCCCAGCCCTGGGGTTCCAAACTCTAACTCTCCAGATAGCTGCATGTGGAGGAGCAGGAAATCAATTCCGACTTGCCAGTTTAGAAGCTGCCGCTCTTAACCACCACACCATGCTGGCTGGAAGGGCACCAGGGTCTTTCTTCCACCACCTAAGACAGGTGATAGATGGCAGCGGCTGCTATTCCTCTGCCTCACTTGCAGCAGATTGAATTAGGGGAGTGGCTGCCCCAGAATACAGTTGTGTTGGCAGATACCAGAGGATACTGACCACAGGCACCTGGAAGTCAGGGACATCTGGAGCGAAGTCTGTTGGGACTGACCGTAGTGTGTCATGTGCATGGGAGAAGCAGCAGTCTCAGTTGTTGCACATCAGTTACTTTGTACTGTACAATTTAAATTGGTCACATTGTCAGTGGAGTCTCTTGAAAACTGCATTACCTGGCTCTTTAACCTCCACCCTGATTTCTATGTCTTGAGCATAGTCAATAGTGGTGCTAGTGAGTGAAATATAAGTGAGGAGCACTCTTTCATTGCAAGGGCCCCCTTCCAATTACATATCAGACAGCAGCATTTAAATCACCTGTAGTCATAGAATCATAGAATAATAGACATGGAAGGGACCTCATGGGTCATCTAGTCCAACCCCCTGCACTATGCAGGACACTCACATCCCAATCGCTCATCCACTGTCACCTGTCACCCTCTTGAACCTTCATAGAATCAGCCTCTCTGTCAGATGGCTATCCAGCCTCTGTTTAAAAATTTCCAAAGATGAAGGACTCATCACCTCCTGAGGAAGCCTGTTCTACTGAGAAATCGCTGTAACTGTCAGGAACTTCTTCTGGATGTTTAGATGGAATTTCTCTTGTATTAATTTTATCCCACTCGTTCTGGTCCATCCCCTATATCAGTGGTCCCCAACCTTTTTATCACCGGGGACCACTCAACGCTTGACAATTTTACTGAGGCCCGGGGGGGGGGAGGGGTAGTTTACTCCTCTACTCTCAGCCACTGCCCTAACACTCTCTGATCGCTATGGTAATGTTTAAACATCCCTTCAAAATAAGATACAGACATGCTACAACAATGAACATAAGGAACATTTTATTTTCATGGAAATTTTAACTCATGACAATGACAAATCAATGGGAACCCTGAGCTTGTTTCTCTGCAACAAGATAGTCCCATCTGGGAGTGATGGGAGACAGTGACACCCAAAGTGTATTGTAAAGGGCCGGGGGGGGATGAAGTAAAGGGCCGGGGGGGGGGGAGAAGGTGTCCTTTGCGGCCCACCTCCAATTAGTCGACGGACAACATGTGGTCCGCGGCCCACAGGTTGGGGATTGCAACTCTATATGGCAGCTTTTTAAATACTTGAAGATGGCTATCAGATCCCCTCTCAGTTGTCTCCTCTCTAGGCTAAACAGACCAAGCTCCCCCAGCCTTTCTTCATATGTCTTAGTCTCCAAAACCCAGTCATCCTGAGCTGTCAGCTCAGTAAATATACTTCAGTAAACTACTTTTTCTTTGTGTCTTCGTTCTGTGAGCTGACATATTGGCTGGTGGAAAAGAGGTGGCAGATAGGAGTGGTGCCTTACCTTGGGCCTGTCTCTCAAGTCACTCCAGACTGAGGGCTTTCCCACATTCTCACACCTATTCCACACAGAGGTGCAAACCGCGCGCTGCCTCCTGCTTGTAAGCCATGTGTTTGCAAGCCTTCTCACGGGAGACCCCTCCCATGATTTCCCTCTGTCTCGTCACAGCTTTTTACCAGCCGAGAAGGCTGCAAGGGAAAATAAGCTAAACTTCTCCCTCCGCTCCTCAGCTTGTCAATCACAGCAAGCCACCAATCATGGCACAGCACTTTTCTTGGGGGCTCAAATGTTCTCCCCCCAAGCCCCAATTTTTTTAATGGCATTGCTATGCATTAATGCCACAACACAGAAACATTTTAATAAAAAAATTAACACTTCCGTATTGCTATGGAGAAATGCCAAAATGATAAAGCATCTCCCTCTTTTAGGATTCGTGGTATTTTGGACTCTATTTGGGTAGACTTGTGAGAGGCTGAAAATGGTAACTGGACCCTGTAGAGTGATTATGTGTAAACAATGTGCTTAAAAACAAAGAGCACAGATGCCTAGCTGATCAGGAGAGGACTGAGACTGGGCTAGCCAGGACCAGCTAGGGTCTGTGTTTTGCCTTCCTGTTCCCAAAAAGACTATGGACACTTCACAGAAGATTTTATTCTAACTTTGACAAAGAAGCTTTGCAGCTCTACAGCAAAGCGTTCCACACCTTTAAATTAAATAATTAGGAGCATGAAATGGAGAGGGGAGGGTGGGTGTGAGGGTGGGACAATGCTATAGAGACTATCACCCCTTTCCCCCTCCATATGGGCTTGTCCCTGGTTGACCCCGGATGAGAAGCATGATAGGAGGTGGCAAATCCAGTTTTGGCGATTTCTCTCATCTTGAGGCAAATCAAGCCAGCACCTGGACAGCCTTGCAGCTGCAGACAACATCATGTGGCGGGGGCTCTAAAACCCACCAGCAACCGGAAGCTTTCCAGAAGCAGATTCTTCATGCAGAAACGGGAATCTCACTTTCCTCCCTTGTGAGTTGTTGTTAGGGGTGGAGGCTACATGTGTTTTGCTCCCTCTAGTGATTGATTAGATATTACATTGGTTTATGCCTGGCATATGTCCCTAAAGATTTCAACTGCAGATTTTTATGCTGGGCATAAACTTTAAAATTGAAGAGGCAACTAGATGGAGCAGAATCCATGTGGAAAAGACCCCCTCCCCCAGCAATAGCACCACCGGAGTGATGAAAATGAGAATGTGGAGGTGTCTACAGTTTATATTTTAGATTTGATTTCTTCACACCATTCCAAGGGTGCTTAAATCTTACAAGAGATAGATTTAAAAATCCCCAAGATTTTAGAAAGTTTATGTATTCAATAGTATTGAAATGGAGAATGTGCCCTTTTTGTTTCCTCTTGTTTTGTGCCCTTGGGCACACCCAGGGCCATTCCGCACTGGGATCCATGTAGCAAATTGTTTGCTGAACGAAAAATTGCCATTTTAAATAGTGGAATTCGACGTAACGCATACCTGCCTTTGTAGTGGAATCCAGTTGTGTTTCTATCGTTTCCCACAGGGTTCCGGTCTCTGCAAAAAACGCTAGCCAGGAAGCGCTATTGCTAAGCTGTGTCCCGCCCCTGGCCGTCAAGCAGCCAATGGGCGGCCGTTATCATGCTCTCAAACAGCCCCTTTCCCTTTATTGTTGTTGTTGTTATGTGCGAAGTCGTGTCCGACCCATCGCGACCCCATGGACAATGATCCTCCAGGCCTTCCTGTCCTCTACCATTCCCCGGAGTCCATTTAAGTTTGCACCTACTGCTTCAGTGACTCCATCCATCCACCTCATTCTCTGTCATCCCCTTCTTCTTTTGCCCTCGATCGCTCCCAGCATTAGGCTGTTCTCCAGGGAATCCTTCCTTCTCATGAGGTGGCCAAAATATTTGAGTTTCATCTTCACGATCTGGCCTTCTAAAGAGCAGTCAGGGCTGATCTCCTCTAGGACTGACCGGTTTGTTCGCCTTGCAGTCCAAGGGACTCGCAAGAGTCTTCTCCAGCACCAGAGTTCAAAAGCCTCAATTCTTTGACGCTCGGCCTTCCTTATGGTCCAACTTTCGCAGCCATACATTGCAACTGGGAAGACCATAGCCTTGACTAAACGCACTTTTGTTGGCAGGGTGATGTCTCTGCTTTTTAGGATGCTGTCTAGATTTGCCATAGCTTTCCTCCCCAATAGCAAGCGTCTTTTAATTTCTTTGCTGCAGTCCCCATCTGCAGTGATCTTGGAGCCCAGGAAAATAAAATCTGTCACTATCTCCATTTCTTCCCCTTCTATTTGCCAGGAATTGAGAGGGCCGGATGCCATGATCTTTGTTTTCTTGATGTTGAGTTTCAAGCCAACTTTTGCACTCTCCTCCTTCACCCGCATCAACAGGCTCTTTAGTTCCTCTTCACTTTCTGCCATTAGAGTGGTATCATCTGCATATTTGAGGTTGTTGATATTTCTCCCTGCAATCTTGATCCCAATTTGTGACTCCTCTAATCCCGCATTTCTCATGATGTGCTCTGCATACAAGTTAAATAGGCAAGGGGACAGTATACAGCCTTGCTGAACTCCTTTCTCAATTTTGAACCAGTCAGTGATTCCATGTTCAGTTCTCACTGTTGCTTCTTGACTTGCATATAAATTTCTCAAGAGACAAATAAGATGCTCTGGTATTCCCATCTCTTTAAGAACTTGCCACAATTTGTTGTGCTCCACACAATCAAAGGCTTTAGCATAGTCAATGAAGCAGAAGTAGACGTTCTTCTGGTACTCCCTAGCTTTCTCCATGATCCAGCGTATGTTGGCAATTTGATCTCTAGTTCCTCTGCCTATTCGAAATCCTGCCTGTACTTCTGGAAGTTCTCGGTCCACATATTGCTGGAGCCTAGCTTGTAGGATTTTGAGCATAACTTTGCTAGCATGAGAAATTAGTGCAATGGTGCGGTAGTTTGAACATTCTTTGGCATTGCCCTTCTTTGGGATTGGAATGTAAACTGACCTTTTCCAATCCTGTGGCCATTGTTGAGTTTTCCAAATTTCCTGGCATATTGAGTGTAGCACTTTTACTGCATCGTCCTTTAAGATTTTGAATAGTTCAACTGGAATGCTGTCACCACCACTAGCTTTATTGTTGCTCAGACTTCCTAAGGCCCATTTGACTTCACATTCCAGGATGTCTGGCTCCAGGTCAGTAACTACCCCACTGTGGTCATCAGGGATGTTAAGCTCGCTCTTGTATAGTTCTTCTGTATAATTTTGCCACCTTTGTTTAATCTCTTCTGCTTCTGTGAGGTCCCTACCATTTTGGTCCCTTATCATACCCATCTTTGCATGAAACGTTCTCTTTCCCTTTAAGGAAGGTTTAAAAAAAAACACACACACACACCCATTGCAACGAATATGCATTGATTCATTGCAACGGAGAGACCCATCCAGCTAGCAGGTGGTGTTTGAGCTGCCATTTCATCCGAGTGAAAATCGCTCCCCCTGAGTGAAAAAAAAATCCCCCCCCTTCACGGGCGCGATTTTTGCCCGAAAGCAGTGTGAAAAATAAAGTGAAAATAAACCAGCAAACGGGCCTCTGCGATGCTTGTGCTTGGTGACTTTAAACAGAGGGGCTGCAGCCAGGGAAGCCTCGCTGGGTAAACGAAGGCTCGCTGGTGCGTTGATCTCCGCTCGCTCGGAGAAAAAAAAATGGTGATCGCTTCGCCGGAAGATCAGAGGAGAGAGCCAGGGGGAGGGACTTTGCAGAAACCGCAACAATGGTAATGCACAGAACTTTCCCGCTAGTGTTGCAGATTGGTTGCAGGAGTGTAGCGCTTTCCGGAGGGTGAATCCACTTTTGGGGATTTCCCTGAAAGCGCTACAACCAAGCGCTTTTTGCAGAGTGGTTTCAGGAGTGTTGCAGATTGTCAACGACGTTGTGCATAATGGCAAAACTGTAGCGATTTCAATTAGTAACCATTGTGTTATTTTGGACGAATGCGGAACGGCCCTCAGAGTCATCAATAAATATGGAACCTCCTTACCACCATTGCATTTCAAAAGGTTCTTACAATTACTATCTGGCAACACTGCAATGGTATAAAACCTGACTCCACGGGCCTTGACCCCCCCCCCCCGAATTTAGCATGCAATTTGGCTTGCTTTTTTAGAGATAGAGTTCCCTATGTTATGATTGTAGAAAAGAGCAAGAATCCAGTAGCACCTTAAAGACTGATTTGTGTTAGGAGATGAGCTAATTGTTAGTCACTGTGTGACTACTGGACTCTTGCACTTTTGTGCTGCTACAGACAGACTAACATGGTTACTTGTCTGGCATTGAGATTGATCGGCTTGGTGTACCAAACTGATACTGGGTCAGCTCATAAACCAACCTCCCTGCTCATATAGTTTCATAGTTTAGCCATAATAAATAAAAAATAAGAATAATAAAAATAAGAATAATAAAAAATTGCTCTTTGTGCCCATCCCTATTCACGTAGCATAAGTAGTCACATTAAATGCTAAGCGGGACAGAAATTATGTAAATAGGATCCTACTCAGAATAGGCTAAACACAGCACAGTAGTCCTTAATCATTGATCCAGGCAAGTTTGTAAAACCCTTTTGCGCAGTGCAACTCTACTACTTGTGTAATAAAAGCCCTCTTGAACAGATCAGTTTGCAGCAAGCCAGGAGAGGGCGTTTTCCAGACCTCCTCGGGCAGGCCGATTCGCAAGGAAGAACGGAAATAGATGCACAGTTGTTGATTTTCCCCGCAGAAACAACTGCTGATTTCAGTGAAGTTATCATGGCAGAGTCATATATATACAAATGTGGTTATGTACAACTTGACTGCTTGTCACATGCAGACATAGAGGAAGGGAAAAAACTGCCACTAAAAGGATGAGATGAATAGAATATAGATGACCTTTTGATAAATCTGACTTTTTTAACTTGCAGATTCTTTGGAGTTTCTTCCCCCACCCCACACATGCTTCCTGTCTAATTAGTCTAATTGATTTTTTTCTTTGATGGTGGCACTGTTGCATGTCTTTCAGACAGAGCTGCTAATAAATAGGGATGGGAATCATTTGTTTTAATGTTGGGGATGAATAATTTAATGGCTTTCTGTCCAAATATTAGCATCTCCTCTAAAGAGACATAATTTCTCCAAGTAACACTTTAAGAAGAGGAGTTTCTGGAAATGGCCTGAGAACCTAAACATATTTAACCTTCATTTCCTGGAACAGTAGTCCTCCTGCCTGGAACAACAGAGTTGGCAAAGTCTTTGTGAATTTCTTTGTCAAATATCTTATTGCATTTAGATATTTAGTTGAGAAAGGTTTGTAATATATGTTTACTTTGATATCTAAGAAAGAATTAGGGAAGGGGTACCTTCCAACACCTTTCTGGGTGTCTCCCAAGTGTTTTTCAAAAGAGGGTGGGGCCAACTTGGGCTTTTCCCAGCAAGGGTTCTGATTGGACATTGAAGATTTTATTAGGTATGCAGATTTTTAAAAATGTTAGTTTAGCAGCGGCTGCCACCACAACACAAACATACTGTGTGATTGAAAGTAAGCCGTGGCAACCATTTTGTGGCAGCCATGTTGCTCCTTCACCCAACACATTGAATTAGATTTTCAAAGGGGCCCGTAGTCTCAAAAAGGTTGGGGATCCCAGAATGAGGTATTCACTATGGCTGCTTCCTGCCATCTCTCTGCTAATTGTTCCATCCAACTTTTCTTCCCTAACTGTTACAGGTCACGCACAGCAAAAAGACAAGAGAAGGAATAAGTGATAGTAACTTCAACTCACTTATCCTCATGGGGGATTTTAAAGGCTTACTCTCGCCTACAACCCCATTCAGGATTCACCAGCCGATTTGGCTAGAAGCTTTGCCATGGGATGGGACAGGGCTTCACTCTTCTTCACAGCTCTTATTGAAAACTTTTGTTCATTACCACTGTGACTTTCCCTGCCAGTAGCAAACTTTAAGACTCGACATTACCCAATGGCTGTTTCATTGCAGTCACAGGGGTGGGACCAGAAAAGGAAGAGGCCTGGCCGGCTGCATGAGCAAAAGGTTGGCCTGGTGCTGTGCTTCCAGTCAGGCCAACCTGAGGCTGCATAGGGAAGGGCTGGGCAGGCCAAGCAGGGCCCTCCATATTTAAAGGGCAGGGTCCTCAGCAGAGCTTTCCCACCCACCCCACCTTTGGTTTGTTTGTTAACTGATTTGGTGTTTCTACATCTTGGGTTCGTTGTTACTGTTTGTTGATTAATGTTATGTGTCTTCACAACTCATCACAGCTAGCAGATTGGGCACGGGCAGAGCTGTTTGGGGACAATCAGAGACTGCACATGGGACTAGCCCATCTGGGGGCCTCCATAAGGGGCTGTGTGAATATTGAGTGTGTAACATCATGCGTAACGTACTTTTAGTGGCAAAAACAAAATGCAAGACTAGTGCTATATTAAAGTCGTGCGGAATGGACCTTATTGTTAATTTGTTTAAATGTTTATTATAGCTTAGGATAGGTTCTTTCTTCTGTTATTACACTCATTTCAAACCGTCCTCTTTTCGTGGTGTACGCCTCCAATCATCTGGCACCACACCTGTTCTCCAAGAAGTGTCAAAACTAATGGACAGAGGGTCAGAGATGACATCTGCAAGTTCTTTTAGTACCCTTGGATGCAGTTCATCTAGCCCAGAAGACTTTGTTTCATTTAAAGAAACTAGGTGTGTGTGGATTGATCCTAGCAGTGATCCTAGGCCACCATTCCCGTCCCCCATGTTGTGTTGCATTTTTGCCACAACGATCACTATTTCCCTCACAAAAGAAGACTGGGGAAAAATAGGAGTTAAGCATTTCAGCATTTCACTTCATCATCTTCAGCATTTCACTTCATCATTCAGCATTTCACTTCATCATCTTTTATCATTTCACTTTCTTGTCCTCACAGTGGTCCTACGGTGTCTCTATTCTTTTTCTTGCTTGAAATGTAACTTGAAATGTAACTAAAGAAGCCTTTTTTGTTATGTTTAGCATTTCTTGCTAGCCTAAACTCATATTGAGCTTTAGCTTTTTTAATACTCCCCCTACAATTATTGGCTATTTGTTTATACTCATCCTTGATAATCAGTTGGTTCATTGGCCTCTTCCAAAAGCTTTCCTTTGCACCAATCTTTTTTTCTTTTCCACCCTGCCTCTTTTATGTAGTAGGTAGATAGGAACAATGTACGACATGACATGTCGGATGTAATAAACCTCCAATTCAAAAGGTAGCAGTCACGTGTTAAATACAGGAAAGAGCAATGGGAAATATGGTAGAAAGGGCTGTTGTGAATCAATTATTGGCATTCCTGGAAGAAGATTCAATCCTAGACCATCTCAGTCAGGGGTAGAGACAGTGCTAATAGCCCTGATGGACAATCTCTGTCACCAGCTGGACCGAGGCAGGTCGACGCTGCTGATACTACTAGATCTCTCAGCAACGTTCGACACAGTCGACCATAAGCTTTTAGCTTGCTGCCTTGCTGACACTGGAATATGGGGGACAGCCCTTCAGTGGCTGATCTGCTTCCTCCAGGGTCGCAGACAGAGGGTAGCAATAGGAGAGAGCACATCAAACCACCAACAACTCTCTAGTGGAGTCCCACAAGGAGTGGTCCTCTCTCCTATTTTATCAATATTTTCATGCACTCTCTTGCCCAACTGGTACCAAAATTCAGGCTGGGTTGCCATCAATATGCAGATGACACCCAGCTCTTCCTCCTGATGGATGGCCACCCTGACTCTCCCGCAGAAGCAGTAGCCAACTGCCTGGAAGCAGTGACGAGATGGCTCAAGCAGAGTCGTCTGAAGCTCAGTCCTTCAAAGGCAGAGGTCCTGTGACTGGATAGGAAGGGACCATGTGTCTGCCCACCCTGGATGGGCAGCTCTCCGTGGCTCACTCTGCCAGGAACCTAGGTGTGATCCTAGTTGCTTCCCTTACAATGGAAGCCTAGGTCATGAAGGTAGCACAGCTGGCATTTTACCACCTCCGTCGAGTCAAACTACTAGCGCCCTACTAAGCCCCTGAACACTTAGCCACAATGATCCATGCAACAGATATCTCTAGATTGGACTTCTGCAATTTGCTCTATTCAGGCCTGACCATAACCTTGATCTGGATACTACAGTTGGTCTAAAACACAGCTGCCAAGGCCTTCACAGTAACACCATAGAGTTCCCACTTTTGGTCCATCCTCCATCAACTGCAGTGGCTACCAGTCGATTTTGGGATCAGGCTAAAGGTTCTGGTAATTACCTTTAAGGCAATATGCGGTCAAGGCCCTGAAGGACCGCCTCTCTGCCTATGCCCCTCAAAGAGCTCTACGCTGTTCCACTGTGAAATGGCTAATGATCCCTGGGCCAAGAGAAGCCTGCTTGGCCTCTCTGTCCTGGCCCCCACCTGGTGGAATGCGCTCCCAGAGGAGATCAGGGCCCTTTTTAAACTAAAACAGTTCTGCAGGGCCTGCAAAAGGGAGCTCTTCCACCAGGCAGTTGGTTGAGGTCATCCGGAATCAGCAATACCCACAGGGCCCCTGAACCTCTCTCCCAGGAATCTGTGCACCTGATCTGAACCATGGACCTGTTTGATTGTTATCCTGATTTGACTGTTATTTTTGGTTGTGGTTGTTATTGTTACCATGGATGTAAAAAGGCAAAGGTAAAGGTATCCCCTGTGCAAGCACCGAGTCATGTCTGACCCTTGGGGTGACGCCCTCTAGCGTTTTCATGGCAGACTCAGTACGGGGTGGTTTGCCAGTGCCTTCCCCAGTCATTACCGTTTACCCCCCAGCAAGCTGGGTACTCATTTTACCGACCTCGGAAGGATGGAAGGCTGAGTCGACCTTGAGCCGGCTGCTGGGATCGAACTCCCAGCCTCATGGGCAGACAGCTTCAAACAGCATTTCTGCTGCCTTACCACTCTGCACCACAAAAGGCTCTACCATGGATGTAGTTTACCTTATATAAACAATGTTCTATGTACTCTTTACGTTCCATGTAAACTGCCCTGAGCCTCAGGGGAGGGCGGTATACAAATGTAATTAATAAATAATACATAAATAAATAAATAAAGAGAGCTCAGACAACTGACAGCACGTGGAGAGAGCTACTGGGGAGAGTTGCTGCTGACCAGGTGAGGCTATTGTGCTGACTGGGTGAGGTGATTGCTGGGTAATTGTTGGGAGGATTAAAAAGGGCTGCTCCTCGCCAGAGGCGTGAGCCTTTGGCGCGAGACAAAGGGTGCGAGACAAAGGGCTCTTGGCCTGGGGTTCTTGGCCGAGCAATTAGAATCAGTAGATTATATTTCCCTAGTACTTGCACTGCCTAGACATAATAATGGACCTCCAGGACACTCATCCCATCGTCTGCAGTGAGTGTGACATGATTGCCTTCCTCCCAGAAGACAAGATGGACTACAGTTGCCCCAAGTGTAAGCTGGTAAGACTTTTGGAGGAAAGGATTAGGGGATTAGAAAACAGAATTATTACTCTGACCCAAAGTAAGAAAGGGGAGGAGTTCATAGACCAGAGCCCTGCAACTCGGAATAAAGAGAATACAGCCAGTCCTGAAGAGGATAAGGAGATTGACCACAATAGGGAGCCTCTGCATACAGTTGGCAAAAAGACTCAACGGCGAAGAGCGAGACAGTTCTCAGGGCCTTTGGAGCTCCAGAATAGATTTCAGGCCCTTGCAGAGGAAGTGCAAGGGTCAACAAGGGAAGAGGCCCCAAAACGAAGTCTAAGACAAAGGGAAGAGGCCACGGGGACAGAAGGAAATGGAGTTGAGGAAAAAAAAAAAAGGAGAGTACTGGTAATAGGAGACTCCCTGCTAAGAGGAATGGATCGCCATGTGGCTGGGCCCGACCCCCTAACCCGAGAGGTGTGTTGCTTGCCAGAGGCGAAAATTAAAGATGTTTCAGAACGGCTGCCCAAACTCCTCAAATCTACGGATTTACCCATTTGTGATGGTCCATGTGGGAACGAATGGCATGTCCCTGAATACCATCGCTCCTATTAAAAAAGACTATCAAGATCTGGGGAGGAAGCTCAAGCAAATGGGGGCACAAGTGGTATTCTCTTCAATCTTGCCTGTCAAGGGAAGAGGAATGCGTCGGGAGAGGAAGATAATGGAGGTGAATCACTGGCTGTGTAGTTGGTGTCGGCAGGAGAGATTTGGTTTCTGGGACCATGGGATAGGCTTTCTTGAGGACGGCATACTAGCACCTGATGGACTGCACTTATCAAAACTGGGGAAGAATGTGTTTGGCAAGAACCTGGGGAGATTCATCAGGAGAGCTTTAAACTAAAGCCACAAGGGGAAGGAGACGATCAACATAGGGAGTGTATGGAAGGAAAACGATCGGAGGCAGCCCAACCGGCAAGGCCAGCTCATAGGGAACCAAAAGTAAAAGGATTCAGATGTCTTTATACTAACGCCCGAAGCATGGGCAATAAAAAGGAGGAGCTGGAACTTCTCATGCTGATGGAAAGGTATGATCTAGTAGGCATCACAGAAACTTGGTGGAATGATTCTCATGACTGGAATGTAATGGTGGAAGGATATGAACTGTTCAGATAAAACAGAATAGATCGAAGAGGTGGAGGTGTGGCACTGTATGTGAGGAAAGGGCTTACCTGTCAGGAAATTCTAGTGAAGGAGAGCATATCTACAGTGGAAAGCATCTGGGTGAAAATAAGCGAGGGGAAAACAAACAGTGTGGTGGTTGGTGTCTGCTACCGACCGCCTGACCAACGAGAGGATGTGGATGCTGCACTTTGTGAGCAGCTTGAGAAAATATCCAAGCGTCAGGACCTTATCATCATAAAGGTATCCCCTGTGCAAGCACAAGGTCATGTCTGACCCTTGGGGTGACGCCCTCCAGCGTTTTCATGGCAGACTCAATACGGGGTGGTTTGCCAGTGCCTTCCCCAGTCATTACCGTTTACCCCCCAGCAAGCTGGGTCCTCATTTTACTGACCTCGGAAGGATGGAAGGCTGAGTCAACCTTGAGCCGGCTGCTGGGATCGAACTCCCAGCCTCATGGGCAAAGCTTTCAGATAGCTGCCTTACCATTCTGCGCCAAAGGAGGCTTATCATCATGGGTGACTTCAATTTCCCAGATGTGTGCTGGGAAACAAACTCTGCGAAGCATCCTCAGTCATGCAAGTTTATGACCTGCCTGGCTGACAATTTCATTTATCAAATGGTAGATGAACCCACAAGAGGTTCAGCCATACTGGACTTAATACTGACCAGCAGGCAAGAGTTGGTGGATGAGATGAAGGAGGTGGGGACCCTAGGGGGAAGTGACCATGTCCTCATAGAATTCCTTTTGAGATGGGGAGCCAAGGAAGCTTGTAGCCAGACGCGGATGTTGGATTTTCGTAGGGCAAACTTTAATAAACTCAGAGACATGATGAGCGTCATACCATGGACGAGAATGCTGGAAGGGAAGGGAGCATGTGAAGGGTGGGCGCTACTCAAACAAGAGCTATTGCATGCTCAATCAATGACTATCCCAGAAAGACGAAAACACTGCAGGAGCTCTAAGAAGCCTATTTGGATGAACAGAGAACTTCAAGAGGAACTAAGAAAGAAAAGGAAAATGTTCAGGATATGGAGGGAAGGACAGAGCTCTAAAGAAGAGTATCTACAGGTATCTAGGCACTGTAGATCAATCATCAGAAAGGCCAAAGCTGAGAGTGAGCTAAGATTGGCCAGGGAAGCCCATTGTAACAAGAAAATATTTTTCAGTTATTTGAGGAGCAAACGTAAAGTAAAGGAGGCAATAGGCCCACTGTTGGGTGCGGATGGAAAAAACTCTAACAGAGGATGCAGAGAAAGCAGAAAGGCTTAGTGCCTATTTTACATCTGTTTTTCCCCATAGGTCAAAATGTTTAGGCACATCTAGAGATGGCCGTAGCCAAAGGTTCCCCATGATGTTCTGATGGATAAGTTGAAGGACTGCAATCTGGATTTTCAGATAGTTAAGTGGATAGGGAATTGGTTAGAGAACCGCACTCAAAGAGTTGTTGTCAATGGTGTTTCATCAGACTGGTGAGTAGCGGGGTACCTCAGGGCTCAGTACACGGCCCGGTACTTTTTAACATATTTATCAATGATCTAGATGAGGGGGTGGAGGGAGTAATCAAGTTTGCAGATGACTCCAAATTGGGAGGGCTGGTAAATACTCCAGAAGATAGAGACGAGATCTGAACACAATGGAAAAATGGGCAAATGAGAACAAGATGCAATTTAATAAAGATAAGTGTAAAGTTCTGCATCTGGGTCAGAAAAATGAAAAGCATGCCTACTGGATGGGGGATACGCTTCTAGGTAACACTGTGTGTGAACGAGACCTTGGGTACTTGTGGATTGTAAACTAAACATGAGCAGGCAGTGTGATGCAGCAGTAAAAAAGGTGAATGCCATTTTGGGCTGTATCAACAGGGGCATCACATCAAAATCACAAGATGTCATAGTCCCATTGTATATGGCACTGGTCAGACCACACCTGAAGTACTGTGTGCAGTTCTGGAGGCCTCACTTCAAGAAGGACTTAGATAAAATTGAAAGGATACAGAGGAGAGCGATGAGGATGATCTGGGGCCAAGGGACCAAGCCCTATGAAGATAGGTTGTGGGACTTGGGAATGTTCAGCCTGGAGAAAAGGAGGTTGAGAGGGGACATGATAGCCCTCTTTAAGTATCTGAAAGGTTATCACTTGGAGGAGGGCAGGATGCTGTTCCCATTGGCTGCAGAGGAAAGGACACGCAGTAATGGGTTTAAACTTCAAGTACAACGATATAGGCTATATATCAGGAAAAAAATTTTCACAGTCAGAGTAGTTCAGCAGTGGAATAGGCTGCCTAAGGAGGTGGTGAGCTCCCCCTCAGTGGCAGTCTTCAAGCAAAGATTGGATACACACTTTTCTTAGATGCTTTAGGATGCTCACGGCTGATCCTGCGTTGAGCAGGGGGTTGGACTAGATGGCCTGTGTCGCCCCTTCCAACTCTATGATTCTATGATTCTATTTTCACGGCGGAAAAAAAGGAAGCCGAGGGTGGGACCCAAGAGAATCTCACAGATGTTTAGTTCCAATGTAGGGTCCACTTCAAAGAGTGGTGGAAATGGACTCCTAAGAATTTAAAATGGTGCACTTGCTTGATGAAATGTTCATTTTTCAATTGGTGAGCTTTCTGTATTTATTTATTTTTCAATTGGTGAGCTTTCTGGATTTGGAAAATACAACTATTTTAGATTTGGTGAAGTTAATCCGGAGTTGATTTTGATTGCAATAGCTTGAGAAAGCGTGAAGAAGGGTTTTTAGGCCAACCTTAGTACAAGAAAGGAGGACCGTGTCGTCCGCATACAAAAGGAGAGGGACCGGTGAGCTTCCCAGAATTGGGAAATGGTAACAGATTCCTCCTTATTCTGAGAATGAGCCAGCAAATTTCCCACTTCCTTGGAGGGGGATCATTTCTTTGCAGCAATACCACAATTTTCAGAACTCCCACATTTTAAAAAGTTAGTCTCTCCACCAGATGTTGCCATGGGAAGAAGGTGGCTTGTTCAGGACTCCCTTTACCTTCAAAGCTTGTATCCACTCCACATCCAGTACAGAAGGTTGGAGAAATTGTACTGTCTCATGGCTTAGAACTGTTATCTTCCTCTCCTGTGCTCACATCCAACAGAAGGGAATGGGAGGACTCCAAAGGTGGCATGGAGCCCATTGATATTGAGAGGCAACTCCTGGGTCAGCGGGAGATTCTAAGTCTAGGTCTAAAGTATCCACTGCATCATCAATTTTAGATCTTTGCAAAGTCTGAGTTAGGAGGGAGCTTAGATTTTTACAGGTTTCATTTGCAGATACTTATAAACTCTGTTGGCAGCCTTTGGTCTCCTGGTTTTTTTCAGCCTTCAACTGAGAAACAACTGGCTCTTTTTTATTATGAAGTATAGTTTTTCGGTTCCTTTTGTTACATAGGGGCACACAAATACTATCAGCAAAAGCTCTTGTTGGATAAATATGGAAGGACCTCAGGTCTTCTCAGGAGTAAGGATGGTAAATTGACTGAATTAAACGTGATCACCAGTCTCTTAAGGAAATTATTGCTTGGAAGCCAAAAGGTATGTTCTATTCCCAGATCAGCACATCTATACTCCAAAATCTGAGAGAGAGTTCTACAGACCTTCGGTCATTCCATCTTCTCAGGTTAATTTTAGCTTTCCCTATCATCATAGCCACCTTTCTCTGTTGTAGGCAGTGGGAGTTTTGGTTGGATGTAGTCCAGTTTGCAAGGGAGCTTTCCCTTAAATCATTTTTGATTTATTTGACAGAATTCCTTCATTAAGGGGAACTGAAGATTTTTTGCTCACTGTTGCTTTAGTACCCGTAATGTTCAGGGTTTCTCTGTTTTTGTCACTTAGGGAATTGTTTGAAAGCTTATCGGCTAAGGAGATCACTATAGCTTTTTAAAGAATCTAATTTTATATTTACTTGATTGATCTTCATATACAAATTAATGATTGTCTCTGTGATCAGGGTAGTTTGTTTGGCTTGCAATTCCAGTTTATTGAACTCATACCCTGAATTAGATATAGCCTGATGGACCAAAGATCTTCTGTGCTGTGGGGGTGACTCAAGAATACCCTGCATTCTTGTTTCTTTTGCCTCTTCCTCCCTCCGTAAAAGATACTTCTCATGAGCTTCCTGTTCTTGGTCCAGTTCCAAAGCCGTAAACTTGTTTGTAGTTGGGAGGATGTTTAATTCACCTCTGAAGTTTTATCTTCCATGAAAGAATCCATCCTCAGCTGTTTCCCTATTTTTCCCCTGTCTCCTCTGAGGCCAAGCGTCATTTTTCCCCCCCTCCCATTTCCAAACAGCAGCAACAAGGGGAGGATCAGTAGACGATTAGTAAAGCTGGGGCATTAAGCCCAAAAAACTGACAGCTAAGACAACGAGATATGTAGTCAAGAAATACCAAACAGCTTCAAAAAGATATAATAGTTGGTTTAAAATAAGCTAAAAGGAAGGTTGAACACCGCTACAGCAATAAGCCTTTTAGCCAGTCCCCATGCGAAAGGCTGTAAGTCACAGGGTCTGCCAGACACTCAATAAAACGCCCTGAATTTGTCTGAAGCAGTTAAAAGCAGATGAAAACCACAGTCCCAAATGGATAAAAACAGGTAATATAATAGTACTAGATATTAAGCCCGCTGTGGGCAAAATACAGCGGGCCCCAGCATGATGGGTGGGTGAAGGGATGAGGCAAAGGAAGGAGGAAAAGGAGAGAGACAGAAAGAAAGGGAGGAAGATAGAGACAGAAGAAGAGGGAGAGAAACAGATAGCCAGAAAGAGGCAGATGGAAGAGAGGGAGGAAGGGAGAACGGGAAAAACAAAGGGAATGCTGGGAGAAGGGAAGGAGAAAGGGAATGCTGGGAGGAAGGGAGGAACAGAGTAAGGTAGGTGGCCTTGGGACCTTCTGCTGGGCCCAGGAGCAGTCTCGGCTGCCCCAGGGCCTGGCAGAAGGCTCGGGACGGGGGTGGTGGGCTCTGCGGCCTCCTGCCGGGCCCAGGAGCAGGCTCAGCTGCCCCAGGGCCTGGCAGAAGGCTCGGGACGGGGGTGGTGGGCTCTGCGGCCTACTGCCAGGCCCAGGAGCAGGCTCGGCTGCCCCAGGGCCTGGCAGACGGCTCAGGAAGGCCATGGCAGGCTTTGCGGCCTACTGCCGGACCCAGGAGCAGGCTCGGCTGCCCCAGGGCCTGGCAGAAGGTTCAGGATGGCGGGAGTGGGCTTTGTGGCCTTCTGCCGGGCCCAAGGGCAGGCGAGCCTGCCCCAGGGCGCAGGAGAAAGCTCCCTGGGCGAGGGAAAGCCGGCCGGAGGACTTACCGCTGGGGAATTCTTCTTCCTCTGAGCGGCAACTCCCCGGCCGGCCCAGGCGAGGCTGGGCCAAGCAGCCAATGGGGAGCCGCAGTTTGCGCGGCTCCCCATTGGCTGCTTGGCCCTCGAGTGACACTCGGAGGGCCTGAGTTTTTATCCTGGATAGGGCCCGCCCTAACTCCTCCCCACTTGCCCTTACTCCTTTATTCCTCCCGCTCCTCCGGAGCGGGGGGAGGTTTAAAGATAATAGTAATAGTAATAGAAATTAAAAGAAGTTAAAACTTGGGGATCTCTGAGAAAAAGTAACTGCAGACCATAGTAATTCTGTATTCTGGTCAAGTACTGTAATACGTTTTCAATCAAAGCTCCTTTCATCTGTTTCATTTTCCCAAGAAGGGGCAAGGTTTGCTCCACCTGGCCACTGGGGAGTTTCCAAGCTCTATGTCTCTGTGACCACAGAGGTCCCTTACTTGCCGGCCCAGGATGGAATCAACACTTTGCTCATTGATCAGTTGGCAGGAAGTGATTGAAAACTCCCTTTCTTGTCCATTCCATTCAACAGCTTTTGAATTTTACCAAGATGCAGGGAGCTACTGAGAAATACACTGGTGGGAATTGTAGTATCTAGACACTCCAGTCAGGAGACAGACAAAATGTCTGAAGAATTTAGTGGAGTACCAGAAGTATTTCGAAAAACATGCTTTCCGGGGGGACAGTTGGTCACAAGGGGATGGGTAAACTCCTCTTTAGACTCTGTATCAATTATCTTACAACACCAGTTTCTAATGTTTTTCTGTTGTTCTGTTTCCTTGAAAACTCTGATGCTTATTTTTCATCCTCATTCATGAACGATGGGAAGCAAGCAATGGTGTTCCTTTCTGGTAGAACAAATCTCCAGCAGAGGATCCCTTTATGAAAAGCTGTAGCCTGCTTTTCAAGACAGCTCTGTCTCTTCTAAGAAGACTTCACCACTTCATCACTTTATAATTTAAGTTGTGATCTGCTGCCCTTTAGGCTTGTCACTACCTGCTTAGCAAGGACGCAAGCAAAGAGTGTGTTAAAGTCATTCCCAAGATCATAGAATCATAGAATCATAGAGCTGGAAGGGGCCATACAGGCCATCTAGTCCAACCCCCTGCTCAACGCAGGATTAGCCCTAAGCATCCTAAAGCATCCAAGAAAAGTGTGTATCCAACCTTTGCTTGAAGACTTCCAGTGAGGGGGAGCTCACCACCTCCTTAGGCAGCCTATTCCACTGCTGAACTACTCTGACTGTGAAAAACTTTTTCCTGATATCTAGCCTATATCGTTGTACTTGAAGTTTAAACCCATTACTGCGTGTCCTCTCCTCTGCAGCCAGCAGAAACAGCATCCTGCCCTCCTCCAAGTGACAACCTTTCAAATACTTAAAGAGGGCTATCATGTCCCCTCTCAACCTCCTTTTCTCCAGGCTGAACATTCCCAAGTCCCTCAACCTATCTTCATAGGGCTTGGTCCCTTGGCCCCAGATCATCTTCGTCGCTCTCCTCTGTACCCTTTCAATTTTATCTACGTCCTTCTTGAGGTGAGGCCTCCAGAACTGCACACAGTACTCCAGGTGTGGTCTGACCAGTGCCGTATACAATGGGACTATGACATCTTGTGATTTTGATGTGATGCCTCTGTTGATACAGCCCAAAATGGCATTTGCCTTTTTTACCGCTGCATCACACTGCCTGCTCATGTTTAGTTTACAATCCACAAGTACCCCAGGGTCTCGTTCACACACAGTGCTACCTAGAAGCGTATCCCCCATCCAGTAGGCATGCTTTTCATTTTTCTGACCCAGATGCAGAACTTTACACTTATCTTTATTAAATTGCATCTTGTTCTCATTTGCCCATTTTTCCATTGTGTTCAGATCTCGTTGAACTCTGTCTCTATCTTCCGGAGTATTTGCCAGTCCTCCCAATTTGGTGTCATCTGCAAACTTGATGAGTAGTCCCTCCACCCCCTCATCTAGATCATTAATAAATATGTTAAAAAGTACCGGGCCGAGCACCGAGCCCTGAGGTACCCCGCTACTCACCTCTCTCCAGTCTGATGAAACACCATTGACAACAACTCTTTGAGTGCGGTTCTCTAACCAATTCCCTATCCACCTAACTATCTGAAAATCCAGATTGCAGTCCTTCAACTTATCCATCAGAACATCATGGGGAACCTTGTCAAAAGCTTTACTAAAATCCAAGTAAATGACATCAACCGAATTTCCCTGATCCAGCAAACCTGTTACTTGGTCAAAAAAGGAAACTAGGTTGGTCTGGCAGGACCTGTTGGAGACAAATCCATGCTGACTTCCTTGGATCACCAAATTGTCCTCCAGATGTTTGCAGATCGCTCCCTTTAATATCTGCTCCATTATCTTCCCCACAACAGAGGTCAGACTCACTGTAGTTTCCTGGGTCATCCTTCCTCCCTTTTTTGAAGATTGGAATAACGTTTGCTCTTTTCCAGTCCTCTGGGACATCTCCAGTCCTTAAAGAGGTTCCGAAGATGATGGACAAGGGCTGTGCAAGTTCTCTGGAAAGTTCTTTGAGTACTCTCGGGTGCATTTCATCTGGACCAGGGGATTTGAACTCATCCAGTGCAGCTAAATTCCTCTCGACAACCTCTCTATCCATGTTAACCTGCCACCCAGACACTATCCTTTGGCTACAGCCATCTCTAGATGTGCCTAAACACTTAAACACTTAAGATCAGAAGCCCAACATTGTAACCCAGCCTTTCTCGACTTTTTTACCTTTCTGTAACCAAATGAAACATTCTTCAGACTTTGAGAAAGTCCACAAGTGGTGTGATTGTGCAGAATGTAGTTGAGAAGCATAGCTGGGGCCCCTCCCTATGCCCTCCCCTCCAGGGGTGAAGCTTTTATTCCAATCCCAGGTCAATTCAGTCCCTGCCATCTCCACTGAATGCGATTTCCATTTTGATTTTGTCCTATTTAAATTTTCCCTCTGCAACAAGCATGATTGATCCTGAGTGACCCTACCTATTCCCCGCAATATCCTAAAGTGGATATAACCCTCAATATTTGAAAAATCGGCATGAGAGAGCATGCAGTTCTCTGCTTGTTTCAAACTTACTGCTGAGCAACCAACATTGTGAAAAAGCCCTGATTGGCCAAGGCTTCAGTTCAAAGGCTTCCTCGTTCCCAGGCTGCAAGCTTGCCTTAAAGGGGAAGCCATATCTTCTCTCAGCAGAAGCTCCAGAAGCCCTAACTTTTCTCAGTACAGATTTGCCTCTCAGTTTTCCCCCCCTCCTCTGTTGTCTCTAATCCTCCTCCCACCTTCAAGAAAAGAAAGATGTTCTGCTGCACTTGGCTCCCCCCCCCTTCTGAGCTTCCCTAACCATGTGCAGAATGCTTTTCTGTTTCAATGGGAAGGAAGGGAATAGAGGAAGACCTGAGCTCAAATCGGTCTGGATTCAGCAGGATCCAAGACTGAATAAACAAAGTCAGTGCTGATTCAGCCCTGCCCCATCATTGGCCATTTTGTGAAGGTGAGGATGGGTTTACATTGACCATATATGGCTATATCACCCTATTTAAAATATATATAACATTTAAAGATATATTTAAAAAATAATTAACTGCCACCTATGTGGGAAACCCTCCCAGGGGCATCAAGAAACCCAAGAGTTTTGACAAATCCTTGTTGTGAAAGCCCTCTGAAACCACTTCTTTCCCTACTTATTGGAAGTGGGATGGATGGTTGTCACTCTTGCATTATTATTCCCAAGTACCTGTCAGGATGCAAGGCTCCTGCCTTGATTTATATTGCTTTGTTTAGCTTGATAGCCATCTTGGAGTCTGTTAGTTTATCTAGCCTGTTGCCATGTTTTATTGCTTTGGTCAGTTCTTCCAGAGGGACAGACCAGAACAAATGGGATGAAATTGGATTTTAGTAAAGCTTTTGACAAGGTTCCCCATGATGTTCTGATGGATAAGTTGAAGGACTGCAATCTCGATTTTCAGATAGTCAGGTGGATAGGGAATTGGTTAGAGAACCGCACTCAAAGAGTTGTTGTCAATGGTGTTTCATCAGACTGGAGGGAGGTGAGTAGCGGGGTACCTCAGGGCTCAGGGCTCGGCCCGGTACTTTTTAACATATTTATTAATGATCTAGATGAAGGGGTGGAGGGACTACTCATCAAGTTTGCAGATGACACCAAATTGGGAGGACTAGCAAATACTCCGGAAGATAGAGACAGTGTTCAACGTGATCTGAACGCAATGGAAAAATGGGCAAATGAGAACAAGATGCAATTTAATACAGGTAAGTGTAAAGTTCTGCATCTGGGTCAGAAAAATGAAAAGCATGCCTACTGGATGGGGGATACGCTTCTAGGTAACACTGTGTGTGAACGAGACCTTGGGGTACTTGTGGATTGTAAACTAAACATGAGCAGGCAGTGTGATGCAGCAGTAAAAAAGGTGAATGCCATTTTGAGCTGTATCAACAGGGGCATCACATCAAAATCACAAGATGTCATAGTCCCATTGTATACGGCACTGATCAGACCACACCTGGAGTACTGTGTGCAGTTCTGGAGGCCTCACTTCAAGAAGGACGTAGATAAAATTGAAAGGATACAGAGGAGAGCGATGAAGATGATCTGGGGCCAAGGGACCAAGCCCTATGAAGATAGGTTGAGGGACTTGGGAATGTTCAGCCTGGAGAAAAGGAGGTTGAGAGGGGACATGATAGCCCTCTTTAAGTATTTGAAAGGTTGTCATTTGGAGGAGGGCAGGATGCTGTTCCCATTGGCTGCAGAGGAAAGGACATGCAGTAACGGGTTTAAACTACAAGTACAACGATATAGGCTAGATATCGGGGGGGGAATTCACAGTCATAGTAGTTCAGCAGTGGAATAGGCTGCCTAAGGAAGTGGTGAGCTCCCCCTCACTGGCAGTTTTCAAGCAAAGGTTGGATACAAACTTTTCTTGGATGCTTTAGGATGCTTTGGGCTGATCCTGTGTTGAGCAGGGGGTTGGACTAGATGGCCTGTATGCCCCCTTCCAACTCTATGATTCTATGAAATTAATTCAAAAGAAATTTCATCTAAACACCCGGAAGAAGTTCCTGACAGTTAGTGTGGTTTCTCAGCGGAACAGGCTTCCTCGGGAGGTGGTGGGTTTTCCATCTTTGTAAATTTTTAAACAGAGGCTAGATAGTGTCAGGATCAGCCTCCTGCTCTCTGCCGTGATTAAGCCAGGCTGACCAGAGAGACTCCATTTTCATGTGTGTGTGTAACCTCCTATGCTTTATGACTCTGTAGTAACTCTTTGAACCTCTATCCTCCTTTGATGACCCTGAGCTTTTCACACTGCATTCTCCCCTGCTGTGATATTCTGTTGCAAGTACCCCTGTCAACATCTTATCTACAAAGAGGGGCGCCAATTCGACCAAGGCCGTGGAGCCACAGACAGTCTGGCAGGAAGCCCAGGATGGCACCTTGGTGAGGGGGGAATATTCCTCCCTGGGAACTGAGGACCATTTGGGCGGGAGAATTGTATTGATAACTGCTTGCTTTTCCTATATCGAGCAGTCTTGACTTCAGATGTTAGAGTGCTCAGAACTACTTTCAATTAAAGCTTTCTATTAAACCAGAAGCCTTGTTGTGAGTCTGTCTGCCTTTGACAGATAGCCATCTGACGGAGAGGCTGATTCTGTGGAGGCAAAGGGGTGGCAGATTAAAATTAATGAGTGATTGGGATGTGAGTGTCCTGCATAGTGCAGGAGGTTGAACTAGATGACCCATGAGGTCCCTTCCAACTCTATTATTCTATGATTCTATGATTCCTGCATTCACACCTCTCCCCGATCTTGATCCTCTCACCATCTCCGTCATCCATCTCCATTCCCCTCAGAATGCAATCTTGGAAGGTTGTTGAGACTGTTTGAAGTCTTGCATCATTAGATGGGTTCTCATGGGGAGGGAGGCGCAGGGCAAGGCGGTAAATGCTATGCTTCTTTACCTACGCCTCAGTTTCGACAAAGCTTTGTCACAAATGATTGCTTGTTCTGAATAAAGAAATCTTTTACATCAAGTCAAGGGTTTGCTTTTCTGAGTAACAGAAGATCCTCACAGGCCCATTCTTAGCTGAGGTTAAATTTTGTTGTTGTTCTGGTAAAAAAGAAGATGTCAGTGAGAACTTTGGCTTCAGTTTGTTCAGAGTTGTTTGATAAGCAACTGGGCTGCTGCTAGTTTGCTTTGTTTTGTTTTGTTTTTTGGGGGCCAGGAGTTTAATTTTTTGATTTTTAATTATTTGAGATTTGTTTTATAATTGCATGTCACTTTGTTTTGTGAGTCACCTAAAGCAGCCTTTCGAAGAGGCAGTCTAATAAATGTTTTAAATGAGTAGCCCTACACAACCTGACAAATCTGAAAAGTGAGCCTCTGTAGAATTAAGGCCTGGGGGAAGGAAGTGGCATGCAGTGAGGCTACTGGAATGCATGAAGACCAGCGGACTGTTCTAGACTCTTATTTTTCATATGCATCCACCAAAGTTTGTCTCTCCCTGAAACGCATTGTGGATGATTACTTCTCATGTGCATGGCACCTTTTCATTGGCTGCTGTAAAGTCTGAGTGGTTATGAAGATCTCCATCCACAACCTCTATTGGTGGGAATTCAAAGTCCACATCAAGCAAAAACATGGTATGGCTGGTTTAGGTATTCTAAGACAAAGAAATCTACATATCTCCATGGCCTAGTGACTCTCCAAGTAAATGCTCCAACGCCTACTCATCTGACAGTCTGCTCCTAAACATGATGATGGGTGATGAAACCCATCAAGGGATCTTTGGCTCTCAATTGGTCCCTTGCCGCCAGACTAACAATCAGAGGGCCCAATCGGTAGGTGCAAAGTGCCTGCCGATTGGGCCCTCCGATTGTCAGTCCAGGGGAAGGGGCCTATTGGCACCCTTCCTCATCACGGACAGGGCCCGCTCTCGGGGCCCTTACCGAATTATTTAATCCGCTCCGCTAGGAGCGGTTAAAGATTATCCGCCATCTTGATATTGTGTATTGTGTTTTAATGGGTTTTTATGGGATTTATTGTTCTTATGAATTGTGCTAACCGCCGCGAGGCATTTGAGAGCAGCGGTATATAAATATAAATAAATATAAATAATAAATAGAGCATGATTGGCCCAAGGTCACCCATGACATGTCATGAGTAGAGATTCAAACCAAGTTCCCAGGAATTAGTCTCTTAACCACAGCTCCACACTGGCTGGGGACACTGTATATTTAAGCAGCCACGAAATACAAGGATCCTACAAACAGATAGAAGCCCTCAGACTACTGAAAGCCTCTTTCCTAGAAAAGCCCACAGGTCAAAAACAACTTGACAACATGGGGAGGGGGGGGGGATCTGTTACCAAAATGAATGGGGAAAGCTTCATCTTTTTTCCAAAATGCAAAAATCTGGATGTCTTCTAGTCTGCGCTATTTACAGCTTTACTAGAAAAACTTGTCTTATGTAAAACAAAATTAAGGCTATGCTGTGTTAACTTTTACAAGTCCCCCCTTTGAGAAAACAGCCTTCAGTGGATACTTAGAAGTTTTAGAGTTTTCCTTATTTTTCCCTTGTTTTCACCCATTTGGGCTCCGTTGAGACAGCAAACTGTTTGCAATTTTAATAGTGGACCCAAAGGGGTTGGTGAGGCAGGCTTGTGGATTTGCATTCTCAGGAATTTTTTTACATTTTATTTTATTAAACTCCCTCATTTAAACATTAAAGATTTGCCTGCAGTGGCACAGAACAACATTCTTTCCTTTCAGCCTCATGTCAGCATGTAGTTTTATAGTATCTTCTCAGTAATAAAGTAACCAAGAATAAGAGAATGGAAAGGAAAGGGGACACTAGCACGCTGTCTTTGCATCCTAAACAGGTAGGATCCCGAAGGTAGGAGAGGAAGAATAGTGAGACAGGCTCTAAATGCTCATGCTGCAATCCTTCTGTCTGCATCCTGGGGGCAGGGTGTAGGTGTCAGGGATGGGAAGCTCAGGAAAAAAATGTACTTTTCAGACCTGGATGTCAGGGAGCCAAAATATCTGGACCTGCTGGCAAACCTCCTGATGGTGTCCAAAAGAGGACTAGTCAAATGGAAATATCCAAAGTAGAAAAATCTAACCAGTTGGCTATCAAAAAAGTAATCTGTTTTTGTTTGTGATTGTACCAATTTATTGAAAAAATGAATACATTCAGTTGTTATTATTTAATAGATATTATCTTCATGTCTGTTATTCCACAGTTAAAGGCATGAAAACAATCAAACCAAAATGGGTTCCGGATAAACAAAAAAATTCTCAATAGTCTGTTTTCAATGTTTCCTTCTTCATTAGTGGTTTAACTTCTAAACAAATTTTTACAAAATATTAGTATTTACATGTGTGATATTTCCTTAAATAAAGCTAACAACCTTCCACCTACTTTTAAATGAGTCATGTCTCAATTGTCAGGATTGTAGAATCTCTGTCATAAATTAGCTTGAGTTCCTCCATGTCAGTTATATTGTTTTATATCGCTTGGCGCCTGCTTGCTCCAGGCCCTGTAGCCTTGCTAGCCATAAAAGTGAATAGTTTTGTTATGTTAACCTTATCACATGTTGTGGGCTCTCGGGATTGTTGTCACCTCCTCAAGGTTGTGAGAATGAATTCCTGTTTTTCTTACACATATGTCTTTTCTCTTGTCTCCCCTCCCTTGGGAACTGTCAAGTTTTGGGCGGGAGAATTGTATTGATAAGCAGAGGCAAATCTGAACTCTGGTCAGATTTGACTTTTCAGTCCCTAGCGTATAGTACTTTTCAATAAAGCTTTCTTTCATTAAGAAGCCTGTTGTGAGTTTTCTGTATGTTTGACATCAATATCATCAAGTATTTATGTGAAAAATATACCCCTTGATAACATCTGGACTTTGGCCACTGTGTGACACAGAATATTAAACTGGGTGGGCCACTGGCCTGATCCCGCATGGCTTCTCTTGTGTTCTTCTGTCTTGGGCAGTGATGCTGCATCTTCTTGGTGCTTGGAGGGTCAACAGGGGGTGGGCTTCTGGAGTTCAGGCACTGCTGGTGGACCTCCTGAAGACACCTAGGTTTTGGTCACTGTGTGACACAGAGTAATGGACTGGAGGGGGCACTGGCCTGATCCAGCAGGGTTTCTTTATGTTCCTTTGAATCCATGTCATTATACCGACTGAGAATCACCCATTCCAAACTGAATTGGGACACTGACAAATATATAGACATCATAGAATCATAGATTTGGAAGGGACCATACAGCCATTTAGTCCAACCTCCTGCTCAACGCAGGGTCAGCCTGATCATATCTATTTGGCTTGGATATGTCCAAACGCAGATCTCTAGTGGGTGTTTCTGCCATGTGTGGTACAGAACAATGTACAGAACAAGCAATGCAAGTCCCCAGATTGGATTCCCAGTCCTTATGAGCAAGCAAGATGTTTCAGCTGCTTAGAGATTCCTGAGAGGAGTCATGGCAACTCTGAAGCAGGAAGGGTTACCAGCCTTCAGATCAGGCCTGGCAATTACAGCTGCTCTCTAGCCTGTAGAAATTAATTATGCTGGAGCAACTGGCCAGCAGCCCCTGTGCCTTTGCCTCCCTCCCACCTCAGGGATTCCCCCAAGCTGGAGCTGGCAGCCTCAGGAGTAGGATGCCCAGTGAGGCAGGGAGGAGGGATTATGGTGTCCGTGCCTCCTTGTCCCTGCCCTAACCCTCACCTACTGGAATTGTCAGAGGTACCTTCCCTTGCCCGTACACAGAGCATCCACGCTTTGGTCTCTCTGCCAACAGAAAGCAGAATCACTCCCTCATAGAGTAGTTGGCAGTTCAGCGCTGGGGTTTAAGATGAGTTCAGCTCCAGGAATTTCTGCAGCCTCTCACATTAGCCTCTCACATTAGCACCTCATCGCTGCTTCCAGACATCTGGCTTAGGCTTTTCGGGGAGAATCAGGGTGGCTCTCCATCAGGAGGAAGAGCTAGGTGTCATCTGCATATTGATGACATCTTTAGGCTTTGGGGACTGATTTGGAATACTAATTCTGTGCTGAATAATTTAAATCCCTGAGTATAAGAGGAGAACAGGAGTGCTTTCATGGATGTACCATAAGATTCCAAAACTTGAACTTTCAAATTTTTCAAAGGAAAAGAATCTTAGCTCTTAGCCAACTGTGTCCTTGAAAACTTCAGAGATTCTACTGGATGCCTTGCTTCTGACAACATTATTAAAATTAGCTTTTCTTTATTTTTAAAGCAATCAACACACGGGATTGCTTCCCATGTCCTTGCAGATGGAAATAATGAATTGATGGTGGAAATAATGAATAATGAATTGAACACACATATAAAGGAAAAGTTAGTGTGCATTGCACAGATTGCATGTGTGTTCACTGTAACTTGTGCACAGTGTTCATGCATCCTCTGGGCCAGGGTTTCCAAACCTGTGGGTCAGCACTCTACAGTGGGCCATGAAGCCCCTGAATGTGGGTCGTAGGCTAGCCTGCCCTACTGGCCACCCTGCCCATTCCATTGCTTGCAAAATCTGATCCTGAAAATAGTCTCTTCTATCTCATATATTGGCTGCTATTTTTTCCTCACTGCGTACACATGTTGATTAAGGTAGATATGAACTGGCTGTTACTAGAGTCAGTTTCTTAGAATTTTGGGGGGGAGGTGGTAACAAAGAAGGTAAAGGTGGCTGACATGTAACCTGCTTATGCAAAGGCCACGTATGTCAGAATGCCAGGTTTGGGGTTCATAGTAGGGGAAGTTGTGTCCTTTGTGCAATATTTGGTCAAAAACATCTGGTTGGGCAGTACAGCAAATGGAATGCTGAACTAGATCTGTGTCAAGGTCGTAGTTCACCTAGGGTGCCAAAAGTACATCTGGATTTGTTGGTCAGAATACCAAGAATGCTGAAAACTGATCTGTTTAACTACTGCTTAACTGGGGATAACTATAAAATTGTCTTTTAGCACAGGTGTACATCAAGGAAAATTGTCTTAGATGTCCCTAGTCACTTCCATCTCAAGGTGGTCAGTGAAACATGACTTCCAAGTCCATAGGTGCATGTCTCAAAGTACATTTCTTGGGCTAAAGAGGATCTTGCAATGACAGGAACCAAACTGTATCTTAGCTGCCGTCCCCTGTTATCCATAAGATCATTCATGTTTAAAAATGTAAACTTTAACTGACTATTGTCCAATTCAAGTTGTATTTTGAGTTCCCTACTACGTGGAATGAAGAATTCTTCCTCCTATGACATGCTGCTCAAATGTTATTTGATCATATCATGACATGCAACTGCATATTCGGTGGTGCTTCCCAGATGTTTGGGAAGTTAGGAAGTAGCATGCAAGTTATCACTATGGGGGAAACAAACCAATGAAGTATAGGTCAATCAGTATGTGCACTGCGGACATAGAAATACACACAAAATGCATGTGATGATCTGTGGACCATTTGTGAACTTATACAGTGCGTACACAAAATCACAGTCTGTCTTCAGAAGAAGAACAGAACATCTGATGTACCAAAACTTAAGAAGACGTAAAGAACAAAACGATTTACATTTGTACAACCCCGGGATCTAGTTGTCTTGAGAGTGTTTTTTTTTTTTAACTTATTCTACCAGGCTATTGCACCTACATGGCCAGAGTTTGTTTTGTGTTGATTACATTTTTTCTGTGTTGTAGGTACCTCGGTCCTTCAGGTGACAGCCACAGATGCGGATGATCCCACCTATGGAAACAGTGCCCGGGTAGTGTATAGTATTCTTCAGGGACAGCCATATTTCTCCGTTGACCCCAAAACAGGTGAGCATGTTTCTTTTAAAATGTGCAGTATTGGTGGATAAAACATGTGTTAACCAGATTCTTCACAATTCAAGTCAGTCCAGAAAGGAAACAGTAGGCATAACAAACTCATAATGAATAATTAGTACATGATTATAGCACCTTCTCCCAAATTGACTTTGAATTCTGGTGGACTTTTGGTGCTACATTCTAATTCTGTATTTGAGAGAGCAAGAGTGAGGTAGAGATTTAAAAGTGCTGGGCTAGTATCTGGAGGACCTGCTTGTGCCATGGAAGCCTACTGGGTGATCTTCGTTCAAACACTACCTCACAAAGCTGTTGCGATGATCCAGTGGAAGAGAGAACAAGGGACACTGCTTTGAGTCCCCGTTGAAGAGAAAGGCAAATTATAAGGAAATTAATTAACTAAATAAATACAATAAACTATTGTAAATTTGCATTTCAAGTCTTTGAGAATATTTGAATTCTATGCAGCCTTTTAATGTTATATTTTTACTATGAATTCTTTATCTCAAGAGGGTCATTTCTTGGCTGTAGCTGTTGTTTCTCTGTGTAAGTTAAGGCTCATAACCCTCTACCTGTGTCAGCATTGCTGGAGCATGACTACAATATTTATCCTTTGAGCTTTCACTGTTCACCTGAGATTTGTGTGGCTACCATGGGCAAGGGAATTAGTTTTATTACACTACCCTTGTATTTGTGCCATGGGTGTGGTTGAAGTCCTCCCTCTGTGCCTTTAGTGTTGTTGTTTCATATTGGCTGGAGTTATATCTAAGCTGCGCAGACCGATCTTGAAATATTTACTGTTCTGGCAGCAAGTGATCTTCCCACTTGTCTGGGGGAGAAAAATGACCTTCAGAGAACTACATATAATGTCATCAAGAGAAACCGAGGTGGATGTTTACAGATTTTGTGGTCTGCCATGCTCAGTGATGAGACACATGCTTGGCAAAGAGATGAGCCCACACTTTATTCCTCGGCAGCTTGGCATAGAAGGATTTCTGGGTAGCATGGCTTGGAGGGGAAGCTCTTTATGTGTCCTTGAGGCACTACTTCCAATCAGAATATACAGTACTGAGCTAGGTGAACTAATGGCTGGGCTGGGTGTAAAGCAGGCTTATGTACTCTAAACTCACAGTGACCTTTTCACATGTTAGCACTTTCTAAAACTAGGCAGATACAGGTAATCTTGCAGAGGATTTGTGGGAACAAAGCAAACTCCACCAGATGTCAATCTGAGGCTAGGTTTCATAGAAAGGAAGATTGCATGAAAAATCTTTGCTTGGGTGTCATTTGGGGAAGTCAGCAGGAGGCAATAAATGGTGTTACAAACCTCCCTTCATGCTTTGGCAAATTTAGGGTCTCCTTACTTTTATTTTTATTTATTTATTGTTTGCATTTATTACCCATCACTATTGGGGAACTGCCTCATGATGGGTTACAATCAAAGATAAAACCCCCACATAAAGTAGAAAGGTTAAAAACCTAACCACTATTGATACTCAATAGTTACTCATATCCTCACCATATCCTCACGAAAACACTGCAAGGGAAGAGAAGGTAGAACCCTGCCTAATTGGCAATGGGAAGTTGAGCGGCTTGCCGGGAATATTCATGAATGTAACTAATGAGGTATTGCAAATTTTGTTGTATCGGGGGTGGGTAGGGTGGTGGTGATGACGTGTTGATATGTAGCCAAAACAAGAAAGAACATGTGGCGCTTGTCCATGAGGTTCTAGAACGCCTCTGAGATCATAAGCTGTTTGCCAAGATGTCTAAATGTGAGTTTCATAAGAGCCAAATTGACTATCTGGGATATCGGGTCTCAGAGCAGGGGATTCAAATGGACCCCACCAAACTAAAAGACCTGCTTGCCAGGGAGGTTCCCCACACCCGCCACCAACTGCAGTCATTCTTGGGATTCTCCAGTTTCTACTGTGACTTCCAGCCCCTTTATTCGGAAGTGGCCATTCCACTGACTGACCTCCTTAAAACCAAAAGGAAAGGGGGAAACGCTAAGCACCCAGGTGTGCTACTAGCTTAGAATAGATCTTGCACTAGGGCTTTTGAAGAATTAAAGCAGGTGCTTTACCATGGAGCAGGTGCCATGGAGCAGGTGCTGGCATACCCAGATCCAAACAAACCCCTTTGTGATCCAAGTAGATGCTTCAGACTCAGCAGTGGGCGGAGTTTTGTTACAGAAGGGGGAGGATGGGCGGCTTACTTGTCATGCAAATTCTCCCCAGCAGAGAAAAATTGAGCTATCTGGGAGAAAGATGTGGCGGCTGTCAAGACTGCCTTTACTATCTGAAGGCATCTGCTGGAGGCGGCCAAGGAACCCTTCCAAGTTTGGACTCCCCATAAGAACCCAGAGGGCAGAGTTTTTCACCCAGTTCAACTTTAAACTGACTCACATCCCTGGCCACTCCAACTTCCTGGCAATCACCCTCTCCCGAATGGATAAAAAGGACAGCGAGGGAGAACGACTGAAGATGGCGCTGTACTAGTTGGGCTTCTGCCCGGCTCTTAAGCCATGCTGAGGGTCAGGAGCAACCGCACCTGGCAGACCTGAGCAGATACGCAAATCTTGCTCGCCGGTCGCCCCAGGAACCGGGAACGGCATCCTGAGGGTCCTACAGATCCGTGGAGACTGAGTTCTCCAGATCGCTGCGGCATGTGCTCAAGGTCATGATGGCGCCCTTGTCGTAAATAACTTTCTAAGCCTGAAACAACCAGTTAACCTAACATTCTTCCCAGATCATCTTTTACCAGACTGACAGGAGCCGAAGTCTGCAACAGTAAAGACCGTGAGTTTTCTGGTTTTTCCTTTTTTTCCCCCACAAGCTCTTCCCCCCCTCCTCAACCAATTTACAAGTGAATTCTTTTGTTGAGTGGGAGCTCCCAGCTAATTACACTCACTAATCAAACAAAGAGAGAGCTTAAAGAAAAGAGAGACTTTAAAGTTTTGTTGGAGAGAGTTCAGTGGGGGACGCTGACTTGATACGGAGATCGACAAACTGATAATTTGGTTTTTTTAATTAATTATTTATTTTTTTATAGAGAGTTTTTATTTTATTTTCCAGAGTTAAAGACAGTGAGATACATGCAATCTACATTGTTAATACAGAAAAGGAGAGTTATGCTCTTCATTTGATACACTTGGTTCCCCATTTTAATCCCCTTTGTAAATAGTTCAGGTAAGGGCCCCATTGTTCTTGAAAGGCCTCTTCTATTCTTCCGTTCACTACTAGTGTCAGTTCGGCCATCTTGGCAAAATCAGCTAGTTTATTCAGCCAGTCTTCTGTCGAGGGTCGTTCTTGCGTTTTCCATTTCTTGGCCAATTCTAGTCTTGCTGTCGTCGTCGCATAGGAGAAGAAGCTCTGTATGTGGGTTGGGAGGCACTGCGGAAAAACATTTTAGTTCCCCATTTCAATCTTAAAAACCCTCTTCTCTTCATTTAAGATTATAAGACTGGCTACAATATTATGGACTTTTACCCAAAGCTTATAGACTTTTTATAGACTTTTTCACGTTTGCACCACATTTAAAAAGAGAAGTCTACTTTGTTACCATCATTTCAGCATTTGTTTGCATAGTTTCTGACAATTTTAACAATCATAAACAGTTTATACTTAACGTGGTCCTAGAGCCCTCCACATTTCCACTAGGGAAAAGGAAAAAGGAAAAAAAACAAGCCTGCTTAGTTGTACGGAAAGAAGAGAAACAAATATATGTTTATGAGTTGCTAAGGTTATTAAGTTATATAAGTGTACATTATTAATACCAGAAATGATAAAATGGAGTCTTCATTAATTAGTAGAATAAATTCTTCGTTAGTTACATTTACACCTCCTCAGTTAGGAACCTCCTTTTAGTTATGCTTTAAGTTTAGGCTGAAAGTCACTACAGAGATATGTTAGATAATTCAAATTCAGCTATCATAGGAAATCTAAAACCCCACACTATAATGTAAGCCCATTCCATTAGGTGTCTCCTTTTAGTTATGCTTTAATTTTGGGCTGGTAGACACTACGAAATTAGATTTAATAATACAAATTCAGCTTACTTAGAAGATCTTAGACCCCAGATTAACTTCTTAACTAGTTATATTGCCTATATAGCTACGGAAAGGAGGGAAAAGAGGAAAAGAATTTCAACCACTGTGTTACATTTCCATTCCCCAAGCTTCTTAAGGGGGTCTCATATCGAGGCTTGTTACGTCTTGTGGCTCCCATTGACTAATGTTCTGTCCTGTTGGTCTTTGGCTAGGAAGGTACAGTTGTAGTCTTTCCCTCAGAGTATACATCGATAAACCTTGAAACAGTTGTACCTCCTGGACTCCAATATCAGTACAGATGTTTTTCCAAGAAGCTCCTTTCAATCGATTGCTTTCACCGCAGATCCATATGTCTTTTAATTGATTCTTGTGTACTGTTGCTTTGGAGTGGCTGTATATCTTCTCAGGTAGGATGTCCTTATCTGAGCTCCAAGACTCTGACATCCCCTTTTCCATCTCCATAATTTCAGATTCCTCTTCTGCTGGTAATTTTCCACCTTGTTTAGAGCTATCATCAGCCACTACTATTGGTTCATCATTCCTGTTAGAAACTTCTTCCTTAATGCCTTTAAACTCCATGAGCATATTTTTAAGCGAGCCATTTATAGATTCTTTCAGGTCTTGTGTTTGTTTCTCTAGAAGATATGCAAATTTTTTAAGCGAAAACATGTTCCAGGCTTGGAATTTTGTTAGACTTAATCAATTATGCATATGTTGTTTCCAAAATATATTTGCAATTTTGCAAATAACCAGTAGAGGTCCTACAGAGTCCTAACGAAAGCAATAGTCTGTTTTGATATTAAAGCAATGTCTCTGGAGCTTAGTTCTTGCGAGATCTTTCCAGGCACGGCTCTTATCTCTCTTATCTTCGAAAATCAAAATATATGCAATAAGAGCTGTTACTTATTAGTTTGAGTTAATTTAAGTCCATCTTCTACTTAGAAAAGAAAATTAGCCTGCCTCATAATGAGGTGGCATCAAGCAGAGCCAGAAACGGGGGAAAAAGTAGAGACGGAGAAGCGGAAGAGCACTTGCATCTCTGCGTTGATTAATGACTCAATATCTTGGAATTTGGCAGTGTCCACCCCCTCAGTTGCAATAAATTGTCTTCCTGTCACTCTAGCTTGTTTGGATTAGAGAAAGCAACTTTCCACGCCGAGAGTTTATTCCAGGGAAGAGGGTGCCGGGGGAAACCCCACTCACTGTTTGTAGGCTCGATCTGATGTCTGCCAGATGTTTTCACTCCGGAGTTGTGGTGAGTCGAAGGTCTTGCTGGGAGGTATCCAATTAGCTTTGTAGATTAAAATAAGCTTTGTAGATTGCAGAGTTGAAAAAGGAGGAAAGGGAGGAAAGGATATTAAAATGGCGGACGGCGCTTGCTGGACCCTGTGCACACTGAGCTTACGTTCCAGTGGGAGATTAATTTCCCTGCGGAACAGAGAGGCCCCAGAGATTCACAAGGAATTTCTGAGAAGATTGTGGGTGGGTTAGCGTACCCAAAACCCAATTCTGTCAATCACAGCAGCGATTGACCCTCAGTGGAACAGGAGCTCGAAGTATTCGAGCTATCCAAGTGCCATGGCTCCGCCTTCTCTCGACAAACTGATAATTTTGGATCGCTCGTGCTCCCGCGAGACCTCACGAGACTTTCTGTTTATAGTTTGTGACTGCCTAGAACTATGGAAAAATTAACTAAGGCACAGCTTTTCCATTTGTTATGCGAGGAACTCAAAGATACTGAAAGCAGTCAACAAGGTGGAAAAGGAAATCCAAAAGACTAAGAAAGGGCTTTTAGACAGAACCAACGGTTTGGAAAAAACAGCTGATGAAAACACAACTCAGCCAACAATACTTCAAACGAGAATTCAATGTCTGGAAGTTAATCAACAGGAGGGGGAAAGAGCTAGGGACATAAAAATCAAAAGCACCTTGGAAGAACTTGGGAAAACACATTTAAGGAAGGAAAACACCGAAAACCTGGAAGTCTATTTAGAGCAGGAAGTGATTTGGATCAACAAAATAAACAGAGTCTATTCAAAGGCGACAGCATGCAGGAAGCTATCAGGAGATATCTCTGTGCGACCAGAGGAAGAGATCCGGATTGACAAAATATACAGAGCCTACTTAAAGGCGACTGCAAGCAAGAATCAAGCAAGAGACTTCTTTGGCCCTGACAGAAGGACAACCACAAATACTCTATGCAGGAATTATCAGGCGTCACTGTGGGAAAAAATACAATTTCATTTTCTGTGACCACCTGAAGGATGCGATGAACACTGGAGCATTCTCCTGGTCTCCTGTGGGAAAGACAGCAGCAGTAACTTTTAGGTCAGGGCCAATATATGACGGGAACTGACTTTATATTATCTAAGACAATAATAGAATATATTCTTATAATAGATTATACTCTCATATGTATCAACAATTACTCTGCTAAGAAAGATGGTAATAACTTCTAGATCAGGATCAATATGTGATGGGGACTGAATATGTATGCTAATATGTATGCTAAAAGAGGATAGCAAACTATACTTCATATGTATTAACAAGACAGCAGCAGTAACTCTTAGGTCAGGGCCAATATATGAAGGGGACCGACTTTATATCATTTAAGATAATAATAGAATATATTCTTATAACAGACTATACTCTCATATGTATTAACAATCATTTCGTTAAGAAAGATGGTAAAAACTTCTAGATTAGGATTAATATGTGATGGGAACTGAATATGTATGTTAAAAGAGGATGGCAAACCATATCAGCTGGTCGCTTTTTTCCTCTTACTTTTCTGTTAAATGCTTTATATAATAACTAGTAATCAAGCCCGCTGCAGGGGAATGCAGCGGGCGCTAGGGCCTTACAATATCGGCGGCGTGCTGGTCGGCGGCGGCGGCGGGCTGGTCGGCGGCGAGCTTCTTTTGTTGGCGGCGGGCTGATGCGGCGAGAGGCGCTTTGCGCCTCTCACCGCGTCAGCCCGCCAGGCAGGGAACCCCCGGCAGCCACGGTTCCCGACGAACCGGAACCAAGGAACGGGCAGAAGCGAAGGCAGACGGCGCGCAGGGACCGCGGGCCCGCCCCGCCCCCCCCCTCCGGCCGGCCACAGCTCCAAGACAGGTGGTCCCCCAGCCGGGCAGCCCCTCCTGCCTCTGCACCAGCTCGGCTAAGGTTCGACCGGGGGCTTTGCGCCTCTCGCCGCGTCAGGCCGGAGCTGGGAATCGGAGGGACCAATCGGCAGGCGCTTTGCGCCTGCCGATTGGTCCCTCCAATTGTCTGTCGTGAGGAAGGGTCCAATCCGGACCCTTCCTCATCACGGACTAATCCCACCTCTACCCCCCTTACCGAATTATTTAGTCCGTGGCGCCCGTGGCGCCACGGGCGGTTTAAAGATAAATAATAAAATTATCACAAAAAAAAATAAAAGGACAGCGAGGGGGAGGCGCATGTGGACATTGTTTTCAACTCCAATCATCTGGGACTTATGGTCCAAACAAGAAGCAAGACCCAGGGAGGGGCTCTCCCAAACCCAAGACTGCCTCAAACCCAGGACTGCAAGGGGCAGAACCCTGATGTATTCAAACAAGCCCTGTCCTCTGACCAAGAATTCAGTCCTTTGAAAACTTCGTTGACTGAACATGAGGGGTTGTGGAGCAGGGGTGATTTGTTGTATGTTCCTTCCCCCCTCAGAGGGAAGATTCTTGAAGTTTGCCATGACAGCAAGACTGCGAGGCATTTGGGGTTTTTAAAAACATGGGGGTTGATCTGCTGGCAGTTCTGGGTAAGGCGGGATATGGAAGACTACGTGAAGGGGTGCCCTATTTGTGTCACTTCCAAGAGGAGGGTGGGAAACCCCCACCAGACTGCTGAAACTCCTAGAGGTCCCCACCAGGCCCTGGGAAGTCATTTCCATGGACTTTATCACTGATCTTCCCCCTAGCTCAGGAAAGGCTGTGATTTGGGTAGTGGTGGACCTGTTCCCCCAACAGGCCCATTTTGTACCCTGCACTACTCTTCCCATGGTACAATAATTAGCTGAAATGTTCATGCAACATGTGGTCAGATTGCACTCCTTTCCTAACAAGGTGGTTAGTGATCGTGGGAGCCAGTTTGTGGCCAAATTCTGGGGTGCCCTCTTAGATCTGGCAGGTATCTCCCACGGCTTGAGTACAGCCTATCACCTGGCTACAAATGGGAAACCGAAAGAGTAAATCAGGTGCTAGAGCAATACTTGCAATGCTTCCTCAATTACCACCAGGATAACTGGGTTTCACTATTACCCCTGGCAGAGTATGCGTACAATAATGCCCCCCATGCCAGCACGGGGTTAGCTCCTTTTAAAATAGTGTACAACTACGCATTCTGGCCCTACCAGGCTCTAGATCTTCCTCCAGGAGCATGCCCTTGCCTCCTGCCAGGAGTGGCGGAGTGGGCAACCAAAGTAAGAGAGACATGGAGGGAGATGACTACCCTACACAAAGGAGGCCCTACACAAAGCCATGACTGACTATAAGGAATGAGCCAATAAGAAAAGGAAGGAGGCACCTTCATACTCCATAGGCAACGTCATAATCTCGACCAGGAACCTGAAAAACAGACGCCTGAACAAAAAACTGAGTTACAAGTTTGTGGGCGTGTTTAAGGTGGTGGAAATTATCAATGAGGTGGCTGTTAAGGTGGAACCACCTACCACAAGGTACATCCCGTTTTTCATGTCAGCCTCCTAAAATCAGCTCCCCTGCCAGACATGTGGCATCCTACCACTCCTCCTTCTCTCCCAGTGATGGTGGGGGATGAAACACATTATGAACTTTGGGAGGTGGTGAATTTTCGGATCCAGTGAAAACGGTTCCAGTACTTGCTGTCTTGGAAAGGTTTTCGAGATGCGGACAACGAGTGGGTCGATGCAGAAAATGTTTACGGTGAAACGCTTTCATGATTCCTTCCCCAACAAACCCTGCCCTGTGCCCCTCAACTTCGGCAGGGGATAGGAGGGGGCCGTGGGAAAGGCAGAGTGTCATAAACCCCTAGTTCCTGCCCCAATGGTCCTCGGACATATGTAGTAATTTTCCCCAAAGCTCCCAGAACTCCTGCCCCGCTCAGGAGCGCCATACTCCTCCCTTTGCCTCAGCTATGCATTTCAAAAGCTCGCCCCACTTCTGCGGCTCTCCGCTATCTCCTATTTCAAGGCTGCTCTTCCAGGCTAGACAAAGTAACAGATGTAAGAGAGTTGCTTTTGCACTTTCATATCAAAGGTTTCTCTAATCCTGTTTTCCTATGTGAATGCCCAGTTCTCACCCCAAGTAGTTTATTGCCCTTTTCCCATGGCCCAGGTATATATGCTAGTGTTCCCTGGTGTTGTCTTTGTCAAAGATTCTGTCTGTGACCATATACAAAGTGCAGACTCTAGATGCTAGCTTTCCAAATAAAGACATTTACTTAAAGCTTCAACATGGAGGCTGAGAGTGATATCTTTGATGTGAGGTCACTGGTTCTCAACTGCTCGGTTCCTAGCAGGCTGCAGTAGACGAAGAGAGAGGTAAAAAAGTCAACCACAAGGTATGGCAAAAAGGACAACAGAAGTAAATAACTAGGGCTGTCAACTCTAGACACAGGATTTCCTGGAGATTTGGGGGCATAGCCTGTGGAATGGGGAACTTGGGGAGAGATTTCACCTAGTCTCTATGATCTATCATTGAGGCTGTCAACTGAAGCTGCCATTTTCTCCAGGATAGTTGATTTTTGTTGTCTGGAGATCAGTCGTAATTCCAGGAAAACTTAACCTAGACTGCCTTGAATGGGCAATGCCCAGTGCTGTTCAGTCGAGAAAATGTTCCTCAGCGATATTAACCACTTATCTACCTGACATAATAAGAAAGATGGTGTAAAAGGCCTTTCCAAAAACTCAGAATTGAGGAAATTATTCACATGAAACATGGAAGAGAACATGCCTTGGAAACCTAATGTTCAATTACACTTTGGCCTGGTTGTTTCCTGTTGATTCCCCCTTCCCCCATTAATGGTGCACCAACTCACTTCTTCTGTTTTATATTTGCTGTGGTCACAATATTTGTTTCATGGCAACAGGAAAACCGGGTTCAAAGGAAATCTTTGTTGTCATACTCTCAGGCATTCTATATTGCTTTTGGTTTTATTTCCCCTAATTAGCACTGAAATAAAGTTCTCATCAATGCATGCTACAGATAACCAATCACCCCTGTGACTCTACATGTGCAGTGGTTAGCTGCATTCCGCTGTTGTCTGTAGCCATTACATTTGTAAACCTTAGAGAAAATCTGTAACAGCTAAAATTTTAAGCATTATAGAGAAACTGGACAGATTCCAGAATCTGCCTCCATTCTGGTGGTGTTCAAATATGTACTTAGCATCTGGTAGCAATGACAGTTTGTTAGATGCACTTTTCTAAAGTCATACACTGTGTCCCTTTTAAAGAAAAAACGTGCTTTTGAAATTTGAAAATATTTCCTGGTAGCATTTTATGAAAAAGAAAAATCTTGGGACATGATAAAATTTCAAATGCAGAACTTTGTATGCAAAGGAATATATCTTACAAAATTCTTTCCTCACCCCCACCCTATTTCTCTTCCTCTATTACATCCCAATTTAAACTTAGTGTTAAGTTTTAACAATAAGCCACAGTGCAGAAAGTCTGTCTTCCTTCTTCCTGTACCATCTTAGATGATGTGGACAGGAATGCCTGGGAAGCAGGGTGCAGACAGGATGAAAGCATGGTGCAGGGAAGGCAATATAGTATGGGATTGGTTCTTGGGATCTCCATTAGTGTTGGCAGATTGTGTGTGTGTGCGCGCGTGCATGCATGTGTGCATTCAGGGGCAAACTAGGGCTGAATCTGCACAGAGCTTTTATTCCAATCCCAGGTCAATTCAATCCCTGCCTTCTACACTAAATACAATTTCCACTTTGATTTTGGGCAATTTAAATTTTACATCTAAAGTGACCCTACCTTTCCCCCGTGATGTCCTGGAATGGATATAACTCTCGATATTTGAAAAATTGGCATGAGTAAGCGTGCACCTGTCTACTTTCCCCGAAATAACTCGCTGCCAAGCCTCCAGTGCTGTAGAAAAGCCCTGATTGGCCAGGGCATCAGTTCCTGATTCCCAGATTGCAAGGCTTCCCTTAAAGGGAAAGGCTTAACTTCTCTTGGCAGAAGCTCCAGAAGCCGTAACTTCTCCCGGCAGAGATTTTCCTCTTGGATTTATTCCCTCTCCTCTGTTGTTTTCAAAGAGGCTCCTGCTGCTCTTGGCTCCCCCCCCCCCCTTTTGAGCTTTCCTAATCACGTGCAAAACACTTTCTTTTTCAATGGGGGAGGGAGTGGAAGACCTGAGTTCAAATCGATCTGAATTCAGCAGGATCAACAATGGAATAAACAAAGTAAATGCAGAATCAGCCCAGGAGACCAACTCTATCTCCTGGACCAAATCTCCAATCAGAACTGACTAGCCCAGAGGCCAACTGCTAGCACTTTCAATATTATTTTGTGGAACGTTGCAGGTTGGACTAACAAATGCAGTGACGTAGACTTTATTAATTATCTTTCTAATTTTCACTGCATTTTACTTCAAGAAACCTGGTCAGCTGACGCTCCCAACTTCAAAGATTTTGTAGTTTGTCATTCTCCTGCAACTAGAGCCCATCGCAAAGGTCGTTGTAAAGCTGGGTTGGCATGTTTTGTCAAAGCCAACTCAGGACTCAATAGCCTATTTTTAGGATCTTGTCCCCCGATTGCTATAGCTATTCTGCTGTCGCTCTCTGCGGACTACCATATCATCCTGATTAACCCCCAGTTACAACTGAGAGTGAACTGAATGATAACTGGTCCAAACTTTCAGAATTCACCTTAACAACCCAAGGCCAATTTCCCACGGCCCACTTAGTTGTCATGGGAGACCTCAATGCTCGCATAGGCGCGTCTAACTCAGACCTAGCCTCCTCCCTGGAGATTGACATTGAAGATCATATACCTTTTCAATTTTCTTTCAATCGGTCATCCTCGGATGTCACACTGAATAGGGCAGGTCTCAAATTGATCGAATACTGTCTATCTCCTGTATGGATGGAGCAAGTGGCATGCATACAGCGCATGGCTTGCCACTAGGATTGGGCACTTCGGCGTCTGAAGCAGCTGTTCCCGCCTGAAGCAGCCAGTGCCACTGGCCGGGGGGGGGGGAAGGGTGCTGGCACTGGCAGAGTTCTGAATTCCGTTTCGCACACACGTGCTGGCTGCTTCGGGCAGGAACAGCTGCTTCGGACGCCAAAGCGCCTAACCCTTCTTGCCACAGCATTTTCCAGGAAACTGTACTGAAGTGGTCACCTTATCAAGATCCTGTTTTTACATGCTCCTGCCATGTTTGATTTTCTGGTTGATTCTACTGCATGAATATGTACTGTTATTTTCAAGTTAGCCTTTATTGCCTTTGATGCCTATACTTGATATAATGGGAGGCTTGCTAGTTTTCTCTGTAGTCACAAAGTACCATGGGGATAGGCTCTGGGAGATCATATAGGCAGGTGGACTAGGGGCTAACTTCAGTTTCTGCAAAGACCTCATGTATACCTGGTCCATTCCTTTTCCTTCCTTAATAAAGAAGATTTCTTCATCAAAACACTCAAGAGGCCCTATCAGATCATGCCTTCGCAGTAAAAATGCTGACATATCAAACATGTGCCCATGTTGTGGGACTACACACACACACAAACGTGCATATTTAACTGCATTTTAATTGTGTGAGTGTTTTTTTAAAATATATATTTGCTGCCTAGTACTACCTGATTGGGTAGAAAAACAGCATAACATGTTTTAACTTTACTAAATAAAGGGAAAATTTATTCCCCTGCATGTTGGGCCTGGATTGGGCTTGGTCACATCCAGGACAGAATCGTTTCCAAGCAACCAACCAACCAATCTTTATTTATGGTCATTTAGACCAAAATTTTAGATGCACTACTATACAATAGTTTGTAAAAGGGAAGGTAATACATTAAAAGGTTAAAAATGCATCAACAATAAAAAGGAGCCATAAAAGCAATAAAACTATTAAAGCTGTTAAAATATAAAACAAAAACAAGATTAAGTGACGTACCATAAAAGCTATTAACCAAAAAACATAAGAAGTTCTGTGGACCTATCAGCAAGGTTATAATGGCTATACATCAGTGGCCCAATCTTTCCTAGTTCTTAAAGCTAGCCACGGAAATTTTGCTACTTTGCTAGTTAAAAAATTACATGTATCTGATAGCAATTTCTCAGGTCGCGAGGGCATTCTATAAGCATTGGTACTAATGCACCTGTGTGAATATGATTATACAGCTTGCACTCAAATAAGATGTGTTCTGTGTTCTCTACTTGACCCTCATTGCAGATACAGAGCTGATCCTTGAGAGGGAGTCCATCAAATTTCCCACTCAAGTAAGCAGAGGGCAGGGCATTGTGACGAAGGAGGGTAAAGGATTTCGTGTGCTCAGGATTTATCACTTATTTTAGATATTGCTCTGGGTGTTCCTGTTTAGGAGATCTTTCCTAAAAAGTGGGTCCTGAATATTGTTGAAATCATGTTGCCTCCCTACTTCTATCACTCTTGTCTTAACAAGATCTATAGCCTTGTCATAACCCATAGACAAAAACAATTGATATGAGAGACCATAGTAGCATAACTTTTTAGTGAGTGCAATTTGCCAAGGTGCGACAAATGTGTTGATCACTATTAGACTTGCAAAACCTTGCTGTTGGAAAACTAATTTTAGCCAGAATGTATAGGTAGGTATCCAAAGTCTGGACTGAACGTTGACCATGCCTGTCTCAATCCTAACTGCTACATTTGAGATGTTGTTTGGTATTGCCAAAATTGCCCTCAGAAATTTAGACTGGACCTTTTCTAGACTGCAAAATCTGCCCGCTATAGTAATTGGAGCCCCATATGTTAGCTGAGCAAGAGCCGTGGCCTTGAAGATGTTAATCACTGCTGGAATGTAGAGGCCTCCTTTCTGCCAGAATAATTTTTAAAATGCACTTGCACTTTTCTGTGCATTTAAAGAGATGTTATTAATATGGGCAGATCTTGTCCCCTACCTCCCTCACCGCTCTATGTGCATCCCTCCCGAAGCTGTGCACTTGGTGGAAGAGGACCATCCCATAATCTTTTCTATGAAGGATACCCAAGATACATAAACAAGTTTGGATCTGCAGCATTATTATACTTCCTCAGGAACTTTTGGATAGAACTGTCTGTGTGTTTACATGTCAGTGTTCTTAAGGAACTCTGTAAGACAGATCGAAGATTTGTTACAAAGCTTTGAAGCTGGCAAGTATCCCTCAGGCAATCATGTCAGGACCTCCAGGGATGGCTCAAAGTATAAGTTACTACTTCCTTTGGAGGAAGGAAAAATCATCAGATAGGATGGTGATGTTCATGTGCCTTTATTCTTCTCATCCTTAACTAGGCTGTTTTGGTAATGAATTGCCAAACATTCTGAAAGCTGTTTACAGCAGTTGTTTTAAGGAGAAACATGCTTGCAGTCTCTTTCCCCTCCCCCCTTGAGTTCTTTGCTTTTGGGATTCTCTCTGCCTCCATAATATTTTTTCATAGACTAACTGCACTGCGGTTGCCACTGAGATGCCACCTCAAGTGAAAACAAATCTATAGGTGGTTCTTCAGGCAAAAGCACATCTGAGGAAATACATGAGCAGTCAGAAAAGTATCAATTAGACTTGCCAAATTTCTCATGGCACTGTATACATTCCCCAGATGGTCTCCATGTTTTGCCTTAAGCAAAAATCAAAGTGAATTGGGAGATTTCATCCTGAGCTGAAACATCTGATGATTTTCTATCAAAGCTAAAAATAAGACCTCCACCCATTTGCAGGGGGGAGGGTTACATAATTTAAATAATAATAATTTAATTTTAATTGATATGGTATATATTTGTATTTTATGTTTTAACCTCTGTTAGCTGCTCTGAGCCTTCAAGGAAGGGTGGCGTATACAAGAAATACATTAATAAAATAAAACAAGATGCCTGAAATCTAGTACATAAAATAAAATTCCTTTCAATACCCTGAGAATTCATGGATATTATTCCAGGGGTGGGGGTCATTTTGCTTTCCATTTCTGTACCTTCTGAATATTTTTTTTAAGTATAAAATTTCATGTACCTTTATGGAGGCAAAAAAAATCTTCTGCTTCCAAAATATCAAAAGCACTGAAAGTAAAAGGGCAAAGGAAGATGCTTTTTGATCCTGTGTCAGTTCCAGCTGATGTACTGATTTCTTCTTGGAAACACCTTCCAACCATTTGTTCTCCGTATTAAATGGCAAAGGCTGGCTACATAAAATAGAATGTTTTCCCCAGCCTGTACATTTAAGAAGCTGAAAGTCTAATGCATTTGAAATCAGTTGTGATAAAATGTTGTTAGCATCCCTGTGAAAAGGAATTGCTGACCTTGTGCATATTACATGCAACTGGCACACTGAAAGTTGTTGGTGTTTGCATAATCCGTTGTATCAAGAGCTGGCTGGCGCTGCTTCAAAAAAGAAAAGAAAGGAAATGATATCTTCCATTTCACCTCTGTAAGTCACATCTGTTCTTACAACTCCATTAATTAAAGGACCCTCTTGGAAGGATTGACAGGGAGAAGGCTGTGTCTTGACATGCAATTCAGACAAGGCTGATCTCCTTCCTCCAGGATCGTGGACAGAGGGTTGCAATAGGAGAGAACACATCAGACCGCCGGCAACTTACTTGTGGAGTCCTACAAGGAGCGGTCCTCTCTCCTATCCTATTCAACATCTTCATGCGCCCTCTCGCACAACTGGTACGGAAGTTTGGGCTGGGTTGCCATCAATATGCCACCCAGCTCTTCCTCCTGATGGATGGCCGCCCTGACTCTCCCCCAGAAGCATTAGCCAGCTGCCTGGAAGCAGTGACGAGATGGCTCAAGCAGAGTCGTCTGAAGCTCAATCCTTCAAAGACGGATGTCCTGTGGCTAGGTAGGAAGGGCCCATGCGAGGAAGCACGTCTGCCTACCCTGGATGGCGTGCAGCTCTCTACGGCTCACTCCGCCAGGAACCTAGGCGTGATTCTGGACGCCACCCTCACAATGGAGGCCCAGATCACAAAGGTAGCGCAGCTGGCATTCTACCATCTCCACCAAGCCAAACTACTAGCGCCCTACCTGGCCCCGGAACACCTAGCCACAGTGATCCATGCGACGTTCACCTCTAGACTGGACTTTTGTAACTCGCTCTACGCAGGCCTGCCCTTAGCCCTGACCCGGAAACTACAACTGGTTCAAAATGCAGCAGCCAGGATCCTCACAGCAACACCGTGGAGGTCTCATATCCGGCCTATTCTCCACCAGCTGCAATGGTTACCAGTTGAATTCCGGATCAGACTAAAGGTTCTGGTAATTACCTTCAAGGCCATACGCGGTCAGGGCCCAGTGTACCTGAGGGACCGCCTCCCCGCCTATGCCCCCAAAAGAGCTCTGCGCTCTACTGCCACCAACCAGCTAAAGATCCCTGGCCCTAAAGAAGTCCGTCTGGTCTCGACCAGGACCAGAACCAAAACATTCTCTGTTCTGGCCCCTACCTGGTGGAACGAGCTCCCAGAGGAGATCAGGGCCCTGACGGAGCTTAAACAGTTCCGCAGGGCCTGCAAAAAGGAGCTCCTCCACCAGGCATTTGGCTGAGACCAGACGTAATCAACAGCAACCAAAGGGCCCCTGCTCCCCCCCAACCCCCCCTCAGAATTCAATCAATAAGCCACCCCCCTCAGAATCACAAGCCCTGGACCTGTTTGTATTACTATATTATTATACAGTTATATTGTGCTGTTATTTTGGTTACAATTATTAGTTATCAGTTATACATGTTTTACAGACTGTTATGTATTGTTCTTTGTTATGATGTAAACCGCCCTGAGCCTCCGGGGAGGGCGGTATAGAAGTATGATAAATAAATAAATAAATAAATAAATAAATAAATAAATAAATAAATAAATAAATAAATAAATAAATAAATAAATAAATAAATAATAAATGCCTACAGAAGGGATATGCCAGAGAGGGTGGAATGAAGGTTGGGTGAGTTATGTCTGTTTAGTCCAGTGGCTCTCAGCCGGCTTTCAGAGTCCATAAGTTGGCTTGCAACAGAAAGGCATTCTTTGCAGTGTAAGAGCAAGGAGTCTGAATTCTCCCACAGTGTGTCACAAATTCAAGAGTAGTTATAATGGAGGTGCTCTATAGAATAATAATAATAATAATAATAATAATAATAATAATAATAATAATAATGTTCATCATGTGCAGTTTGAAGTAAAAGAAGTAGAGAAAAATATTTAAATTAAAAACATGTATGATGATCACATTTTAAAACTATAACAATCACATCCTGCCACCCCACATCTATAACAATATATAACAATATATAACAAACTATAACAATCACATCCTGCCACCCCACTTAGTATTTCTGGTAAGGCCTTGGAGGAGAAGTATGTCTCATGGCTTAAGTCCCACCCCACCCACTCAGGGTGGCTGTCCTGCTCCTGAGTGCCTCCTCCTCTAACCGGCTTCCTTGTCTGTCCAGCAGCCAGCCAATCACCTCCCATCCCCCACCCCTGACCACCTCCTCCTCCTTCCACTTCCCTCCGAGGCTCAGAAGCTGCGTAAGAGCTGCCCCTGCCAGTGAGTTCCCTAACTGCTGCCTGCAGCATTTCCAGGTCTGGGGGGGGAGGGAGAGGCCATCTGCAGAATTCTTCCACCCCACCCTCCTAATCTAGTGCCTGCTGTATTCCTGAATGCGATGGGCTTGGCCCCTAGTCTGTAAACCACTCCAGGAGCAGTATAAATAAAGCAGTAAGGGGGGTTGGGGTGGGCCCAGTCCGGGATGAGGAAAAAGCCCATTGGCCCTTGGCCCAGGACTGACAATTGGGGGAGCCAACTGGGAGGTGCAAAGAGCCTCCTGATTGCCCCCCCCCCCGATTATCAGTTCTGGGCCAGGGGGCCAATCAGGAGCAGCACACAGCGTGGCTCTGGATTGGCCCCCTGAGCCCCGGACTGCCCGCCCAGCCCAAGAATCCACTTCCCTTGCAGCTTGGCTCCGACAAGGTAGGGGTGCCAGGCCAACGGCGAGCAAGCCTTCCCGGCGGAGAAAGGGGCAGGGACACTATGTCGGAGATGCAGCAGACCTGCTCCTTTCCCAGCCGGGAAGCCAGGGCCTGGAGTGGGAGGGGGCAGGAGATGAGGCTTCCTGGCTGCGAAGGGAGCAGGGATGCAGCAGCCCTGCTCCTTTCCCAGCCGGGAAGCTGGGGCCTACTGTGGCCGGAGTCCCGGGGGACGGGTGCCACCATGCCAGGGGGGGAGGCCCTAGGAATGATGCTAGCGCCCACTGTATTTAGCATACCGCCTCCACCGTCGGGCTGTGGGGGGGAAGGCTTCCCACCCCCCTTCAATGGCCGCATTTGCCCCCCTTAAAAGACACCACAGGCCCTTGCCGAGCGCGCCGCCCCCTCGCTTCCCACCCTCGGCCCATGCACAGCCAGATGCCCTCTTGCCAAGCCTGCTGGCTGCTGGCTCAGGGCCCCTCCGCACCTGCCTTCTGCCCGCCCTGGAAGCCTCGCCACACTGCCAGCCTGCCCTCGCCGTCCTGAGCCTTCCCGGCATGTACTGCGGACCTGGGGGAAGGGGCCTCCACGAGACGCCGCCCTGCCAGGGTAAGCCTTTTCCTTGCCCCTTCCCCCAACCCTGCGCTGCTGCCGGCCTCACACCAATCCCTTTGTGTGAATAAAGAGGGACCAATCAGTCAATGCTTATAAATAAACTGACCATTTGGTGTTCATTGCAGTCCATGTTATGACATTATTTTGCAAGTGCACATTTTTACAGACTCTTGTGGGAGTTGCAGTCCACACCACACCATTTAATTACCTTGGGCTGTTGTGTTATTTCAGAGGTTCCTCTACATTCTAAAGGATGAACAAGGCTGCTCTAAGTTAAAGAGCCCTAACCTCTTTAACTTTATTTATTTACTTATTGGGTTTCTATACCACCCTTCCCAGGGGCTCAGAGCAGCTTACATCATAAGAATACATTAAAAGAACATCAGTTTTAATCAAATATTACAGTACAGAATCAAATAATACAAATCAATTAAAATCATTAAATCAATTAAAATTAGTAAAACACCATTAAAACAGCATAGGGGCATTCTGTTCAACTGGGAAAGGGGATAAATCACTCCAGCAGGGCGTATCTATAATTAGTTTTATGTAATGTAACTGTTTGCACATAATCTTTATGGATATCTAAGTAGGGAGGCCAATTCTGTTGGTGGTCTGTGGGTCTCAACCATAGGTCTGGCAGAACAACTCTACCTTGCAGACCCTGTGGAACTGTTTTGAGTCCTTCAGAGCCCTGCACCCACCTGGGATGTCGTTCCACCAGGCCAGAGCCAGGGTCTGATTGAGGCTAATTTTACTTCTCTCAGGCCGGGGGTGTCAGCAGATCTTGTGTGCTGGAACGTAAGCTCCTCTGAGGGACAAAACAATCTCAAAGGTACAAAGGTCCCAGACTTGAACCTGATTCAATCCTTAAGTGGAAACCAATGCACTGGTCAAATATGCTCTCTCTACCTGTTACCAGTGAGGCACTGGGCTGCTGCGTTTTGGACCAGCTGTAACTTCCAGATGAGGTACAAGGGTAGCCTTGCATAGAGGGAGCTGCAGTAGTTTAATCTGAAGGTGACTGTTGCATGGATCACAGAGGATTCCACAAGAGGTTCAGCCATACTGGACTTAATACTGACCAACAGGCAAGAGTTGGTGGATGAGGTGACAGAGGTGGGGACCCTAGGGGGAAGTGACCATGTCCTCATAGAATTCCTTTTGAGATGGGGAGCCAAGGAAGCTTGTAGCCAGACGCGGATGTTGGATTTTCGTAGGGCAAACTTTAATAAACTCAGAGACATGATGAGTGTCATACCATGGATGAGAATGCTGGAAGGGAAGGGAGCATGTGAAGGGTGGGCACTACTCAAACAAGAGCTATTGCATGTTCAATCCATGACTATCCCACAAAGACGAAAACACTGCAGGAGCTCTAAGAAGCCTATTTGGATGAACAGAGAACTTCAAGAGGAACTAAGAAAGAAAAGGAAAATGTTCAGGAAATGGAGGGAAGGACAGAGCTCTAAAGAAGAGTACCTACAGGTTACTAGGCACTGTAGATCACTCATCAGAAAGACCAAAGCTGAGAGTGAGCTAAGATTGGCCAGGGAAGCCCATTGTAACAAGAAAAGATTTTTCAGTTATGTGAGGAGCAAACATAAAGTAAAGGAGGCAATAGGCCCACTGTTGGGTGCGGATGGACAAACTCTAACAGAAGATGCAGAGAAAGCAGAAATGCTTAGTGCCTATTTTACATCTGTTTTTTCCCACAGGTTTAGGCACATCTAGAGATGGCAGTCGCCAAAGGATAGTGTCTGGGTGGCAGGTTAACATGGATAGAGAGGTTGTCGAGAGGCATTTAGCTGCACTGGATGAGTTCAAATCCCCTGGGCCGGATGAAATGCACCCGAGAGTGCTCAAAGAACTTTCCAGAGAACTTGCAGAACCCTTGTCCATCATCTTCGGGACCTCTTTAAGGACTGGAGATGTCCCGGAGGACTGGAAGAGAGCAAACGTTATTCCGATCTTCAAAAAAGGGAGGAAGTATGACCCGGGAAACTGCAGACCAGTGAGTCTGACCTCTGTTGTGCGGAAGATAATGGAGTGGATATTAAAGGGAGCGATCTGCAAACATCTGGAGGACAATTTGGTGATCCAAGGAAGTCAGCATGGATTTGTCTCCAACAGGTCCTGCCAGACCAACCTGGTTTCCTTTTTTGACCAAGTAACAAGTTTGCTGGATCGTAGAAATTTGGTTGGTATCATTTACTTGGATTTTAGTAAAGCTTTTGACAAGGTTCCCCATGATGTTCTGATGGATAAGTTGAAAGACTGCACTCTGGATTTTCAGATAGTTAAGTGGATAGGGAATTGGTTAGAGAACCATACTCAAAGAGTTGTTGTCAATGGTGTTTCATCAGACTGAAGATAGGTGAGTAGTGGGGTACCTCTGGGCTCAGGGCTCGGCCTGGTACTTTTTAACATATTTATTAATGATCTAGATGAGGGGGTGGAGGGACTACTCATCAAGTTTGTAGATGACACCAAATTGGGAGGACTGGCAAATACTCCGGAAGATAGAGATAGAGTTCAACGAGATCTGATGTCATAGTCCCATTGTATATGACACTGGTCAGACCACACCTGGAGTATTGTGTGCATTTCTGGAGGCCTCACTTCAAGAAGAACGTAGATAATATTGAAAGGGTACAGAGGAGAGCGATGAAGATGATCTGGGGCCAAGGGACCAAGCCCTATGAAGATAGGTTGCGGGACTTGGGAATGTTCAGCCTGGAGAAAAGGAGGTTGAGAGGGGACATGATAGCCCTCTTTAAGTATTTGAAAGGTTGTCAGTTGGAGGAGGGCAGGATGCTGTTTCCGTTGGCTGCAGAGGAGAGGACACTCAGTAATGGGTTTAAACTTCAAGTAGAACGATATAGGCTAGATATCAGGAAAAAGATTTTCACAGTCAGAGTAGTTCAGCAGTGGAATAGGCTGCCTAAGGAGGTGGTGAGCTCCCCCTCACTGGCAGTCTTCAAGCAAAGGTTGGATACACACTTATCTTGGATGCTTTAGGATGTTTTGGGCTGATCCTGCGTAGAGCAGGGGGTTGGACTAGATGGCCTGTATGGCCCCTTCCAACTCTATGATTGTAGGATCACCTTCCTTCTTAGGGAAAGTGTTCCATCCCCTTATCATGTCCTTTGCCTTTTTCTGTACCCTTTCCAATGCTGTAATTACAAATTTTATTTAGGTGTGGTGAAAAGAAGTGTACACAGCATTCTGATGATGCAGCACCATAGATTGATACCAAGGCATTATGATACTGGCTTATTTGTTTTCATTCCCCTTTCTAATAATCCTCAGCATAGCATTTGCCTTCTCTATTGCAGATGTACCATGAGTCAATGAGTATATATCAACAGATATGGGTAGGAAGCAACAGGTTTTTGAGTGGGAATTCTACTTGATATTCATCACACCTCAGGCTGCATTCATTTCCCTCAGAGTATACCATTGTCTTTTGGAGTTGATTATTGATGGTTCAAAGGTTTAAAATTCAAGTGTACAAATTGAGCTGATCCATTTTGCTAAAATCATCTCCCTTTGCTGTGTTTAAGCTCTGTCTAGTAACCCTGCTGTGTTTGTTATGATTTGTGTGCTTGTGTAGCGCTCTTGTGTTCTCAGCTGCTTCTTTACCAGCTGGCCGGGCTTTGAGGGAACAGTATTCAGTTGGCATAACAATTGAGTTAGTAGAGACTTGGACTGGGAGATGTTTAGTTTAAAAGCCTATGGCTTTCAGAGATGCTCTGCTCTCCAATCAGGCATTGGGCTCACCAAACCTCTGTGTCAGGCAGCATATCGGCAGCTAGATTATTTTTGCTTGGAGAAACAAAAAGTACAATTTATTATAGCGCTAAGGACAGTACTAAGAAGTACACCTTAAAAATAAGAAATCAATTAGACAGTCTTTTTAGGAAAAACAATCTGTAAACTGCTCCAGCGGAGCGGTATAAATAAAGCGCTAAGTGGTAAAGGGGTGGAGAGAGGGCGGGCCGAGTACGTAATAGAAACTCGGAGGGCCTTGGCTGGGCCAGCCGGGGAGTCGCCGCACCGAGGAAACTGCCTTTCCTCCGGGTAAGTCCTCCGGCCAGCTTACCCTCACCCTCGGGAAAGGAGCAGGGATGCCGCATCAAAGACACGGTGGCCCCGCTCTGTTCCCACCCCAGACCCTCCGACATTGCCCGGGAAGCTGCCCACCTTCGCCGGGGAGGGGGGGCCACCTGCACGCCCACCGCCGGCCGCGGGTTTCCTACCATCCCATCCCAGGGGGGAAAGGGCTGCCTGCCTGGCCAGCGCATGCCGCGGCCTTCTGCCGGCCCCTTGCGCGCCCGCTGCTCTGCCTGGAACGCCACCCATCCTTCTGGCCGCCGTGGCCTGCTGCCCAGCAAGCCGCCCACCTGCACCAGGGACTGGCCGAGGGCCACCTGCATGCCCGACGCTGGCCCCGGCCTTCTGCCGCACCCTCCCGCACATGCGCCCCAGTGGGGGGGGCCGCCCATCCTTCAACGGGCCCCTACTCTGCCCATATTTATAAATGGGTGCCTCTAGTACCTTTGATAAATCACAGGGAGTAGCACACAATGGTATCAAAACTAAAAAATGCATAAGAATAATTTAAAACAGCTCTTATATTTTTCATTCAAATAAGCATCACCCAAATGAAACTGTTTCCTCCATAGTTCTTTGCACAATACTGATAACATTTTAACAACTTTCAAATAAAAATGGTGAGACTTCTTCCTCTGTCTAATATAGTATTTCCTCTTTAATGAGCCCATTAAAGAACATTTGCCAGAGCTGTTTTTTTTTCCATTTCTGCACAACTAATATTCTTGCAGCTGTCAATACATTTGCATGAGTAGAACCTCAAATAGCATTCTGGTTTTCTCCCTATATCAAGTATTATTTATTGCATTGCCTGCATAATGGGGGCATTTTCCATTTGCCGGATGTGTGGAAGGAGTGATGGAATGACTCAATCACATCGCCTGAACCTCCGCCCTTCATAGATGGAGGTCCTGTGGCTAGGTAGGAAAGGACCAAGTGATGAAGTGTGCTTATCTTTCCTGGATGGGGTTCCACTGTTTGTGGCTTTCTCATCTAGGAATCTGGGTGTAATCCTCGAAACCTCCTTATCTGTGAAGGCCCAGGTCACAAGAGTAGCGTGGCTGGCATTTTTCCATGTTTGCCAAGCCAAAATACTAGCACCCTATTTGATCCCAGACTACTTAGCCACAGTCACCCATACAGTGGTCACCTCTAGACTGGATTGCTATAACTTGCTCTACGCAGGCCTACCCTTACCCTCGCTCTGGAAACTGCAAGTGGCCCAGAACACAGTCGCTGAGGTTCTTACGAGAACACACTGGAGGACACACATTCGACCTGTGCTCCAACAGCTGCACTGGCTCCCAGTTGAATTCCAGATCAAGTTTAAGGTATTGTTTCTTGCCCATAAGTCTATCCGCAGTTCAGGTCCTGTGTATCTGAGAGATCACCTTTCCATCTATACCCCCGAGGAGCCATTACACTCTGTCAACACTAACCAGGTGGTGGTCCCTGGCCACAAGGAGGTATTTCTGACCTCAACCAGGGCCAAGATATTTTCTTTCCTGGACCATCCCTGGTGGAATGAGCTCCTGGAACATATCTGGGCCCTGCCAGAGGTAGCACGGCTCAACAGGGCCTGCAAGATGGACCTATTCTGCCAGGCTTTTAATTGGAGCTGATGAAAGTAAACATCTAACTTCTATTCGGCCCTACCAATCCATATGCCTACCATCCACCATTGACTGTGGGAGATCCAAACCATAGTCTGACATGATTGAGATGGTAAGAGATTCAAGAAATCACACTCTTGATGCTGAATATTTTAAAGCTGGAAGTCATTAATTGTATACCACCCTGAGCCAGTCTATTGGGATGGGCAGTCTAAAAGTCTAAAAGTCAAATCATAGAATCATAGAGTTGGAAGGGGCCATACAGGCCATCTAGTCCAACCCCCGGCTCAACGCAGGATCAGCCCTAAGCATCCTAAAGCATCCAAGAAAAGTGTGTATCCAACCTTTGCTTGAAGACTGCCAGTGAGGGGGAGCTCACCACCTCCTTAGGCAGCCTATTCCACTGCTGAACTACTCTGACTGTGAAATTTTTTTTCCTGATATCTAGCCTATATCGTTGTACAATATAATACAGATGCATTGATATGTAGTGAAGCTGCTTACAGCCTTCAGCTGTGGCCAGCTGGAGATGAGAAGGGTGAGAGCAGGAGAAGTGGGGACGTGGCTCCTAGCACTGACTTGGCCAGGTGACTGACAGGCTGCTTTCTGCTGCCCAGTCTGTAGTGGCAAGAAGCTCCCCACTCCCACAAGCTCTCTTAGCTTTCATTGCCTTCACTTTTAAAAACTACCTCTGAAACGTTGTTTCAGCCTTCCAAGAAACTCTTTATGATGGTGCCCTTTCAAAATGACCAATTTTGCCGTTAGCTTTTTGCTTAGGGGATATAGTGCTTCCTACTGTCTAGTGTTACTCAGTGCTAACCCAGAAACTCTATTCCTCATGTTGGGAGCCATGGTCAAGGAATATGTAGCAGCCACTGCTTTCTGGGGGGCTGTTCCTGCAGCCTCTGTATTTGCGGTGATTCAGGGAAGTGTTTAGTTACTGTCCTGCAATCCTAGAATTTATGCTCTAAAACCCTGCCGTGCGGTGAATTGTGTGTAGATGTGAGCAAATAAAATGTGGTGTAAGTTCATTCTACCTTTATATCTCTCCTGGGGTAGTCAGCCTGAATCTCTGAGCCAGAAATAAATCCGAAGGCTGCAGTAAGGATATTGATTCTAGTCACTTGTTTTTATTATCAAGTGCAATCCTAAAAACACGTTCTTAACTTAATTCCCATTTAGTAAACCTGTTTAGAATTGTTCTGGGTTGTTGTTTTTTAAACAGAACTTTAGGCTATTTAACTCAAGGATTACAGTCTTATGATGAGACGTCATAGACATAACAGATTTTCAAAGAAAAATGTAAAATCTCTGCACATGTGGAAATTCACTGATGCGCTGGTCCCTAAAAATGGATGCTCTGCAGAGGCTTGACTTATCACCCTACAATTTTGATTGTATTCCCTGGCTGCTATAATAATTGGTATAATCCCTAATGCCACTGTTGAACATTCACAGAACTGTAGATTGGTTTAATGCCTAAATTCCTATTCACAACCTGCATTATAGAAGTCCTTAAAAATTGGGGCTGCCTTAAATATGTTCCAACTTTGTTTTTCAAGCTCTGCACACTGATTTCAATAGAGGAGAAATATTTTACAATCCATGCTTCCCAATATTTCCCTCCTTGTTCTACTTAAAATAATTTTGTCAGCGGTGATACCAATTCTGCCCAGGCACTTGCTTTCTAGGTTAGATACACAGGCAATCTCATCAAATCACGATCAATGGAATGAACACGATGGCATCATAAAATTACATAGCCAGTCCGATTTGCCCCTGTGATAATGTCAGCTGTGAATGAGCAAGCCATACAAATGACCAGTTTTGTAAGAAGTGCCAAAAACAGCACAAAGAAGCTGATTTTTTATCCACTGCACTGAAAACACAATTTAGCCGAATTAAAACTTGTTAATGAAAGCAGTACGAGTGCAGTTTGCATTATGCAGCTATATGGAGTGGAATCATAGAATCATAGAGTTGGAAGGGGTCATACAGGCCATCTAGTCCAACCCCCTGCTCAACGCAGGATTAACCCTAAGCATCCTAAAGCATCCAAGAAAAGTGTGTATCCAACCTTTGCTTGAAGACTGCCAGTGAGGGGGAGCTCATCACCTCCTTAGGCAGCCTATTCCACGGCTGAACTGCTCTGACTGTGAAAATTTTTTCCTGACATCTGGACTCCGCAAGGCCGCGCCTGGCCATGCATGCGTGTTTGCGCCATGCACGGCCACAAAGGTGCATGTGTGGCACTCCCACGCATGCGTGTTTGCGGCCGCGCACGGCACAAACGTGCATGCGTGCCCACCCATGCATGCATGCATGTGCAGGAGTGCCGCACATGCATGGCATGCGCGCCCGGAAGATCGCCCACGCCGCCGCCAGCAGTCCACAGCCTAGAAAAGGTTGCGGACCACTGATCTAGCCTATATCGTTGTACTTGTAGTTTAAACCCATTACTGTGTGTCCTCTCTGCAGTCAACGGAAATAGAATCCTGTCCTCCTCCAAGTGACAACCTTTCAAATACTTAAAGAGGGCTATTATGTCCCCTCTCAACCTCCTTTTCTCCAGGCTGAACATTCCCAAGTCCCTCAACCTATCTTCATAGGGCTTGATCCCTTGGCCCCAGATCATCTTTGTCGCTCTCCTCTGTACCCTTTCAATTTTATCTACATCCTTCTTGAAGTGAGGCCTCCAGAACTGCACACAGTATTCCAGGTGTGGTCTGACCAGTGCCGTATACAATGGGACTATGCCATCTTGTGATTTTGATGTGATGCCCCTGTTGATACAGCCCAAAATGGCATTTGCCTTTTTTACCGCTGCATCACACTGCCTGCTCATGTTTAACTTACAATCCACAAGTACCCCAACGTCTCGTTCACACACAGTGTTACCTAGAAGCGTATCCCCCATCCAGTAGGCATGCTTTTCATTTTTCTGACCCAGATGCAGAACTTTACACTTATCTTTATTAAATTGCATCTTGTTCTCATTTGCCCATTTTCCCATTGTGTTCAGATCTCATTGAACTCTGTCTCTATCTTCCGGAGTATTTGCCAGTCCTCCTAATTTGGTGTCATCTGCAAACTTGATGAGTAGTCCCTCCACCTCTTCATCTTTAACCGCTTTTGCGGTTAAATAAAGCTCTAAGGGCTATTGGGGAGGAGTTAGGGCGGTCTCTGTCCATGATAAAAACTCGCAGCTCCTGATTCGCCCCTTCAAGTGCCACTCAAGGGCCAAGCGGCGAAGCACCTTCCAATTGGCCCCTCACCAGGGCAGACCAAAATTCCATTCACCCAGCCGAGTCTGGCTGCCAGTCTGCTCCTGACCACCGTAGGGAGAGGAGGTCAGCAGGGCAGCCAAGAGGGATGAGAACACAGGCTGCGCCAGCCCTTTTTGCCCCAAGGGTGTCCTAACTGTCATGTACAACTGCAAATTGCCTGAGAAACCTGACAGAGCTGGCAGGAGGCTGGAGAGTGCGCTCCCTCCCCCTCCCCTCTGAGGGGAGGGAGGTGTTTCCAAGAACAGCGCTGGGGAGCCTGCGGGCCTACCTTGGAGGGGGAGGGGACTTTCCCCTTCTGCCAAACAGTTGCCTGACAGGGATGCCACAGAAAAGCCCCTTCTCATTTAAAATACTGCTCTGGCCAGGGGTTAGATACAGCCAAGCCATGTGTCTTTCTTCTTTGCAACTCTCTGCAGATTTGAGGCCACTGCACAGCATTATTCTGCAGAGGAAACTGGCTCTTTTGTCTCTTGTTTCATCTGCACAACAACCCTGTGCAGTAGGCCTCAAATCTTTCAATTCAACAACAACCTGTGTGGGAGGCCTTAAATGTTTCTTCTCTACCAGAACCCTGTCCAAAGTAGCCCTTTCTGCCTGGGAAGCTGATCTTTATACTCTGCAGGGGAGCTGTAATTCCAGGATCTCTCCAGGCCCCACCTGGAGGCTGGCTACCCCTGGGATGGAAATATTCCTGGATGTTTGGAGGTGGGACTTCAAAATTGTACAATGCCTCAGAATCCAGCCTTCAAAGGAGCCATTTTTGCCTGCATTTGGTAGAGAATGGTGCAGGTGTGTCCCTTCTGGGCTATGGGCTATGGCCAGACCTTATTAGTAACTATTTGTATTCTGGGGCGCAGACAGGCAGACCAGCATCAGTCCTGTGAGTCTGGAAAGTGCAGAAAGATTTAAGTAAATATTTACAGTCTGAAACTGTAAATAGAGAACAAGTAAATGTCTGGAGACACATGGTAACTGAAATGATTTATTGGCCTGGCAAATAACCTTGGCCTGGCAAATAAAAAAACAGTATAAAAACCTTACTAAGGTGAATACTGCTCTGCACAGAGAGTCTTCCTCTTAGGTTTGTCAGCTTCCCTGTGAGGCTTGCTACTCCACCTCCCTCATGGGGAGTCTGCTATGGCGAGAGAAAGGGAAAACGATTGGAAGATGCTTTGAGACACCTGAGGCCTTCTGGGTTACTGCGGCCCATTCCCAGTTCTCTCAGATCTCTCACAACCCCACATACCTCACAGATTGACTATTGTGGAGAGATGAGTGGAAAAGGTGTTTGTAAACCGCTTTGAGACTCCTTTGGGTAGTAAGCAATAGGGTACAAAATCTGTTCTTCTAAGGAGCAACCATGAAAGAAGCATGTGAGCACATAACATTTTATCAACAGTGAAAAAATGGAAAAGAAGGAACAGGGTGGACACCTGTGTACTGTGACTATCCCATGTGTATTAGGGCAGAGGGGCATTTTGGTTAATGTGGCTTAATTCACACAAGAAGGGATATGACGCAGAACTGGGAGGAATTGGTTGCCATGTAATCTTCCCCTAAGAAGAGTCTCCAGTCTGATTTTCCCTTCACATATCTGAGGACATAGCTCTGGAAAGCTCATCTGTAACCACTATGCCAAAATTCCCAAAGGTCAGTCCTCTCCCACACTCAACGAACATTCCACACCACAGGTTCTTGACACCCACATCTCCACCTCATTTGCCACCATGCCAGCACAACCTCCCACACAACACACACATTCAACCCCATGCCCTTACAGACTGGACAACTCCTCCCCTTCCTCTTCCCACTGCCAAGCTCTAGCGCCCATTGTATTCTTGGATACAACGGGCTTTGCCCCTAGTCTAGATCATTAATAAATATGTTAAAAAGTACCGGACTGAGCATCGAGCCCTGAGGTACCCCGCTACTCACCTCCCTCCAGCCTGATGAAACACCTTTAACAACAACTCTTTGAGTGCGGTTCTCTAACCAATTCCCTATCTGAACATCCAGATTGCAGTCCTTTAATTTATCCATAAGAACATCATGGGGAACCTTATCAAAAGCTTTACTAAAATCGACATCTTCCCCACAACAGAGGTCAGACTCACTGGTCTGTAGTTTCCTGGGTCATCCTTTCTCCCTTTTTTGGAAATCAGAATAACGTTTGCTCTCTTCCAGTCCTCGGGGATATCTCCAGTCCTTAAAGAGGTCCTGAAGATAATGGACAAGGGTTCTGCAAGTTCTCCGGAAAGTTCTTTGAGCACTCTCGGGTGGATTTCATTCAGCCCAGGGGATTTGAATTCATCGTGCAGCTAAATGCCTCTCAACAACCTCTCTGTCCATGTCAACCTGCCACCCAGACACTATCCCTTGGCTACGGCCATCTCTAGATGTGCCTAAACACTTTGACCTGTGCGAAAAAACAGATGTAAAATAGGCGCTTTCTGCTTTCTCTGCATCCTCCGTTAGAGTTGTCCATCTGCACCCAACAGTGGGCCTATTGCCTCCTTTACTTTACGTTTGTTCCTCACATAACTGAAAAAGCTTTTCTCGTTATAATGGGCTTCCCTGGCCAATCTTAGCTCACTCTCAGCTTTGGCCTTTCTGATGATTGACCTACAGTGCCTAGTAACCTGTAGGTACTCTTCTTTAGAGCTCTGTCCTTCCCTCCATTTCCTGAACATTTCCCTTTTCCTTCTTAGTTCCTCTTGAAATTCTCTTTTCATACAAATAGGCTTCTTAGAGCTCCTGCAGTGTTTTCGTCTTTGTGGGATAGTCATGGAAGTAAAACTGTGTAAATTTGTTTTCCTGGTTTGTATGTTGTGAACCAGTGTGCATCTAAAGCATAATGCATTACATGTATTAAATATATGTTTCCAGATTTGAAATACACATAAATCTTTTTTCAGCCAGTAATGCAGTGCAGGCTTAAAGTCAATTGAAAGGCCTGACAAATGGCAATTGATATGTTTTCTTGGGCTCTGAGCTTGTAACGCAAGAGTTAGTTTAGCTTAATCCTAATCCTAAATGGAGGAAGCAATTGCATTTTGGAAAGCTAGTGTAATTGGTTGCATGCTGCATGGTGCTTTCTGAAGATGACAGAACATGTTAATTGATTCAGCAGCTCCGTGACACAGGGATAAGGCATTCTCTCAATCACACTCTGACTGGGTCTCATTTTATTTCTCCCTGAAAAGTTTATATCAAATATGTAGGAGGTACTTGATTGGAGAAATGCACCATGTGCTACATAATTATGAAGATGAATGCTGCAGCCTAAGGTATGTGCTTAGTTAACTGATAGAATTTTAATGAGGGCACGAGAAAGATTTATGAACGAAAAATATGTTCTTAAATATGTCATGTAGAGAGAGTGGAAGGGCATTAAACCCATCAGCTGCCATTTTAGGCATCACCTGGGTAAGTTGTACTGAATTCAGTCATAAATACCTGTTTGCCTATATTTAAATCATGCTGTTACACTGCTATGGAAAAATACTGGCAATTGAAGAAAAAGAATCAAAATCGTTTACAAAGGATTGTGCGGAATCATAGAGGCTGTTGATTCCATATTCATTTCTCCATTACATTTTTAACCCCGCTTCCTTTAAAGAATAGGGTGTAGAATTTTAATCACACAGCTGCCCTGTGAAGTGAGACTGGTGGAGATGCATGGACTCCCTTTTCCCTTTCATGGTTCGCTCCAGCCAAATTTTGCCACGACATCCAAATTGTATAAACTGTATTTAGTCCTAACAAAGAACTATATTCAAAACTTGTTTTGAAGTTGGTTTGCAAATCATGGTTTTGAAAGTGTCCCAGCAAGTACTAATCATAGAGTGGTTTGGAGGGAGTCCTAACTAGTATCCTAGCTACTGCTGATCATGCATCAAAGAAGCAAAAATTTCTTACATGTGGTAAGGGTGATGGGGAAGTGAGCCCAGAATACCACTATTAGACTATCAACCAGTGAGCGTCTAAAGTGATAGAGTGGTTTCCCCAGTTCCAGCCTGTGAGAATCAAAGCTGGGTGTCCAGGACCAGTACTCTAACCTCCTATAATTTGACTGTCAGAACACCCTAAACTGACAAAACTGTAATTGCTTTAAAAGGACAGCTAAATTAGATGGGCCCATGGAGTGAACATATAGCCACCTTAGCCCCAGAACAACTTTTCCCACATTATCTTGCTAAACACCTATACATTGCTAAACTCGCATGGTGATTATGTAGGCTAACACTATATCCTGTGTACCCCATTATTTGCCTCCAAAGCTTTGCCTTAAAGTAGCATTTCCATATATTCATTCCGTCACAGAGCAATCTGCATAGACCAGAGAAAGAGAAGATCCTTGGGGCCTCTGTTTATTGGTGTGGGAACATCTCTAGCCATGGCACAGGGGAGGAGTGCAATGGAAGTCTACAGATGTGATGTTGCACGCCCTCTTGCTCCGGCACACACAACTGAACAGAAGAATTGTGAGGCCAAAGCTGAGAGTGAGCTAAGTTTGGCCAGGGAAGCCCATTGTAACAAGAAAAGATTTTTCAGTTATGTGAGGAGCAAACGTAAAGTAAAGGAGGCAATAGGCCCACTGTTGGGTGCAGATGGACAAACTCTAATGGAAGATGCAGAGAAAGCAGAAAGGCTTAGTGCCTATTTTACATCTGTTTTTTCCCACAGGTCAAAGTGTTTAGGCACATCTAGAGATGGCCGTAGGCAAAGTATAGTGTCTGGGTGGCAGGTTAACATGGATAGAGAGGTTGTCGAGAGGCATTTACCTGCACTGGATGAGTTCAAATCCCCTGGTCCAGATGAAATGCACCCGAGAGTACTCAAAGAACTTTCCAGAGAACTTGCTCAGCCCTTGTCCATCATCTTCGGGACCTCTTTAAGGACTGGAGATGTCCCGGAGGACTGGAAGAGAGCAAACATTATTCCGATCTTCAAAAAAGGGAGGAAGGATGACCCGGGAAACTACAGACCAGTGAACCTGACCTCTGTTGTGGGGAAGATAATGGAGCAGATATTAAAGGGAGCGATCTGCAAACATCTGGAGGACAATTTGGTGATCCAAGGAAGTCAGAATGGATTTGTCTCCAACAGGTCCTGCCAGACCAACCTAGTTTCCTTTTTTTACCAAGTAACAGGTTTGCTGGATCGGGGAAATTCGGTTGATGTCATTTACTTGGATTTTAGTAAAGCTTTTGGCAAGGTTCCCCATGATGTTCTGATGGATAAGTTGAAGGAGTGCAATCTGGATTTTCAGATAGTTAGGTGGATAGGGAATTGGTTAGAGAACCGCACTCAAAGAGTTGTTGTTAATGGTGTTTCATCAGACTGGAGAGAGGTGAGTAGCGGGGTACCTCAGGGCTCGGTGCTCGGCCCGGTACTTTTTAACATATTTATTAATGATCTAGATGAGGGGGTGGAGGGACTACTCATCAGGTTTGCAGATGACACCAAATTGGGAGGACTGGCAAATACTCTGGAAGATAGAGACAGAGTTCAACGAGATCTGAACACAATGGAAAAATGGGCAAATGAGAACAAGATGCAATTTAATAAAGATAAGTGTAAAGTTCTGCATCTGGGTCAGAAAAATGAAAAGCATGCCTACTGGATGGGGGATACGCTTCTAGGTAACACTGTGTGTGAACGAGACCTTGGGGTACTTGTGGATTGTAAACTAAACATGAGCAGGCAGTGTGATGCAGCGGTAAAAAAGGCAAATGCCATTTTGGGCGGTATAAACAGGGGCATCACATCAAAATCACAAGATGTCATAGTCCCATTGTATACGGCACTAGGCAGACCACACCAGGAGTACTGTGTGCAGTTCTGGAGGCCTCGCTTCAAGAAAGATGTAGATAAAATTGAAAGGGTTCAGAGGAGAGCGACAAAGATGATCTGGGGCCAAGGGACCAAGCCCTATGGAGATAGGTTGAGGGACTTGGGAATGTTCAGCCTGGAGAAAAGGAGGTTGAGAGGGGACATGATAGCCCTCTTTAAGTATTTGAAAGGTCATTTGGAGGAGGTCAGGATGCTGTTTTTGTTGGCTGCAGAGGAGAGGACACGCAGTAATGGGTTTAAACTTCAAGTACAACGATATAGGCTAGATATCAGGAAAAGAACTTTTCACAGTTAGAGTAGTTCAGCAGTGGAATAGGCTGCCTAAGGAGGTGGTGAGCTCCCCCTCACTGGCAGTCTTCAAACAAAGGTTGGATATACACTTTTCTTGGAGGCTTTAGGATGCTTAGGGCTGATCCTGCGTTGAGCAGGGGGTTGGACTAGATGGCCTGTATGGCCCCTTCCAACTCTATGATTCTATGAGGCTGAGGTGGCTGTATGGGCTCCCTAGTGCTAACCCCTGCAACTGAACAGCAGAGCAGGGAGGCTGAGGTGGATGTATCAGGCCACTCATGCTGCTACCCCTGCAGCTTCCTCCCTCATTCAGGCATGAAGGCAGGAAAAGGGAACTAGGGCAGAATGCGGTTTGGGTGCAAGAGGAATGAACACAGCAGTAACTGGCCCACCCCGGTGCTGAGCCCCCCTCACTCTGCTGCTCCCCGTCTTCAGCACAAAGCCCTCACAGTTGGGAGAGTGCATGGAGGAGTGTCCAAAGCCTGCACTGGCAAGAAGGGTGCAATCAATACATTGAATATAATAATAATGTAGGTGAGGTTGAAGCACTTCTTAGAGATGTTTTGCAAAAAGAGAAATGGAAGTGGACAGCGTTTTCATGGCAGACTCAATACTGGTTTGCCAGTGCGTTCCCCAGTCGTTACCGTTTACCCTCCATCAAGCTGGGTACTCATTTTACCGACCTCAGAAGGATGGAAGGCTGAGTCAACCTTGAGCCGGCTGTTGGGATTGAACTCCCAGCCTCATGGGCAGAGCTTTCAGACAGCATTTCTGCTGCCTTACCACTCTGCGCCACAAGAGGCTCTCAGGGGTATAGTTATCTCTGCCCAATTATAGGCTAGATATCAGGAAAAAAATTTTCACAGTCAGAGTATGCTTTAGGATGCTTTGGGCTGATCCTGCGTTAAGCAGGGGGTTGGACTAGATGGCCTGTATGGCCCCTTCCAACTCTATGATTCTATGATTCTATGATTATCATCAGGATGAAAAGTGTAAAACACGGAGAGAGCCACAGGTCTCAAAAACGGAATATTAATTTGGCCATAATGTGAACTAAGCTAGTTAGATGCTCTAAAATACAAACCAGCTTGGTATGGTGGTTAAGAATCGTGTTGTCTCGAATCTGGAGAGACGGATTTAATTCCCCACTCCTCTATAAGCAGCCTGTGGATGACCTCAGGCCAGTCACGTTCTCTCAGAGCTCTCTCAGCCCCACCTACCTCACTGGGTGTCTGTTGTGGATAAAGAAAGGGACAACTATTGTAAGATGCTTTGGGACTCCTTCGGGGAGGGAAAAGTGGGATTTTTATGTGTTGTCTTAAACCATGTGCCCTTTTTTGCTTAAGGCATCATGTTTTATGTATCCATGTGTGTTCCTTGCCTTTTTCTCCCCTCATTCTTATTCTATTGTTTCTTTAAAAATAATTTGATAACATTATTGCAGAGATGGAAAAAGTGCAGAGGAGGGGAACCGAGATGGTGAGGGGACTGGAGCCCCTTCCTTATGTGGAAAGGCTGAAGAATCTGTAGAAGAGTGTCAATCAAAATGGGACATGATATATAAAGTTATGCATAGGGTAGAGAGTTGACAAAGATAATTTTTTCTCCCTTACCCAATATATTAGGTTCAGGATGAACAAAGAATGTATTTCTTTACAGAGTGAATTAATAAAATATGGAGTTTGTTGCCAGAGGATGTGGTTGCCACAAGAATAAGCATCTTGAAAGGGGGATTAGATAGATGAATAGAGGAAAAGTCTTCAAATGGCTACTGGCCATGGTGACTAAAGGGAATCTCCACATTCAGAGGCACTAAAACTCCGCACAACCAATGTTGCCAATTGGTCCCACAAAGCGGAAACGCTATTTTTAAAAGTGCAATCTCGGTGTTACGCATACCTGCTTTTTTAGTGGAATTCAGTAGCGTTTCATTCGTTTCCCACAGGTTTCCAGTCTTGCAAAAATCTCTAGACAGGAAGCAATTTTTCCTGTGCTTTGTCCTGCACCTGGCCGTCAGTCAAACAAACAGCCAATGGGCGGTTGTTATCATGTTAAAACACACACACACACGTTGCAACGAATATACCTTGATTCTTCCTAATGCACAGACCCATCTAGCTGGCAGCTGGCGTGTGAGCTGGTGGGTCATCGTTACCACGCTTCCCCAAGTGAACCCCCCCCCTGCACGGGTGCGATTTTCGGCCGAAAATAAAGGGAACTTGCAAACGGGGCTGTGTAGTGCTGGGGGGGGGGGAGCTTTAAAGCACTTCTGTGGAGGGACTGTAGCCGGAGAAGCCTCGCTGAGTGAATGAAGGCTCGCTGATTCATTGCTTTCTGCTTGCTCCGAGAAAAAAAATGGTGATCGCTTCGCCGGAAGTTCGGAGGAGTGAGCCAGGGGGAGGGACTTTGCTAGAACTGCAACAATGGGAATGCACAGGTCTTTTTCGCTAGTGTTGCAGATTGTTTGCAAGAGTGTAGCGCTTTTCGGAGGGTGAATCCACTTTTCCCGATTTCCCTTTAAGCGCTACAATGAATCGCTTTTTGTGGGACTGTTTCAGGAGTGTGGCAGATTGTGTGCGACGTCTTGCAGAACTGCAAATTAGTAGCGTTTACAATTTGCAAGCCTTCTGCTACTTTGAAGTCATGCGGAATGGACCTCTGAATCCCAGACCCAGGAGGCAGCATCAGGGGAAGGCCTCAGCCACTATGCCCTGTCATAGGCTGGTTGGCCATTGAGTGAGACAGGATTGTGGACTAGATTCATCTGATCCAACAGGGCTCTACTGATGTTGTTGTTGCTATTTCAGTGTCTCTCTTAGATAGAATTAAGAAAAAATACAGTAGATGATGACATTTTTTTTTTAATGTAAGCGCTCATTCTCTGTTGGAGTACACAGAATATACGAATTTTCATCTGAATTTTTATCCTTTCTTTACTAACAGAATTCCTTAGTTTTAGTCTCCCAGGAGAATCAAACTTTCGTTCATTTATGACATTTGTCTTTTTCTAGTTATTAAATCTATTAAAATACAACTATGATTCTCCTGGTACTAAGAAGAAGAAGAAGAAGAAGAAGAAGAAGAAGAAGAAGAAGAAGAAGAGTTGGTTCTTATATGCCGCTTTTCCCTACCCGAAGGAGGCTCAAAGCGGCTTACAGTCGCCTTCCCATTCCTCTCCCCACAATTCCCTGTGGGGTGGGTGAGGCTGAGAGAGCCCTGATATCACTGCTCAGTCCAAACAGCTTTATCAGTGCCGTGGTGAACCTGGCATGCCAAGATTAGAAGTCCGCATTCCTAACCACTACACCAAACTGGCTCTCACCAGAAATCTATTCACTAAGGAATTATCAGTGCTAATAATGTATTGATATTCCAGGCATACAGAGAAAGGCACAAACAGTCAAATTACAAAAAATCAGTATCAACACTTGATCACCAGGAATCATTGAGTGAATACCAATTTGTTTTTGGTATTTTTTAAGTTTTCAGCCGCTAGGAATAATTCAGACGCTTAAGAAAAATTCAAGATTGGCTAACTAGAGTGATAGCTGTTGAATAGGAATCTCCGATATGAATGACAGAAGTATAAAAAGTATAAAAGCCATGATACTCATTTGGCTCCCAGATGAATTCTGGATTAAGTTTAAGGTTTTGGTAATCACCTTTAAGGCTACACGTGGTCTGGGCCCAGTGTATCTGAGAGACCGCCTCCCTGCCTATACCCCCAGAAGAGCGCTACGCTCTGTCACCTCCAACAGGCTGTGGATCCCTGGCCCTAAAGAGGCATGTCGGACCTCAACAAAGGGCCAGGGCCTTTTCAGTCCTGGCTCCCACCTGGTGGAATGAGCTCCCCGAAGAGATCAGGGCCCTGCCGGAACTTCCACAATTCTGCAGGGCCTGCAAAAGGGATCTCTTTCACCAGGCATTTGGTGAGTCCAACTGACCCATAACATCTACTGGTCCCCCCCCCCCCAGAATGAGGGACCGAACCTACTAAGGGAGTGTCAAAGTTATTGTTAAAATACTGTTCTTGTTTTTATGTTCTTGTTCTTGTTATATTGTTATATTGATTTTGAGAGTGTTCTATGTAAATGTTTCAAAATGTTTTATGTAAACCGCCTAGAGCCATAGGGAAGGGTGGTATAAAAATCTAAATAAATAAATAAATATCAGCCTGGAGAAAAGGAGGTTGAGAGGGGACATGATAGCCCTCTTTAAGTATTTGAAAGGTTGTCACTTGGAGGAGGGCATGATGCTGTTTCTGTTGGCTGCAGAGGAGAGGACACGCAGTAATGGGTTTAAACTACAAGTACAACGATATAGGCTAGATATTAGGAAAAAAAACTTCACAGTCAGAGTAGTTCAGCAGTGGAATAGGCTGCCTAAGGAGGTGGTGAGCTCCCCCTCACTGGCAGTCTTCAAGCAAAGGTTGGATACACACTTTTCTTGGATGCTTTAGGATGCTTAGGGCTGGTCCTGCGTTGAGCAGGGGGTTGGACTAGATGGCCTGTATGGCCCCTTCCAACTCTATGATTCTATGAAGTATATGTCAGAATGAAAGACTGGAAACAATCACTTTTCCAAGCAGATTGATACCGTAGACCAGGGGTACTCAAACTACGGCCTGGGGTCATATGTGGCCCGCCGAGGGCATTTATCCGGCCCGCCGGGTGTTTTTGCTGCCGCTGCCTGTCCTGCTTAGCAGTGGATGACTCTCGCAGCACTCACAGCATCAGGGTGAGCCAGGACCCACGGAGCCTATATAAGGCACCACATGTGCGAGTCCTAGATCTCTTGCCCAGAATGCCAGGGAGAGCAGCTTGCTCTCTGTGGTGGCGGACGTCAGGTAGGAGGCCATTCCCCCCCCCCAGGGCCTGGCTGCAGGTGTGGATTGATGGCCCATGGAGGGGGGAGGCTGGAGCCAGAAGCCCCCTCAGAGCAGTGCAGCAGCCTCAGAGTTGGTGGGGCTCACAGGGCTTGTGCCCCACTCCTCCGTCTTTCAGGCAGCGCCCGTGCATTGCGCCCAACCATGTTAGTGCCAGCAGAATGCGAGTGTGATGGGGTGGTGGTTATTATGATGATGATGATGATGATGATGATGATGATGATGATGATGATGATGATGATGCGAGGGGCATAAGGCGATAGGCGGTCCCTCAGGTATGTGGGTCCCAACCTGCGTAAGACCTTGAAGGTTAAAACCAAAACCTTGAACCGTTTCCAGGCAGCAATTGGCAACCAATGCAGCTGCCTCAGCACAGGCTGGATATGGGCCATCCAAGATGTAACAGTGAGGACCCGAGCAGCTGCATTTTGCACTAGCTGAAGTTTCCGGATCAAGGACAAGGGTAGGCCCGCGTAGAGCGAGTTACAAAAATCTATTCTTGAGGTGATTGTCACGTGGATCACTGTGGCTAAGTGATTGGGGGACAGGTAGTGCGCTAGTAGCCGGGCCTGGCAAAGATGGAAAAATGCCTGGCCAGCTAAACCTCTTGACCTGCGCCTCCACAGTAAGGGAGGCATCAATGGTCACACCCAAATTCCTGGCTTGGGACACGATGGTAAGTTGTGCCCTTGCCAGGGTGGGCAAACGTGTTTCCTGGTTCCACCCCCTACTTCCCAGCCACAGGACCTCCATCTTGGAGGGGTTGAGTTTCAGGCGACTCTGCTTGTACCATTCTGTCACCGCTTCCAAGCATCTGGTGAATGGTTCCGGGGGAGAGTCCGGGCGGCCATCCATGAGGAGATAGAGCTGGGTGTCATCAGCGTACTGATGGCAGCCCAGCCCAAAGCTCTGTACCTGCTGAGCCACAGGGCGCATAAAGATGTTGAACAATGTAGGGGAGAGAACTACAAGGGACGTGAGAACTCCTCCCCCATAGCAACCCTCTGGATCCGGTTCTGGAGAAAGGAGCGTATCCAGCACAAGGCTGTGCTCCATATCCCCGTGCCGGCAAGGCAATGGACTAATAGATCATTGTCCACAATGTCAAAGGGTGCCAACAGGTTTAAGAGAACCAGCAAGGCTGACCCGCCTCTATCCAGCTGGAGACAGAGATCATCCAACAGGGCGACCAACACCGTCTCTACCCCGTGGCCAGGACGGAGGCCAGATTGATATGGATCGAGTGCCGAAGTTTGCTCCAAGAATGCCAGGAGCTGGTCTGGCGCGGCCCTTTCCACCACCTTGCCCAGGAACTCCATGTGTGACACTGGGTGGAAGCTGGCAGGGTCCCGCGGGTCCAGTGTAGATTTTTTCAGGAGAGGGCAGACCACCGCCTCCTTAAGCCTCTCAGGGAACTCTCCAGAATGCATGGAGAAGTTGATGATGTCTCTGAGCTGGCCTCCTATCCTCTGGCCGCCTCCCTTGAGGAGCCAAGAAGGACAGGGATCAAGGGGCCAAGTGGTCGGCCTGACTGACCCCAGCAACTTGTCCACTTTGGAAGAAGAGAGCCACCTGAAGCCATCAAACCTCACTGCCAAAGGCGGCCAACAGGTCTCCAGTTCATTTACTGTATTAATTGTGGACGGAAGGTCGCGGCGGAACAAGACTTTATCCGCAAAATAGCTTGCTAATGCCTCACAGCCAAGTTCCAATTGTCTAATATTTTGGCGCCCCTCAAGGGCGGTAAGAGATCTAACTACCCTAAATAAACTCTCGTTTTGCCACTTTCACCGCCATCTCATTCGCCCTCATAAGCGTGCAATAAGATGTTCTTGTAGCTTCATCATGAGTCTTCCGCCACACTTGCTCTAGTCGTCTCACCTCCCTTTTCTTCTCCCGGAGCACCCCCACTCTGTGGGTTGCTAGCCCACAGTGCAGAGCTGAGTGTTGCTTGAACCACGGCAGCAGGTAGCAGCTGAGTGTTGGTGCAGCCCAGGGCCAGGAGAGCGGCTGGCTTGACTCTGCAGAGCTGAGACTCGCGGTTTCTTCCCCCACCCCACCTGACAGGCTCAATTGACATACTCAGACATACCCACTCAGAAGTGGGCCTGCTGCCCTCCGCTTTTCTTTCAGCTGCACAGAGCCAGGGGAAGGGATTTGAGGCTGAGGTGGTCCTCTCAGGGGAAGAGCAGAGCATTGCCTTTTGAGCCAGTAAGCTTCTGGGGTTTTTGCCACGCCGCCCCAATTCATACAACAGGCTTTCAAGCTCAGTGTGTGCTGCCTCAGGAGTGCGGAACACCTCAGGACAGGCAGGAGTTGGGAGATGGCTCTTCTTGGGCAGCAGTTGGGAGTCAGCTGGCTTGGATCCATGAAAATTAGGCTCATAGAATTAGGCTCATTAGGCTCTCCCCCCTCCCCACTTCTGGGTACATTGAGGGGCTGCTCCATAGGGGTGATTGTGGTGGTGGGTTGGATTTCCCCTCCCCCCGCTTCATAGCCACAAGGGAAGGGGTATTGGAAGTTTGGCACAGCTGCTAAGAGCGGGATCCAGCAACACTGGGCACCCCCTCCCCCCCCCCCCTTTTTTTTTTTTGCTGGATCCTTTTGGGCAAATATTGGATGCAGAGGAGCTGGACTCCCCCCCCCACCCCCGCGCCAGGTTCTCAAGAGCCAGGACATCCAATATGGGGAGCAGAAATAAACATTTTGGGAGGGCAGCTGCAGGAGCTCTTCCGGCATGCTTTCCAAGGGCTTCTCTTGAGCCAGGATGTGGGGGTGATCAGGTGGCCCAACAGCTACATGGCGAGCTGGGGGTCCCTCCCTGCTCTTCTTCCCATGCAGCCGGCTGGGTCACCGTTGCTTTCCATAGCACTGCAAGTTGTTCCTCTGCATACCATGAGGGCTCTCTCAGTCTCACCTACCTCACAGGGTGTTTGTTGCGGGAGAGGAAAGGGAAGGCAATTGGAAGCTAATTTGAGACCCCTTCTGGTAGAGAAAAGCGGCATATAGGAACCAACTCCTCTGCAACAGCTTTTAGCATTCAGAGCAGGCAAGTCCATGACAGGACTAATCATTGGGAGCAGGTCTCCAAGATCTCACACTGTAGCAACCAGGGCACTGGGGGGTGGAGGAGCTCACATTTAGTCTGAGCGGGCAACTTGAGCAGGTCTTGTCACTAGCTGGTACGGGGATAGTAGACACATAGCTCCTCAGCTCCTCTGGAGCAAAGAGTTAGAATTTGTTCATAGTTTTTTTTCTTTAACTATAGTCCGGCCCTCCAATATTCTGAGGGACAGTGAACTGGCCCCTGTTTAAAAAGTTTGAGGACCCCTGCCTCAAAGCTGAAACTGGTAAGTACATTCAAAAGACAGTACTTCTCCCTCAAAGTTTTCCCACTCAAAGATGTTCTCACTCCCATCGAGGGTGCCCCCTCCCCTGGCCAGGTGCGGTCCGGGAAAACATCCAAGATGATAACCCAAACCTCCCCGACCTTGGTTCTGCTAGATACAGCTTCTACATAGATAAGACTGTCTGGTAATGTTCATAGAATTAGAATCATAGAATCATAGAATCATAGAATCATAGAATCATAGAGTTGGAAGGGGCCGTACAGGCCATCTAGTCCAACCCCCTGCTCAACGCAGGATTAGCCCTAAGCATCCTAAAGCATCCAAGAAAAGTGTGTATCCAACCTTTGCTTGAAGACTGCCAGTGAGGGGGCGCTCACCACCTCCTTAGGCAGCCTATTCCACTGCTGAACTACTCTGACTGTGAAAATGTTTTCCTGATATCTAGCCTATATCGTTGTACTTGAAGTTTAAACCCATTACTGTGTGTCCTCTCCTCTGCAGCCAACGGAAACAGTATCCTGCCCTCCTCCAAGTGACAACCTTTCAAATACTTAAAGAGGGCTATCATGTCCCCTCTCAACCTCCTTTTCTCCAGGCTGAACATTCCCAAGTCCCTCAACCTATCTTCATAGGGCTTGGTCACTTGGCCCCAGATCATCTTCGTCACTCTCCTCTGTACCCTTTCAATTTTATCTACGTCCTTCTTGAAGTGAGGCATCCAGAACTGCACACAGTACTCCAGGTGTGGTCTGACCAATGCCGTATACAATGGGATTATGACACCTTGTGATTTTGATGTGATCCCTCTGTTGATACAGCCCAAAATGGCATTTGCCTTTTTTACCGCTGCATCACACTGCCTGCTGATGTTTAGTTTACAATCCACAAGTACCCCAAGGTCTCGTTCACACACAGTGTTACCTAGAAGCGATCCCCCATCCAGTAGGTATACTTTTCATTTTTCTGACCCACTGTAGAACTTTACACTTATCTTTATTAAATTGCATCTTGTTCTCGTTTGCCCATTTTTCCATTGTGTTCAGATCTCGTTGAACTCTGTCTCTATCTTCCGGGGTATTTGCCAGTCCTCCCAATTTGGTGTCATCTGCAAATTCGATGAGTAGTCCCTCCACCCCCTCATCTAGATCATTAATAAATATATTAAAAAGTACCGGGCCGAGCCCTGAGCCCTGAGGTACCCCGCTACTCACCTCCCCAGTCTGATGAAACACCATTGACAACAACTCTTTGAGTGCGATTCTCTAACCAATTCCCTATCCACCTAACTATCTGAAACTCCAGATGGCAGTCCTTCAACTTATCCATCAGAACATCATGGGGAACCTTATCAAAAGCTTTACTAAAATCCAAGTAAATGACATGAACCGAATTTCGACGATCCAGCAAACCTGTTACTTGGTCAAAAAAGGAAACCAGGTTGGTCTGACAGGACCTGTTAGAGACAAATCCATGCTGACTTCCTTGGATCACCAAATTGTCCTCCAGATGTATGCAGATCGCTCCCTTTAATATCTGCTCCATTATCTTCCCCACAACAGAGGTCAGACTCACTGGTCTGTAGTTTCCTGGGTCATCCTTCCTCCCTTTTTTGAATATCGGAATAACGTTTGCTCTCTTCCAGTCCTCCGGGACATCTCAGTTCCTTAAAGAGGTCCCGAAGATGATGGGAAAGGGCTCTGTAAGTTCTCCGGAAATTTCTTTGAGCACTCTCGGGTGCATTTCATCCGGCCCAGGGGATATGAACTCATCCAGTGCAGCTAAATGCCTCGCGACAGCCACTCTGTCCATGTCAACCTGCCACCCAGACACTATCCTTTGGCTACGGCCATCTCTAGATGTGCCTAATCCCTTTGACCTGTGGGGGAAAACAGATGTAAAATAGGCACTAAGCCTTTCTGCTTTCTCTGCATCTTCCGTTAGAATTTGTCCATCCGCACCCAACAGTGGGCCTATTGCCTCCTTTACTTTACGTTTGCTCCTCACATAACTGAAAAATCTTTTCTTGTTACAATGGGCTTCCCTGGCCAATTTTAGCTCACTCTCAGCTTTGGCCTTTCTGATGATTGATCTACAGTGCCTAGTAACCTGTAGGTACTCCTCTTTAGAGCTCTGTCCTTCCCTCCATTTCCTGAACATTTTCCTTTTCTTTCTTAGTTCCTCTTGAAGTTCTCTGTTCATCCAAATAGGCTTCTTAGAGCTCCTGCAGTGTTTTCGTCTTTCTGGGGAAGTCATTGATTGAGCATGCAATAGCTCTTGTTTGAGTAGCGCCCACCTTTCACATGCTCCCTTCCCTTCCAGCATTCTCGTCCATGGTATGACACTCATCATGTATCTGAGTTTATTAAAGTTTGCCCTATGAAAATCCAACATCCGCATCTGGCTACAAGCTTCCTTGCCTCCCCATCTCAAAAGGAATTCTATGAAGACATGGTCACTTCCCCCTAGGGTCCCCACCTCCTTCACCTCATCCACCAACTCTTGCCTGCTGGTCAGTATTAAATCCAGTGTGGCTGAACCTGTTGTGGGTTCATATACCATTTGATAAATGAAATTGTCAGCCAGACAGGTCAGAACGTTGTATGACTGAGGACGCTTCACAGAGTTTGTTTCCCAGCACACATCTGGAAAATTGAAGTCACCCATGATGACAAGGTCCTGCCGCTTGGATATTTTCTCAAGCTGCTCACAAAGTGCAGCATCCACATCCTCTTGTTGGTCAGGCGGTCGGTAGCACACACCAACCACCACACTGTTTGTTTTCCCCTCGCTTATTTTCACCCAGATGCTTTCCACTGTAGATATGTTCTTGTTCACTAGAATTTCCTGACAGGTAAGCCCTTTCCTCACATACAGTGACACTCCTCCACCTCTTCCATCTATTCTGTTTTTTCTGAAGAGTTCATATCCATCTACCATTACATTCAAGTCATGAGAATCATTCCACCAAGTTTCTGTGATGCCTACTAGATCATACCTTTCCATCAGCATGAGAAGTTCCATCTCTTCCTTCTTATTGCCCATGCTTCGGGCATTAGTATAAAGACATCTGAATCCTTTTACTTTTGGTTCCCTATGAGCTGGCCTTACCGGTTGGGCTGCCCCCGATCGTTCTCCTTCCTTACACTTCCTATGTTGATTGTCTCCTGCCCCTTGTGGTTTCAGTTTAAAGCTCTCCTGGTGAATCACCCCAGGTTCCTGCCAAACACATTCTTCCCCAGCTTCAATAAGTGCAGTCCATCAGGTGCTAGTAGGCCTTCCTCAAGAAAGCCTATCCCATGGTCCCAGAAACCAAATCTCTCCTGCCGGCACCAACTACGCAGCCACTGATTCACCTCCATTATCTTCCTCTCCCGACGCATTCCTCTTCCCTTGACAGGCAAGATTGAAGAGAATACCACTTGTGCCCCCATTTGCTTGAGCTTCCTCCCCAGATCTTGATAGTCTTTTTTAATAGGAGCGATGGTATTCAGGGACATGTTATTCGTGCCCACAAGGACCATCACAAATGGATCAGCCCAAAGCATCCAAGAAAAGTGTGTATCCAACCTTTGCTGTAAGACTGCCAGTGAGGGGGAGCTCACCACCTCCTTAGGCAGCCTATTCCACTGCTGAACTACTGACTATGAAAACACTCTCAGTGGTTTTGGGAACCCCATGGGGGGAGAAAGGCAGGATACAAATTAATCAAATAAAGGCATCAATAAAAACCAGACCGACATGGTTACCTGCCTGAAACTATCTCAGCATATGTTACCCAATATATCCCTTAACTGGAGACCCAGAGATTGTGCCTGGCATCTTCTGTATGTAGAGTAGTATGATCCACAATGTAACTTATTCAGGAAAGGATTTTTGAACAAGTCCCAGTTTTGATATTCCAAATAGGATTTAGGGATTTTGTATAGCAAACTTTAAAAGAGCTGCCCCATGCTTTCACAGTCAAACACTCACAGGTCTATCTGAAACGTTACATTTGTGTTTCCACCTTTTAGCATCGAGTTCATCATGGTGATCATACTTATCTGTGGTGTGGAGGGCTTCAGGTAGCTTCTCATTCAGGTATTTCCAAAGCTCAGACATACAGAGGGCTATATGAATGATGCACCAAAAAACACCTATGGAAGTATATTTCTTTCTCAAAATTTATTACTGTCATTATGGAATTACCCAACATGTTTCGAAGGATCAAAACTTCTTCATCAACGTGACGCTGGCTTGAAGTGCAACTGAAGTATCATAAAATATATACACAACAAAATAACAGTACACCTTTTACATACATTTATCTATTAATTAAAATAACTTGGACATAAAAAACAAGCATCCCCCCTCGTAACATGCTGGGTGTTGTCAAACTAACAACAGGGGTTCTAAAATTTTTAGCAGAAAGGTGGCTCTCCTTTGAGGCATTGGTGTCTCGTACTGGTGTATAATGTTGAACTGTTGTGCTAAATGACCAGACATTTTTGACTTCATGTATGGGGATTTACATTATATATCTTCAGATGAATTAAGTGGGTATTACACTAGAATTGCCCAGTCTACTCTGCATCATTTGTGTTCTATCCTGTTAACATATGACCCTGATGATGGGTTGGATCCAACCAGTTCCAATCATGACCAAGGGGGGGGGGGAGGGTCTCCTTCAACTGAGAAAAGTGCTATGCAGGGGATCTGGGGACTGGATTGGACCAAAGCCATACGGCAGGGGTGGCCAAACTGTAACTCTCCAGATGTCCATGGTCAGGCTCATGGGAACTGTAGCTCACAGACATCTGGAAAGCCACAGTTTGGCCACCCATGCCATATGGGATGGAGGCTGAAGTAAGGAAGGGAATTAAGGGCAACTGGGAGAGAGAGCTGTCTAGATCAACCCTTGTAACACATTCTCATGTGACATTTTGTGACGCAGTGCAGTCTGTCACTGTCTCCATCTTTTCTACATTCACCAGTTCCAAGGAAGACCAATCAACTCAAGTTTTTGCATAGCCGAACGCATAATAGAACAATGACTTTTTAAACCCACCTCATTCATCTGTTACTTCACTGCAGAACAGAAAGAAACTACCCCTTTTCCATTGAAAACTGTCCCCAATGCAGCTACTCCAAAACAGAAGTAGCAGTTTCAAATGCCAAACTCAGGGTGGGGGTGATTACTAGCCTGCTTCAATAAATTTGTGCTTCATACCTCCTTCGTGAATTGAAAAGGTAACATTTGGCCCAGTGAAATGTTACATTCCACAAGTGTTAATAAGGGCAGACACCAATATGGCACTTGACAAGATAATTCCAATGCACATTCCTGGAAAACAGGACTTCTGAGCTTTAGTAAAACCAAAGTAAATTACCCCCCTGATGGTTATATTATGCCTATAAACAGAGCTAGGCAGACAACACCATGATCATCATAGAATCATAGAATCATAGAGTTGGAAGGGGCTATACAGGCCATCTAGAGCCTCTTGTGGCGCAGAGTGGTAAGGCAGCCGTCTGAAAGCTTTGCCCATAAGGCTGGGAGTTCAATCCCAGCAGCCGGCTCAAGGTTGACTCAGCCTTCCATCCTTCCGAGGTCGGTAAAATGAGTACCCAGCTTGCTGGGGGGGTAAACGGTCATGACTGGGGAAGGCACTGGCAAACCACCCCGTATTGAGTCTGCCATGAAAACGCTAGAGGGCGTCACCCCAAGGGTCAGACATGACTCGGTGCTTGCACAGGGGATACCTTTACCTTTTTACCACCTATAAAACATTTTATACTTGACACAGTCTAAGAGCCATCCTGACAGATATTCAACACCATATTTTCAGATTTGAATTAACATTGAACATTTCTTGTAGAACAGTATGAACTTTGGCCCTATAACAATACACTAATAAAGAAGAAAAAGGGGGGGGGAACCCACTTTATCATGACATTTCCAGCACTTACAATTATATTGCCTTAAAAGTGTACAGAAGAAGAATAAAGAAAATATTTCAAACATTGCTTCTCCTTTCCCTTCCCCAGTCTTCTTAAGGGGGTTTCATATCGAGGCTTGCTACATCTTGTTGTTCCCATAGACTTATATTCTGTCCAGTTAGACTTTGGCGTAGAAAGTGCAGTTGTACTCTTTTCCATAGAATATTCACCGATGAATCTTGAGGCAGTTGCACCTCCTGGACTCCGATATCAATACAATTTTTTTCCTGAGAAGCTCCTTTAAATTGATTACTTTCAAAACAGATCCATGTATCTTTTGGTTGATTCTTGTGTACTGTTACTTTGAAATGGCTGTATGCCTTTTTAAGAAGGGTGACCTTATCTGGGCTGCGAGGCTTCGACATCCCCTTTTCCATCTCCAAAATTTCAGGTTTCTCTTCTGCTGATGATTTCCCACCTTGTTTAGTGCTGTCATCAACCACTGTTATTGATCCATCATTCCTGTTAGAAACTTCTTCCTTGCCGTCTTGGATCTCCTTGAAAATATTCTTAAGCAAACCTTCTGTAAATGCTTTCAAATCTTGGGTTTGTTTCTCTATTAAATGGGCCATTCTTTTTAACATAGACATATTTTAGGCTTATAAGTCAGCAACCAATCTGAGACAATTTTGCAAATAGCCAGTAGAGGTCCTATACAGTCCTAGGCAAAAGCGAAAGTCTGTTTATTTCTCTGATGTTCTTCAGTGTAGGATGAAAAAAAACAAAAAAAGAAACAACAGAAGACCAAAAAACAGCACGGAAATTAAAAACAGAGCAATTCAGAACTAAAGCACTTTCAACAAGTTGAATTTAGTATAGCCAAACAAGGTGCACATCAAGATTTCCTGGCACAAGTAGATGATGTTTTGAAGCCAATAGTCTCGTCCTGGAGCAGAGTTCTCGTGGGATCTTCCCAGTCATGGCTCTTATCTCTTATCTCTGGAAACCAAAACAATTGCAGTAAAAGCTATTGCTAGTTAATCTAAATCCTCTACTTCTACTTAAGAAAATTAGCCTGCCCCGAATCGAGGTGGCTACTTAGGCAGAACGAGGGAAAGAGAGAGGCGAAAAGAGCCTTGGACAGAGAGAATATTTGCTGTAATTTATTGAAGCATTGATTAATGACTTTCGTTGAGGCTGCCAGATGCTGTCCTCCACTTGCAGTAAATAAATTGTAGAGGAGGGTTAAAGAAGTTTCTTTTGAGAGAGAAAGAAAGAAAAGTGGTCCAAGATAGAATATAGCGGTCGTCCTCTTGACCTGAAATGCTGACAGGCTGTAATCCGGGGAGATAAACTCCCTAAAGGATTGGAGACGGCCCCAAGAGTTCACTAGAACTTCCTGGGTAGAAAAAGCGAGGTGGGGTTTGCGTACCCATCCTCTTTTCTGCCAATTGCTTCCACAATTGGCCCCTGTCAGGCTCCAGTGATTGCACTGCAAACCCCTCAGGACAACATCTTTAGCCACACTCTCCTACTCTGGTTTCTCTTCAGATCGCAATTTCTGTCAACGTCTGTCGGTCCTGGATTTTTCCTCCCTCCTCTGCCTTTTTTGATCCTCTCCCCCCCACCCACCTCCAAGAAAAGAAAGAGGCTCCCTGTCTGGCTCCTCTCCCCCCCCCCTTCAAGAAAAGAAAGAGGCTTGGCTCCTCCCCCCCTTCTGAACTACCCTAACCACGTGCAGAAAACTTTCCTGTTTCAATGGGGGGGGGGGGGGAGGAAGACCCGAATTCAAAGCGATCTGGATTCAACAGGATTGACAATGGAATAAAGAAAGTAAATGCAGACTCTGCCCTTGTCTCTAAAGCTTCAGTAAACAAGTCGCCCCCCTCTTCAACAGGTCTATGACTTGTGTAATTAAACACAGCTATCCTACCCCCCTTGCCCTCCTCTTCTGCAAGCTACACATACTGAACTGTCTCAGCCTCTTCTCATGAGGGGGCCTGGATCCCAACCCCTCAACCATCCTAGTTGCCCTTCTTTGAAAATGTTGCAACTTGTCAGTATCCTTCTTGAACTGTGATACCCAGAACTGAACATAATATTCCAAATGAATATTTGGAATAAAATTGTTTTCTTTTGCTTATTTAGAAAATAATGTACTGCTTTGTAGTGGCAGTCAAAATTAAACATAATTAAAAATATAAATTTTAAAAAGATGAATTTAAAACTTAAAGAAGCATAATTAGAAATATAAATATAAAACATAAATATAAAGCTGATTAATAATTGAAACCCTAGTATGAAATACCAAATCCAGAAAGAGCATAAAATAGCTGTAAAAGAGTCTTATAAAACAGTTAGCAGACAAAGAGCAGAGAATAAAACTTTAAAAAGAAATTAATTACAAATTTGGGTAAAAAGAAACATGTAGGTCAGGTGTCTAGAAGCAAATCAGGTATACGGCAGGTGAACTGCATAGAGAGGGGCATTCCATATGTGGAGAGGTGGCACCACTGGAGAAAGCCCCATCTCTGGTAATCACTCACCTCACCTCTGCAAGTGTTGGCAGGGAGGGTAGCAGGGCTTGTGAGCAGAGCTCAATTTACGCATAAGCTGAGTATGGTGGCCTGAAATTATGAGGCACCTCTAAATATCTTTAATAAGTACATTTCAGTATTAAAGAACATTTCAGTATCAGAATAATACACTTGGGGGTGTAATGCAGAGGAACCTTTTAACATAGTATATGACCTCTACTTTATATAATTTATTTGTGAATTGGAATGCTGAGAATCAGCTCATTAGGATCCTTACTACGAATGGGCATGAACCTAAAAAAGGTGATTTGGTTTGATTTGGTTTGAGTTTCATTGTACCCCAAACCAAATTGAATAGGCCTGCACAAACCAAAGAAATCTGGCAAGTTTGCTTCCCAGAGTATACCCTAGAAAGTCCAGCAACCTCAATTCCTGGAAGAGATTTCTCTTCTGCCTTTCAAACATGGCTTCTCTTGTTGGAGAGCAAGAGTCATGCAGAGCACAGGCTGTTTTGTACCAGTGCTGCTGGCAAGGAGGAAGTGGGCGAGATGCAGAGGGCCATCCTCACTGCTACCTCTGGTGGTTTGCCACTGCTGTTGGGGCCTGGGCAGGCCAGCTGGGTATCCATGGAGGAGATGGGCATGCCCCACAGTGCCCACCGGCAGCAAGGAGGTGAGATAGGTCTGGAGGAGGAAGAAGCAGCCAGTGTTCCAAGCTGCTGCAGGCAGGGAGGAGGCAGTGGAAACCAGCGTAGACTCCACAGAGGAGGCAGCTGATCCTCACATCCACCACCATCAGTGAGGTGGCAGGCTGGTTGGTCTTGGAGCAGTGCAGCTTACCTCCTGCCAACTCCACATGGTCAAAGTGGGAGGAAAGTAATAAGAATGACTTCCATTGCTAGAGTTATACATGAGAGTACAGTTCCAATATGAGTGGAAAATTAAATTTGAACATTCCCCAAATCATGTTTTTAGACTATACACAGACAGCATATTATGTTCTTTATTAATTCAGTTAAGCTACTACTTAAATAATTACCATATGTGACAAAACTATTTCTGAAGGGCAATATCTGGAAGTCTTTCTATTTTGTATGAATTAGATTAATCATTTATTAATATGTTAGTAAGTTTTCTTGTAGCAGTAGTGTTTGGAATTTCTGTGTAGCCTCCAGTCTAGATGATGGTCTGGAATATACTTTTGCCTTTGAAATGGAAGAGATGTTGCAATACTTGCCATTTAATTGTTTCTTGAATTACTCTCTTAATTCATTTGTCTTTTTGGATGGATTTTAATACAGGAAAGACTGAATAATCTGTTGCATATAAATCAAAATTTCATTTATACCTGATTTATGGGGCGTGTTAATTGCTTTTATGGTATCATGTTCTTCATCAGTGTAGTCTGCGGATGAGAGTGACTGTGTGGGCGGCCTCGTTTCTGACCTTTTGAAAGAGCCAAGAGTGATTTTGCTTTCTTTTTCAATTCTCCTATCACAGGAGTCATCCGGACAGCCTTGCATAACATGGACAGAGAAGCCAGAGAACATTACTCAGTTGTCATTCAAGCCAAAGATATGGCTGGACAAGTTGGAGGGTTGTCGGGATCGACTACTGTCAATATAACACTTACTGACGTCAATGACAATCCTCCCAGGTTCCCTCAGAGTATGTAAAGGTTTGATGTGATTTATTTTCCAAGCTTTGCCGTTGTAATTAAAACTTGGGGGGATCAGCTTTGAATGATTGCATGAGGTTTGGAAATCCATGTGTTCCAGGGGCACTTTCGATTCTCACCATTGAATGTTTACATTCATCCACAGCTTAATGTTATTTCTGTTTACTTATTTATTATATCCTGTTTTCTCCACAGTGGGAACCTAAAGTAGCTTATACTAGTGTCCAAATTACTGAAATTAAGACATAAACTTTGTAAGTGCATTTCATATAGACATGTTTGGAGGAATAGTAAGAACCACAACAAAAAGGAGAAAACATCCTGACCCAGTCAAGAACACACCCTCCCCCCAAAAAAGGGTAAAAATAAGGAAAATGTGCTCAAGCCTCTGTAGGGTAGAATGTAATGTAACACTGAATATTAATGATTATTAAAATTAAAAACCCAAGGCTTAAAGCCTCATTAAATCCATAAAATAAATACATAAATAAATAAATATGTTCATTCATACAAATGCCTCCACTGACCAGATGCATTTCGGCATATCTGAGCATATTTTGGAGAAAGGTTGGCTCCTGTAGGATACTCACTGGACTCTGGAAATGCTCATCTAGAATATGGCGTGCTTTAGAAACATAAAGAGTCCTCAAAATTTTTTAACTGGCCTTCTGGCTTTAGTGTCCTAAATAGTAAACATTTCAACATTTTATATCATTGTATGTAAAAGAACCTACTGTATATTTAATATTTATTTTCCTGTATTTTATGTATGCTGTTTTATTCATGCCTGACCATTGATAAAAGTGGCCATGCCAAAATGCGGCTGGTCAGTGGGGACATTAGTATAAATGTAAATGTGGATTTTAATGAGGCTATATGTCCGGGGAGGAGCAGCGAGATGGGGGGAGGTGCAAGGACTGCTTTCCCATTCCTGGACTCTGAGAAGATTGAACACCTGCTGACAGCCTCCAACATGGGTTCCCCCTCTGGGGGGAAAGCTGAGAACTATGCCACAGTCCTAGAGGACCCACCCAAACCCTTGGCAGTGGTCCCGAAGTTTCTGAGCCATCTGGAAGAATAAATGGGAAAAGGGTGACAGAAACCTCGCGGGTGAAACAATGGCTCCAGCTAGGGAGGGACAAGTTCAATAGGGGGAGGTTCAGGACAGGCTGAATTGACAGGAATCAGAGGAAGAGGTCCACAGAGGGGGGAAAAAAGCCCTCTGAACCAAAGTTGCTGTGAGCCGAGACAAGAGAGACTTAAGAGAGAGACAGAATGAGGAACAAAAGGGGAAGCAGCAGGAGATGGAAGAGAGGAGGGCTTACCTGGTGGCTCCTGGGAACCTGAATACCCTGGAAGTGGTAGAATCTCAACAAACCCATGGGAGGCAGTCTGGGAGGGGATAAAGTATCACTAACACCCTCCACTATGCAGCCAAGGTGGACTCTGAGAGTAGCCAACGAAAAGGATGAGGTGAGTCCAGCAGGGATAGAGACAGATGCTGGGAAATGAAAGAGCTAAGCGGAAAGGAATTGGGCTACACCCGAGACAGGGAAGGACAGAACGAGCAGAGCAGCACATGTGTTTATGTAAGGATGGCGGCCCAAATAGGGGGACGGAAGGAAGGGAGGCTGGGAGGCAGGGGGTGGGTTATAGAGGACACAGATAAAAGGCAGTGGTTGATGTTTTGCTGTACAGTGAAGGCTCATAAATAAAGGTGTGACAGCAACAGTTGCAGTGGCTTCGTGCCCTTACAATACTACAGACAAGACTGCTGAGGGAGGCCAAGGCAACCGGCCCACCTTGCCACAGTGGTGGAGAATGCAGGCACTAACCCCACCCTAAAGAAGGCTCCATTCCACCACCCACCACCCATGGGATGGACTCCTGGGTTGCATTACCCACAACCCAACCCTGACATCACAAAGGTGGAAGAAGAGTCAGAGAGCAGTGAGTCTGATGCTTCCTCAGTGGACTCAGTAATCGAGAAATGTGAGAAGATAACAAGATGGAGTTCCCTCAGTTTGGGCGATGGCTGATTGAGAACCAACCAACAGATGTCAGTTCAAGACCTCCTGGTACAGGACCTGAGATTCACATTTGGGGCAGGAGCTGGAGCCAGTGGTGGTGCCCAGGAGATCAACCCCACGGGGCCCTTGGGAGGGGTACCATGGCCATCATTGGCAAAACTGAGTCCAGAGGACAATGTGGAAGCTTTTTCTAGACACCTTTGAAAGAACAGCTGAAGCAGCAGGATGGCCTAGGGTGCACTGGTCCTTCATCATTGAACCCTACTTGATGGGAGAGGCTCAGGTCGCTTAAAAGATTTGATGAAAGAGGAGTCCGCTAATTTTGAGGCATATTAGACCAGTTTGAGACCTTGCCAGAGACTCACCACCAAAAGTTCCAGGCCCTAACCTTTGTACCTGGAACCTGACCTCGGGTCATGATGCAGCTAATAGATGGTTGAGCCCAGGAAAAGAAGGTGAGAAGAAAATAGTGGAAACGGTGGTCATGGAACAGCTTTTTCAGATCCTTCCTGGGCTGGCTCGTCACTGGGTGACAAAGCCCTAGACTCTGCTCCAATTTGATGGAGACCTACTTAGCTGAAAATCACAGGGAAGGTCCCAAGGAAGTGAATAAGTAGAGCTCCTAGACAACAGGGTGGAGAGGAGGCAGTAGTAATTTAGGGACCTTAGGCTTCGGATGACTCTGACCCAGTCGAACCCAGATACCACTGCCAGCTCACATCTGACCTCCTGGGGCTCACTGGCCAGTGAATGAAACAAAGCCTGGAATCCCACCAGGCCTGGGAGGTGGAGTTGGAGCCAGAACATAGCCTGAAGAAAAAAGACAGAAAAAATAGAAAAAGGGCCCTGTTTTACATGTTGGTAGTGGAAGCACTTTAAAAGAGACTGTCCCTTGAGGGATGTGACATGGGGTGAGACCTAGCATTAAAGAAGAAGAAGAGTTGTTTCTTATATGACATTTTCCTTTACCTGAAGGAGTCTCAAAGCGACTTACAGTCGACTTCCCTTTCCTCTCCCCACAACAGCTGGACAGGCTCATCAAGCCTACAGATCATTACCTCTTCCTTCTCATCCATGTAGGAACAAATAATACTGCCAGCAGAACATGGAACATATTTAAAAATACTTTGCGGATCTGGGGGAAAAGGTAAAGGACCTGGGAACACAGGTTGAGTTTTCATCACTTCTTCCTGTAAGTGGCCGAGGCATAGGAAGAGAGAGGAAAATCATGCAAATAAATGACTGCTACGTCAACGGTGTCGACGGGAACAATTTGGATTTCTGGATCATGGTCAACGATGTCAATATGAAGGGCTATTATCAGGAGACGGCGTGCACCTCACAAGGGAAGGAAAAAGTATTTTTGGGAGAACCCTTGTACACCTGGTTAAGAGAGCTTTAAACTAGACATAAAAGGAGAGCGAGCCATAAATTCAGAACTTGTTATGAAGCAAGATCTGAAGATAAGAAGATCTCAAATCTACAGGGAATGTTACATAAGCAGGGAACTACTAGGTTACAAGGAAGTTCAAAAACCAAAACCATGAGACACACAAAAGATGGATTACGATGTCTCTACTCTAATGCACAGAGTATGGTAAACAAGCAGGAGGAACTAGTAGTCTTAATAGAGGTAGGGGACTATGACCTCATAGGAATCACAGAAATTGGGTGGGGTAATACAATTAGAATACTAAAATCGAGGGGTACAATCTATTCTGAAGGAACTGGCAAGAAAAGAAGGGGGGAGGTGTAGCAATATATGTTAGCAATCTTTATACTTGTGAAGAAATACAGATTCCTGAGCATGAAAGTTCAGTTGAGTGTATTTGGGTAAATATAAAAAGGAAATGAGAGTGGTATTATGTAGGGGTCTGCTACAGACCATCAAGCCAGTCAGAAGACTTGAATGAGATACTGCTAGACCAAATTACACAATTTTCAAAAAAGGGGAAAACAGTGGTCTTGGGTGATTTCAATTACTCAGATATCTGTTAAAAGACCAACATTGCAAACATCCGTTAAATTCTTAACTTGTCTTGCCGACAGCTTCATTTCCAAGAAAGTAGAGAGGGGAACCAAGGGCTCTGCTATTTTAGACTTGATTCTCATCAATAGGGAAGAACTGGTAGATGAGGTGGAAGTAGTGGGCACACTTGGTAGCAGTGACCATGTGCTTTTGGAATTTTCAATTGTGGGAAAGAGAAAACCTTTACGTAGTCGTACGTATGGACTGGACTTCAGGAAAACTGATTTTAACAGACTTAAAGTTATGTTACGTAGAGTCCCGTGGTCAGAAAGGCTTAAAGAGATGGGAGTCCAAGAGGGCTGGGAGTTTCTTAAAAGCGAAACACTAAAGGCTCAATCACAAACAAATCCCTTGAGAAGAAAAGATGGTAAGAGCCTAAGAAAGCCAAGTTGGCTCCATAAGCAGTTGTCAAATAATTTGAGGAATAAAAAAGAATCATTTAGGACAGGGGTAGTCAACCTGTGGTCCTCCAGATGTCCATGGACTACAATTCCCATGAGCCCCTGCCAGCGTTTGCTGGCAGGGGCTCATGGGAATTGTAGTCCATGGACATCTGGAGGACAACAGGTTGACTACCTCTGATTTAGGATATGGAAAAGAGCCTCTTGTGGCACAGGGTGGTAAGGCAGCAGAAATGCTGTCTGAAGCTGTCTGCCCCATGAGGCTGGGAGGTCAATCCCAGCAGCCGGTTCAAGGTTGACTCAGCCTTCCATCCTTCCGAGGTCAGTAAAATGAGTACCCAGCTTGCTGGGGGTAAACGGTAATGACTGGGGAAGGCACTGGCAAACCACCCCGTATTGAGTCTGCCAAGAAAACGCTAGAGGGCGTCACCCCAAGGGTGAGACATGACCCGGTGCTTGCACAGGGGATACCTTTACCTTTTTAGGATATGGAAGGAAGGCCTTATTACCAAGGATTATAAACAAATAACCAATAATTGTAGGGGGAGTGTTAGAAAAGCTAAAGCTCAATATGGGCCTAGGCTAGCAAGAGATGCTAAACATAACAAAAAAAGCTTCTTTAGTTATATTTCAAGCAAGAAAAAGAATTGGGACACTGTAGGACCACTGCGAGGACAAGAAAGTGAAATTATAATTGATGATGAAGAGAGGGCAAAATTGCTTAACTCCTGAGAGCCAGTTTGGTGTAATGGTTAGGAGTGCGGACTTCTAATCTGGCATGCCGGGTTCGATTCTGCGCTCTCCCACATGCAACCAGCTGGGTGACCTTGGGCTTGCCACGGCACTGATAAAACTGTTCTGACCGAGCAGTGATATCAGGGCTCTCTCAGCCTCACTCACCCCACAGGGTATCTGTTGTGGGGAGAGGAAAGGGAAGGCGACTGTAAGCTGCTTTGAGCTTCCTTCGGGTAGGGAAAAGCGGCATATAAGAACCAACTCTTCTTCTTCTTCTTCTTCTTCTTCTTCTTCTTCTTCTTCTTCTTCTTCTTCGATTTCTCCTCAGCCTTTTCTTGTGAGGGAAATAGTGATCAATGTGGCAAAAATGTAACAACACGGGGGATGGGAATGATGGCCTAGGATCACTACTGCAGCAGTCCACAAACACCTAGTTTCTTTAAATGAAACAAAGTCTTCTGGGCCAGATGAACTGCATCCAAGGGTACTAAAAGAACTTGCAGATGTCATCTCTGAACCTCTGTCCATTATTTTTTACCCTTCTTGGAGAACAGGTGAGATGCCAGATGATTGGGGCTGGGGAAATGTTGTCCTCATCTTCAAGTAAGGGAAAAAGAAGCATCCGGATAATTATTGATCCATCAGCTTGACATCTATAGCTGGCAAAATTTTGGAACAAATAATCAAACACTCGGTCCTTGAGCAGCTGGAACTGAGAGTTGTGATTTCTAAGATTCAGCACGGGTTTCGCAAGAACAAGTCATATCAGACCAACCTTATCTCTTTTTTCGAGAAAGTGACTACCATGATCAGGGGAATGCATAGTTTATCTGGATTTCAGTAAAGCTTTTAATAAGGTTCCACATGATATTTTTGTTCACAAGTTGGCAAAATGTGGTATGGATCCTAATTCTGTCAGGTACATCACTAACTGGGTGACAAATCGTGCCCAATGGGTACTTGTTAATGGTTCAGCATCTTCTTGGAAAAGAGTGACAAGTGGAGTACCCCAAGGATCTGTCCTGGGGTTTGTGTTGTTAAACATATTTATAAATGATTTGGATGAGGGATTAGTGGGGATACTTACTAAATTTGCAGAAGACACTAAACTGGGAGGGGTAGCAAACTCAACTGAAGACAGCAACAGAATACAGGATGATCTTGATAGGCTCGAGAAGTGGGCTAAACTGAACAAAATGAAGTTCAATAGGGACAAATGTAAAGTTCTGCGTTTAGATAGGAAAAACCAAATAAACCAATATAAGATGGGGGAAACTTGTCTTGGCAGTAGCAAGTGCGAAAAGGATCTAGGAGTCTCAGTAGACCATACATTGAATATGAGTCAGCAAGGTGACTAAGTGGCTAAACAGGCAAATGGAATTTTGGGCAGTATCAAATGGAGTATCGTGTCCAGATCACGGGAGGTGATGGTATTGCTTTACTCAGGTCTGGTTCGACCTCACTTGGAGTCCTGTGTTCAGTTTTGGGCAGCCCAGTTGAAGAGGGATGTTGACAATCTGGAACGTGTCCAGAGGAGGGCAACAAAGATGGTGAGGGGTTTGGAGACCAAGACCTATGAAGAAAGGTTGGGGGAGCTTTGTCTGTTTAGCCTAGAGAGGAGACGACTGAGAGGAGATCTGATAACCATCTTCAAGTATTTAAAAGGGTGCCACATGGAGGATGGAGCAGAATTGTTCTCTCTTGCCCCGGAAGGACAGACAAGAACATGTGGATGAAATTAATTCAAAATAAATTCCGTCTAAACATCCGGAAGAAGTTCCTGACAGTTCGAGCTGTTTCTTAGTGGAACATGCTTTCTCGGGAGGTGTTAGGTTCTCCATCTTTGGAAATTTTTAAACAGAGGTTAGATAGCCATATGACGGAGAGGCTGATTCTGTGAAGGCAGAGGGGGGGGGGAGGTTACACTAGATGAGTGATTGGGATGTGAGTGTCTTGCATAGTGCAGGGGGTTGGACTTGATGAACCATGAGGTCCTTTCCAAAAGTATTATTCTATGACTAGGGGCAAAGCCGCTATAGCTTGGCAGTGGGAAGAGGAAGGGGAGGGACTGTGCAGTCTGTAAGGGCATGGGGCTGAATGCGTGTGTTGTGTGGGATGTTGTGGTGGCATGGTGACAAATGAGGGCATGGGTGTGGAGATATGGGTGTCAAGAACCAGTGGTGTGGAATGTTCGTTGAGTGTGGGAGAGGACTGACCTTTGGGAATTGTGGCATAGTGGTTACAGATGAGCTTTCCAGAGCCATGTCTTCAGATATGTGAAGGGAAAATCATACTGGAGACTCTTCTTAGGGGAAGATTACATGGCAACCAATTCCTCCCAGTTCTGCGTCATTTCCCTTCTTATTTGAATTAGGCCACAGACACCGAAATGCCCCTCTATCCAAATGCACATGGGGTAGTCACAGTACACAGGCGTCCACTCTTTTCCTTCAAACATCTGGAGGACAATTTGGTGATCCAAGGAAGTCAGCATGGATTTGTCTCCAACAGGTCCTGCCAGACCAACCTAGTTTCCTTTTTTTGACCAAGTAACAGGTTTGCTGGATCGGGGAAATTCGGTTGATGTCATTTACTTGGATTTTAGTAAAGCTTTTGACAAGGTTCCCCATGATGTTCTGATGGATAAGTTGAAGGACTGCAATCTGGATTTTCAGATAGTTAGGTGGATAGGACATTGGTTAGAGAACCGCACTCAAAGAGTTGTTGTCAATGGTGTTTCATCAGACTGGAGAGAGGTGAGTAGCGAGGTACCTCAGGGCTCGGTGCTCGGCCCGGTACTTTTTAACATATTTATTAATGATCTAGATGAGGGGGTGGAGGGACTATTAATCAGGTTTGCAGATGACTCCAAATTGGGAGGACTGGCAAATACCCCGGAAGATAGAGACAGAGTTCAACGAGATCTGAACACAATGGAAAAATGGGCAAATGAGAACAAGATGCAATTTAATAAAGATAAGTGTAAAGTTCTGCATCTGGGTCAGACAAATGAAAAGCATGCCTACTGGATGGGGGATACGCTTCTAGGTAGCACTGTGTGTGAATGAGACCTTGGGGTACTTGTGGAGGTTGAGAGGGGACATGATAGCCCTCTTTAAGTATTTGAAATGTTGTCACTTGGAGGAGGGCAGGATGCTGTTTCTGCTGGCTGCAGAGGAGAGGACACGCAGTAATGGGTTTAAACTACAAGTACAATGATATAGGCTAGATATCAGGAAAAAGTTTTTCACAGTCAGAGTAGTTCAGCAGTGGAATAGGCTGCCTAAGGAGGTGGTGAGCTCCCCCTCACTGGCAGTCTTCAAGCAAAGGTTGGATACACACTTTTCTTGGATGCTTTAGGATGCTTAGGGCTAATCCTGCGTTGAGCAGGGGGTTGGACTAGATGGCCTGTATGGCCCCTTCCAACTCCATGATTCTATGATTCTATGATTCTTCTCCCTTTTTTCATTGTTGATAAAATGTTATATGCCCACTTGCTTCTTTCATGGTTGCTCCTTAGAAGAAGAACGGATTTTTGTACCTTGTTTTTTACTACTGAAATGAGTCTCAACATGGTTTACAAACACCTTTTCCCTTCGTCTCCCCACAATAGTCAACCTGTGAGGGACGTGGGACTGTGAGAGGTCTAAAAGAACTGGGAATGGGCCACAGTGACCCAGCAGGCCTCAGGTGTCTCAAAGCATTTACCAATCGTCTTCACTTCCTCTCCCCATAGCAGACTCCACATGAGGGAGGTGGGGTAGAGAGCCTCACATAGAAGCTGGGAACCCAAGAAGAAGACTCTCTGTGCACAGCAGTCTTGACCTTAGTAAGGTTTTTTATTCTGTTTTTTTTAATTTTCCAGGTCAAGGTTGAAAAATCACTTTAGTTCCCATGTCTCTCCAGCCATTTTACTTGTTCACTATTTACCGTATCAGGCTGTAAATATTTATTTAGATCTTCCTGCATTTTCCAGACTCACAGGACTGATCCTGGTCTGCCTGTCTGCGCCCCAGAATACAAACAGTTGCTGCTAAGGGCTTGCCATAGCCCATAGCCCAGGAGGGACACACCTGCATTACTCCCTCCCGACTGCAGGCAAACATGGCTCCTTTGAAGGCTGGACTTTGAAGGCTGCACGTCCCGCCTCCAAACCTCCAGGAATATTTTCAACCCAGGGGTAGCCAACCTCCAGGTGGGGCCTGGAGAGCTCCTGGGATTACAGCTCACCTGCAGATCAGCTGCCCAGGCAGAAAGGGATAATTTGGACTAGGTTGTGGTAGAGAAGAAACATTTAAGGCCTCCCTCACAGGTTGTTGTTGAATTGAAAGACAAAAGAACCTCCGCAACAGCATCCAGTTTCGTCTGCAGAATAATGCTGTGCAGTGGCTTCAAGTCTTCAGAGAGTTGCAAAAATGAAAGAACATGGCTTGGCTGTGTCTATCCCCCAGCCAGAGCAACAGTTTAAGTGAGAAGGGGCTTTTCTGTGGCCTCCCTGTCAGCCTACTGTTTGGCAGAAGGGAAAAGTTCCCCACCCTCAAAAGGAATGCCCTCAGGCTCCCCTGCATTGCTCTTGGAAATACCTTCCTCCCCTCAGTCAGGGGATGTTAAAGGCTCCTTCGCTGCAAGCCTAAAGGGAGGGGGGATTTAGCACACTCACCAGCCTCCTGCCAGCTCTGTCAGGGTTCTGAGGCAAAGTTACAGTTGGACATGACAGTTAGGACAGCCTTGGGGCGAAAAGGGCTGGTGCAGCTTGTCCAAGCCTCCGTTCTCATCCTGCTTGGCAGCCCTACTGACCTCCTCTCCCTGCGGTGGTCAGGGGCAGACTGGCAGTGATGTCTTGAGATTGCCCCTGGCTGGGCTGAGTGGGCAGGTCCTGTCAGAACTTTGGCTCTGTCAGAACTTTGGCTTTGCGCCTCTCAATTGGCTGGAACTCTGGTCTGTCCTGGTGAGGGCCCAATCAGACGGCACTTTGCACCTTCCGATTGGCCCCTCCGCTTGTCAGTCCAGGGCCAAGGGGCCAGTCTGAGTGTTTTGATCACGGACACAGCCCACCCCAACCCTCATTACTGTTTTATTAAGAGGGGCAGATTCTATGATTCTATTATTCTATGAACAGATACTCTGTGAGGTAGGTGAGGCTGAGAGAGCCCTGATATTTCTGCTCGATCAGAACAACTTGATCAGCGCCATGGCGAGGCCAAGGTCAACCAACTGTCTGCATGTGGGAGAGGGCAGAATCGAACCTGGCTTGCCAGATTAGTATTCCACACTCCTAACCACTATACCAAAATGGCAGTACCCCCCCTTCGATGCCCCCCCAGTTGTTCACAGTGGCTGTAGAGGGACATCTCCTGGGAGCACTTGTAGACAGTGGCAGCTCTATGTCTATGGTAAGAGGAGACCAAGTCCAGAAACCCTACCCTAGTCACTGATGGGTGACTATCATGTGTTGCCGTGGCCATAAAGAGAGGCTTCTGGTGTTTATGGTTCCCATAAGATATTTAGGAAAGACATGGTCATTGGAAATGGCCCACCTCCAAGATCTACCCTATGCCATGTTATTAGGAAAGCATGTTCAGTGTGGCCTTGAAGGTCAGCGAGGTGAGAGATGAAAGGTGTTGCCCAGCCAACATGGCAGGAACCGAAGAGCATGATGGAGGCCATTTTGCAGGAGAATCTACAGAATGATCCAGTCTTTGGGAAGCTGCCAAAGATGCCGTGAAAGAAGCACGTGGGCCCATAACATTTTATCAACAGTAAAAAAATGGAGACAGAAGGAACCCGAGACTACCCCATGTGGATTAGGGCAGGGGGGCATTTCAGTGTCTGTGGCCTAATTCACACAAGAAGGGAAATTGAAACATTAATGAGAGAGCCTTACAACATAGGCATTGATGCAGGTGAGCCCATGTTGTAAGGCTCTCTCATTAATGTTTCAATTTTCAAATGTGTAGTGTGTCCTGCTGGAGTGTTCATTCTGAAGTTTTGTTGTTGTTATGTGCGAAGTCGTGTCCAACCCATCGCGACCCCATGGACAATGATCCTCCAGGCTTTCCTGTCCTCTACCATTCCCCGGAGTCCATTTAAGTTTGCACCTACTGCTTCAGTGACTCCATCCATCCACCTCATTCTCTGTCATCCCCTTCTTCTTTTGCCCTCGATCGCTCCCAGCATTAGGCTCTTCTCCAGGGAGTCCTTCCTTCTCATGAGGTGGCCAAAGTATTTGAGTTTCATCTTCAGGATCTGGCCTTCTAAAGAGCAGTCAGGGCTGATCTCCTCTAGGACTGACTGGTTTGTTCGCCTTGCAGTCCAAGGGACTCGCAAGAGTCTTCTCCAGCACCAGAGTTCAAAAGCCTCAATTCTTTGACGCTCGGCCTTCCTTATGGTCCAACTTTCGCAGCCATACATTGCAACTGGGAAGACCATAGCTTTGACTAAACGCACTTTTGTTGGCAAGGTGATGTCTCTGCTTTTTAGGATGTTGTCTAGATTTGCCATAGCTTTCCTCCCCAGGAGCAAGCGTCTTTTAATTTCTTTGCTGCAGTCCCCATCTGCAGTGATCTTGGAGCCCAGGAAAATAAAATCTGTCACTATCTCCATTTCTTCCCCATCTATTTGCCAGGAATTGAGAGGGCCAGATGCCATGATCTTCGTTTTCTTGATGTTGAGTTTCAAGCCAACATCTCCTCCTTCACCCGCATCAACAGGCTCTTTAGTTCCTCTTCACTTTCTGCCATTAGAGTGGTATCATCTGCATATCTGAGGTTGTTGATATTTCTCCCTGCAATCTTGATCCCAATTTGTGACTCCTCTAATCCCGCATTTCTCATGATGTGCTCCGCATACAAGTCTGAAGTTTCCAGAATTGCAAATATACATGTACCATAATATACATGTACCATAATAGTACCATAATATACATGTACCATAATTGCAAATATACAGGTACCATAATAGTTATCTCAGTTGTTGTTTTTTTTTAAGAATGTGGTATGCATTCTTTGATGGGAATATTTGCAAATTCTTGAGAAAAGCAGCCTACTCTCCAAAGCCTGATTTACTTTTTTTCTTTGAGTAAGCGTAATTCTCAGGCATTGCCATGCTTTTAATAAGCATGGTCTTAAGTGATAGCCATTCAGTTAAATGCTTGGCTGAACTGAAGATCGAAAAAATAAGTGGTGTGGTTTTTATGAAGATGTGCTGTCTTTATGCATTGCAATGAACTCTATTTCCTGCTTTAAGTGCATAGCTAACCACAGACTTAACTGTGGAGTCGTAACTGGAGCCTCCATAATTATTTTTTTATGGGAGCCATTGGTGAATGAATGTTATGTGATCGCAAATGAGAAGATAGACAGTCTGTGAAATTGAGAAGGAGAGGTACACCATTAAGGGAGAGTCTCGTCATCTTAAGATGCAGTCTACACCATGGAAATGCAAAACGGTGCTATGGAAATCATACAGTCAGATCCAAGCAGCTTTCCTGCTGTGTGTGTGGTGGGAGCACTGTCAAAGTCTATGTGAGCGGCCATGAGATCTACCTGGACAAAAGCAGTGGGGGGTCAGGGACTGTACAAAAGAGGGAAGTTGGTGAAATTCAGTGAAAAGGTGGACTACACCCAATTCATATATACTTTTTGCTGTCAAGTCACAGCTGACTTATGGCGACTCTATCGGGTTTTCAAGGCAAGAGACATTCAGAGGTGTTTTTGAGGGTGGGGAACTCTCCGTGTCGTGGTCCTGGTATGCCTTGGGGTTCTCCCTTCAAAATACTAGCCAGGGTCGACTCTGCTTAGCTTCTGAAATCTGACATTATATGGGCTAGGCTGGGTTATCTAGTTTAGAGCATTGTATATACTAGGGTGTCAAAAACATAGACAGATATATGGAAAGCCCAAATGAACAGAGTACGTCAATTAAAATGCCCATTCACAGCATCAAGCATGTGTCTTCCAAGACTAGTTTCTTCCAAAAAAGTCCCATAAAACTTTGATAGGAATTGCCCCCTTCAAGAGTAAAGGATTTTGGGGGGGGGGGGATTCTATGCTGTTGAGTGTTAAACAAGCATCAAAGACTCATGTTTGCTTAGGGCTGATCCTGCGTTGAGCAGGGGGTTGGACTAGATGGCCTGTATGGCCCCTTCCAACTCTATGATTCTATGAGTGAGTGGATGAGGTGAAGGAGGTGGGGACCCTAGGGGGAAGTGACCATGTCCTCATAGAATTCCTTTTGAGATGGGGAGCCAAGGAAGCTTGTAGCCAGACGCGGATGTTGGATTTTCATAGGGCAAACTTTAATAAACTCAGAGACATAATGAGTGTCATACCATGGACAAGAATGCTGGAAGGGCATTCCAGCATGTGAAGGGTGGGCGCTACTCAAACAAGAGCTTGCATGCTCAATCAATGACTATCCCAGAAAGACGAAAACACTGCAGGAGCTCTAAGAAGCCTATTTGGATGAACAGAGAACTTCAAGAGGAACTAAGAAAGAAAAGGGAAATGTTCAGGAAATGGAGGGAAGGACAGAGCTCTAAAGAAGAGTACCTACAGGTTACTAGGCACTGTAGATCAATAATAAGAAAGGCCAAAGCTGAGAGTGAGCTAAGATTGGCCAGGGAAGCCCATTGTAACAAGAAAAGATTTTTCAGTTATGTGAGGAGCAAACATAAAGTAAAGAAGGCAATAGGCCCACTGTTGGGTGCAGATGGACAAACTCAGGTCAAAGGGTTTAGGCACATCTAGAGATGACAGTAGCCAAGGGATAGTGTCTGGGTGGCAGGTTAACATGGATAGAGAGGTTGTCGAGAGGCATTTAGCTGCACTGGATGAGGTCAAATCCCCTGGGCCAGATGAAATGCACCCGAGAATGCTCAAAGAACTTTCCAGAGAATTTGCACAGCCCTTGTCCATCATCTTTGGGACCTCTTTAAGGCCTGGAGATGTCCCGGAGGACTGGAAGAGAGCAAACGTTATTCCGATCTTCAAAAAAGGAAGGAAGGATGACCCGGGAAACTACAGACCAGTGAATCTGACCTCTGTTGTGGGGAAGATAATGGAGCAGATATTAAAGGGAGTGATCTGCAAACATCTGGAGGACAATTTCGTGATCCAAGGAAGCCGGCATGGATTTGTCTCCAACAGGTCTTGCCAGACAAACCTGGTTTCCTTTTTTGACAGGTTTGCTGGATCGTGGAAATTCGGTTGATGTCATTTACTTGGATTTTAGTAAAGCTTTTGACAAGGTTCCCCATGATGTTCTGATGGATAAGTTGAAGGACTGCAATCTGGATTTTCAGATAGTCAGGTGGATAGGGCATTGGTTAGAGAACCGCACTCAAAGAGTTGTTGTCAATGGTGTTTCATCAGACTGGAGAGAGGTGAGTACCTCAGGGCTCGGTGCTCGGCCCGGTACTTTTTAACGTATTTATTTATGATCTAGATGAGGGGGTGGAGGGACTACTCATCAAGTTTGCAGATGACACCAAATTGGGAGGACTGGCAAATACCCCGGATGACAGAGACAGAGTTCAACGAGATCTGAACACAATGGGAAAATGGGAAAATGAGAACAAGATGCAATTTAATAAAGATAAGTGTAAAGTTCTGCATCTGGGTCAGAAAAATGAAAAGTATGCCTACTGGATGGGGGATACGCTTCTAGGGAACTGTGTGTGAACGAGACCTTGGGGTACTTGTGGATTGTAAACTAAACATGAGCAGGCAGTGTGATGCAGCGGTAAAAAAGGCAAATGCCATTTTGGGCTGTATCAACAGGGGCATCACATCAAAATCACAAGATGTCATAGTCCCGTTGTATACGGCACTGGTCAGACCACACTTGGAGTACTGTGTGCAGTTCTGGAGGCCTCACTTCAAGAAGGACGTAGATAAAATTGAAAGGGTACAGAGGAGAGCGACGAAGATGATCTGGGGCCAAGCTACCCTATGAAGATAGGTTGAGGGACTTGGGAATGTTCAGCCTGGAGAAAAGGAGGTTGAGAGGGGACATGATAGCCCTCTTTAAGTATTTGAAAGGTTGTCACTTGGAAGAGAGCAGAATGCTGTTTCTGTTGACTGCAGAGGAGAGGACACGCAGTAATGGGTTTAAACTTCAAGTACAACAATATAGGCTAGATATCAGGAAAAAAATGTTCACAGTCAGAATAGTTCAGCAGTGGAATAGGCTGCCTAAGGAGGTGGTGAGCTCCCCCTCACTGGCAGTCTTCAAGCAAAGGCTGGATACACACTTTTCTTGGATGCTTTAGGATGATTAGGGCTGATCCTGCGTTGAACAGGGGGTTGGACTAGATGGCCTGTATGGCCCCTTCCATGATTCTATGATTCTATGATTCTAACCCCACTCTGCCATTGAAGCTTATTGGGTGGTCTTGGGCCAATGACAGCTTACCTCACATGGTTCTTGTGGGGATAAAATGGAGAAAGGGGAAATAATTTAGTAAGATATTTTGAGTCTCTGTTGGGGAGAAAGTGAGTTATAAATAACTCTGTTAATGAAAATCTGGAAAACCTGGTGGGAAACTATCTGACTGTGCATATTGATGTGTAGGCACATTACACTGTATTCCATGTATTGAGGCCTTTAGCCTTAGAAGAAAAGCAGCTGTGAAATGACTGGAGGAAAGCTGTGGTTTCCTAGAGAGAGAAAAATATAGATAATTATTGAGAGATTTGCTTTAGGCCATCTGTAATCTGGCTCTGCGGATTGTAAACTGATGGTTTACACATTATACATTACACTCCTCACATTATAAATGACAGCTCTCATTTGTGAAGAAAAGGACTTCCTGATATTTGGATATTTCCTCTCCCACAATCCCTGGAGGCAGGCTATTAGATCATTGTCTTCCTGCCCCTGAGGAGTGCAGTACTGAGATCATTGGCAACCTTCTGTGTAAGTCATACATAGAGACTGCGCATGAGCAGGCCAGTTGCAGAAAGGTTTCTATAGACAAAAAAACCCTCTAGATCCCTGACCAAGGGACCAAGCCCTATGAAGATAGGTTGAGGGACTTGGGAATGTTCAGCCTGGAGAAAAGGAGGCTGAGAGGGGAAATGATAGCCTTCTATAAGTATTTGAAAGGTTGTCACTTGGAGGAGGGCAGGATGCTTTTCCCATTGGCTGCAGAGGAGAGGACACACAGTAATGGGTTTAAATTACAAGTACAACGATATAGGCTAGATATCAGGAAAAAGTTTTTCACAGTCAGAGTAGTTCAGCAGTGGAATAGGCTGCCTAAGGAGGTGGTGAGCTCCCCCTCACTGGCAGTCTTCAAGCAGTCTTCTTCTTTTCTTGGATGCTTTAGGATGCTTAGGGCTGATCCTGCGTTGAGCAGGGGGTTGGACTAGATGGCCTGTATGGCCCAACTCTATGATTCTGTGATTCTGTGATTCTGAGCTTGTTTCCTCTAGTTCCAAATTTCCAGCCCCGTTTCAACCAACATCCACAAGGATTTAATGCTCCATACCATCCGCACCCGCCCCGACCTCCTCAGCTGTATCCTTCACATACCAATGGAAACGCCACACCTCACATTCTAAAGGGCAGCAGTATCCCCAGAGGGAACAAGCCTCACAACAACAACAACATCAACAAGGCCAGAATAGGTTCTATCAGTTACCCCGCCCATCTTCACAGTCTGTGGATTTTGGGGATCAGTTGGCACAGTTTGCTTCAGCTCGATCCTTTATTACAAAGGATTTTTGGGTATTATCCCTATGATAATATGGTTATCATTTGGAGTTTTAATTTTTGCCGTTGTTTGGGATCCCAGGCACATGTTAATTCTTTACTGGAGTTTGATGCTCAAATACTTGAGTTTTTGTCCAAAGGGACAATTGAAGAGGTACCTGATGGACTCCTTCAATAGGGCATCCACTCTTGAATCTTTCTAGTGGAAAAAAGAGATGGAGGTTTCCATCCCATTCTCAACTTGAGAGACCTTAATAAATGTTAGTTTGTTTCACGTTTTCGCATGGTCTCCTTGCCTACTGTGATTGGATTTCTATCACCTGGGGATTGTTTGCTGTCCTTGATCTCAAGGATGCCTGTTTTCACATAGCTATTCATCCCAAGGACAAGTGCTTTCTACGGTTCCATAGGGGCCTGCAGATTTTTCGATACACAGCGCTCCCATACGGATGTGCACAGGAACTGCTACCTGCCAGTCTGGGCGGACCAACTCTCCATGGGGCCCCGAGCAGTCCCTTGGCCATTCGGACATAACCAGCATTCCCCACACTAGCATCCTTGCCTCCTCACCTGGCGCTCCTTCCCGCTCCTGCAGGGCCGCTCCTCCGACAATGAGCGATTCCTCCACCCCAAGGAGCGCTAAATCCTCCGCCAAGTCATCCTCCTCTCTTCTGCGCTCCAGTAGTACTGTTTCCGAAACAGAATATTTCCCCGGACCCCTTTCCACTGCCACTGCCATGGTCGGGAGGTGGCAGTTATCAGAGGGAGTACAGGAGAGGATTTTTGGTTCTAGTCAAACTGTCACAAACTCCAGCTGGTAAGTTCAGTTGCGGGCCCCTCCTTGATATTCCAAATACAGAGACTACCAACACTTGGCAATTCACCAGAAAGTTGGTTTTATTGAAAATGGGATGCATAGACAGTCACTAAAGCAAGGCAAATTGACTGCAACATCTCTGTCAGATCAGACCCAGGTTTTACAGGCACAGGAGCGAACCCCTTCCCCTCCCCCTTTATAGGAGAGCACAAAGCTGTCGTGGTTCGGTCCTTGGTGGCTTGGGAACCAGACCGAACCCCGCCATCAGAGGCGCCCGCGATCACGGAGGTAGGGCATGGTGATCACAGGCAAGCCGGCAGCTGGGCGCCCCACCCGATCGTTGAGGTGGCAATGGCCGCTAAAGAACCTCAATGTCCCCCTCCACCTTTTGACAAGGGCCCGGAGATGGCCCTTTGTTCCAGGAAAATGGGCCATCGGGAACCCCGGAAAACCTCGCATATGTGCATGAGTCATGATTGTATCAGCATGTTCCCTCCGGAAGTACTGGGTGGGGCAATACAGCCAAAGGAGGTGGGTTTTGTATAAAAGAGAGCTTCCACCTGGAGTTCGGTGGAAGCTCTTACTCCATACCAGCGGACTCCACGTTGCTGAAATAAAGCTTGTTCCTGTTGTATCGTCCACCCGGCCTGGCGTGACGTTTTCTTCAAGGGGCACCCTGTTTTTTCAGTTAGCAAGCGGGTTCCCGACATCGTAAGAGCTTCCCACCCGAACTCCAGGGTCGGCATCGCATCCGAGCGCTTATCGGGACGGATCCAGAGATGGCGTTTTCAAGCAACGAGGCGGTCTCGACCCCCACGAACCCCGGGAACATGGGTTTAATGTCCCCGGGAGATTTCCTCCGAAAATCGGGGGGCCAGGAGCAGCTGTCCGGGACCCCGAGACCCTCGGCAGCGGCGGCCAAGGGAAGGCGCCGGGCCATGGGGTTCCCAAGCACGGCGGGGAGCGCGCCGAGGTCTGGGGGGTTGGCCCCAACCTGGGACACCCAGCTGAGGCAGGCGCTTCGCCCGGTAAGACCTGAGGAATCCCTAGAGGACCTGCGGCGGGCCATGGCGGACTTGGCCAGGCGCTTGCAGGCAGCTGAAGCCCGTGAGCAAGCTCGGGCCGGGCCCGGAGGGACTGGTAATACAACGGCGGAGGGGATCGCGTCGAGTGAGGACGCCTCCAGCGACGAGGACGAGCCCGGCACTGGTGAGCGGGCCCCGGACCCCGACCCGGAGCAGTTTTCAGTCCCGAGTAGGCGAGACGGCCAGCGGAGAGGCGAGACAGCAGAGGATCTCGGGGGAGCAGGTGAGCCGACGGGGCGGCGAGAGCCGGACCAACGCAGGAGCGACGTGCAAGGCAGGGAGCGGCACGGCGTCGTTGGGCAAGTTGGTAGCCGGTGGAGCGGAGCAGGACGAGACGGCGGACGCCGAGAATCCCGGATCCGGAGGGGGTCGGACTACTCTCCAAAACGTTCCCCCCCAGAGCTTAAGGCGCGTTTCGACGGGACGCCGGACGACCTCCCGCAGTTCCTCCTCCACGCGCTGACGCATGCCCGGAGATATGGAGACCGGTATGAGGACTCCGAGGACTTGGTCTGGGGGGTGGCCTCGTGTCTCCAGGGCAAGGCGGGTCAGTGGTACCTGGGGTTGGCCGAGCGCGGCGACCCGGCAACTCAGGACCTGCAGGACTTCGTGGTCGCGCTCCGCCGACGATTCCAGGACCCCCAGGCTGAGGACAAGGCAAAGAGTCGGATCAAGGGACTTCGACAGGGTACTAGGGGGGTTATGGACTATATAGACATTTTCCGGAGGGAAGCAGGCAAGGTGTTCTCCTGGAACGAGGAGACCCAAATCGAGTACTTCCGGGAGGGCCTTAACCCGAAGCTCAGGGAATGGGCCGTGATCAAGGGGACGGAAGAAGATCTGTCTACACTGGAGGGGTGGTGTTTCGTGGTCGCCAAGCTGGAAGCCAGCCTGGGTTGGGCCGCCGCACCCCCCCGGGAGGCCAAAGGCGGGTCAGCCGAGGCGCCAAGACCGGGCCCCGACAACTCTCGCCCCAAACGACCCCCGAACCCCGAGCGGGAAAGGAGACGCCGGGAAGGACTGTGCCTGAAATGCGGGGGGTCAGGACATTTCGCAGCAGCGTGCCAACGGCAAGGGGGGGAGGACCGCGGGCTCTCCCAGGGGGGAGGTGCGACACGCCCCCAGCAGGCACGCCGGGCAGAGGACCTCCGCAACGAACCGGGAAGCGTCCAGGCGACGGGAAACGGCCAGGACCTGCTGTAGACGGCGCCGGGCAGCAGGTCCCGCGGTGCGAGGGAAAACCCCTACAGCATGAGGCGCGACCTCCGAACGTGGTAATTTTAGAGCTCCGGAACCCGGAGAACGGACTAAGTTGGGTGGGGGAGGCTCTTTTGGACTCTGGATGCGACCACAGCATGGTCCACCCCCAGATAGCCCGGGCTTTGGGGCTACCGAAGCGCATTCGGAAGGTTCCCCTGGTTTTCGTCCAGATGGACGGCAGCCCGATTCAGGGGGGACCTTTCGGGGAGGAGGTGGGTCCTATCGCCATCCACATAGGGGACCACCAAGAGCTGCGGTGGCTGATCCAGGTCCCCGTAGCGGGATATCGGGCGGTGTTGGGCCTGGATTGGCTGAAGGAACACAACCCCGTGGTGGACTGGCGGGCGGGGACCCTGAAGTTCGACTTGACGGTGGGTGCACGGCATCGGGTCCCCCGCGAGAATTCCAGCCACAAGAGGACGGCGGCGCGTCCCTGGGGAGCGGCGGCGGCGCAGCAGGAGAAACCAGAGCCCGAGGTCCCGCCAGAGTACCGAGACCTCGCAGCCGTTTTCAGCGAGCGGGAAGCGGACGAGCTACCCCCACACCGCCGCACGGACTGCGCTATCAACATCCCAGAGGGGGCGGTACTGCCCAAAGGGCGCATCTACAAAATGAGTGAGGGTGAGCTCAAGGACCTCCGGGAGTTTTTGGAAAAAAATCTGGCCCGAGGTTTCATCCGGCCCGCTTCCAGTCCCATGGGAGCTCCAGTCTTGTTCGTCCGGAAAAAGGATGGGTCCCGACGGCTGTGCCAGGACTACCGGGGCCTCAACGCCATCGCAGCGGGGAACGCTTACCCCCTCCCGCTGATCCCGGATTTGCTGGCCCGGCTGGGCAAAGGGACTCTGTTCACTAAGCTGGACCTAAGGGAGGCGTACTACCGGGTACGCATCCGGGAGGGGGATGAGTGGAAAACGGCGTTTAACTGTCAATTGGGACAATTCGAATTTAAAGTGATGCCGTTCGGTTTAAGCGGGGCACCTGGGGTTTTCATGAGTCTAATTAATGAGGTGTTGCAGGACCTTCTGTTTCAGGGGGTGGTTGTTTATTTGGATGACGTCCTGATCTACAGCCAAGATCCCCAAGAGCACGTGACCCTGGTGAGGGAGGTGTTAAAGCGCCTGCTGGCAAACCACCTATACGTGAAGCTGGCTAAGTGCGAATTCCACCGTCCCTCCCTGGACTATTTGGGCTACCGCATCTCAGCCCAGGGCATAGCTATGGACCCCGAGAAGGTGCAGGCGGTGCTGGACTGGGAAAGGCCCCGCACCCGGAAACAGCTACAAAGCTTCCTGGGGTTTGCTAATTTTTTTAGAGGCTTCATCCCCAGATACTCCTCCGTAGTGGCTCCCCTCACGGACTTGCTAGGTACCAAGGGGAGAGGTCCTCGCGCCACGCGGCCCAGCGCAGCGCTCGGCTGGAATGAGAAATCGGAGGCAGCGTTCCTGGCCCTCAAGCAAGCTTTCGCGTCTGAGCCCACGCTACTGCACGTCGACCCAACCCAGCCGATGGTGGTACAAGTCGACGCCAGCGACGCAGCAGCCGGGGCGGTTCTCCTGCAGCGAGACCAGGCGGGACAGCTGAGGCCGGCGGCCTACCTCTCACGAAAATTCGCCGAAACGGAGCGGAACTGGTCTACCTGGGAGAAGGAGGCGTTTGCGATTAAGTTCGCCCTCACCGAATGGCGGCATTGGCTGGAGGAAACAGAGGAGCCGTTCGAGGTCTGGACAGATCACAAGAATCTGGAGGCGCTCCGGCAACCGCGATCCCTGAACGCCAAGCAGATGAGGTGGGCGGAGTTCTTTTCGCGGTACAATTTCAAGCTGGGTCACATCCCCGGCAAAGAGAATTTCCTCGCGGACGCCCTCTCCCGGCTGCCGCATCATGGGGAGGGGTACGCTCCCTGCACCAGGTCTGTGTTCGGTGAGGAGCAGCTGGGACGGGGGGTCGTCACTAGGCGTCGGGCCCGGGGGGAATGGGAGCCCGACCCGGCGACCGCCCCGCTCCGAGACCGCCTAGTGGCAGCCTACGGGACAGACGAGGAGCTGGCTGAGCTCCGGGACTCTTTGATTTTGGACTCCGGTCTCTGGCGGAGGGGGGAGGCTGTCTACGTCCCGGAAGGGCTACGACGGGAAGCCCTCAGCCTCTGCCACGATGCTAAGACCGCCGGGCACTTCGGTTTCGTAAAATCCTGGAAGTTGGCCCGGCGGCGGTTTTGGTGGCCCAGTCTGCGGCGGGACACAAAAGCTTACGTCAGTGGTTGTCCTGTCTGCCTGACCTGCAAGCCGGGGGTTGGCAAGCCGAAAGGGCTGCTGCACCCGCTCGAGGTCCCGACCCGGCCGTGGTCAGTGATCTCCATGGACTTTATAACAGACTTGCCTCCCAGCAAGGGGAAAACGGTGATCTGGGTGGTGGTAGATCTATTTTCCAAACAGGCCCACTTCATTCCTTGCGCCAGTGTCCCCAGTGCTTCACAGTTGGCTCGGATGTTCCTGGATCACGTGTTCCGACTGCACGGGCTGCCGGACAAGGTGATTTCCGATCGGGGCTCACAATTCGTGTCCCGGTTTTGGCAAGCTTTCCTGCGCCTGTTAGACATCGAGCAAGGGCTGAGCTCCGCTTACCACCCCCAGACGGACGGGCAGACCGAGCGGGTTAATCAAGTACTGGAGCAGTACTTGCGGTGTTTCGGTTCCTATCATCAAGACACCTGGGTGCCCCTGCTCCCCCTGGCCGAGTTCGCGTACAACAACGCAGACCACAGCAGCACGGAGATGTCGCCTTTTGCCGTCGTCTACGGGACAGACCTGAGACACTTCCCGGAGCTTGGAGAGGTCCCCGCCCGGGAATCGGCCGACCTTCGCGAGTGGGGGAAGCGAGCCGGGAGCTGCTGGAAGTCGCTGCAGGAGCAGCTCCACAAAGTCAAGGCAGCGCAGAAAGAGGACGCCGACCGGAAGAGACGACCAGCTGAGGAGATCCGACCGGGGGATCGAGTTTACCTTTCCACCCGGAACCTCCGGTTGAATTTGCCCAGCAAGAAGCTAGGCCCTCGGTTTTTGGGGCCTTTCGAGGTCTTGGCCCCGATCAACGAAGTTTCGGTCAAGCTCAAGCTCCCCAAGAACCTCCGGCACATCCATCCCGTTTTTCACGTGAGCCTTCTAAAAAAAACTCCGGACGGTGACGTTTGGCACCCCGTGTTTTCCCCGCCAGCGCCCGAGGTCCTGCCGGGGGGGGAGCACCACGAGGTGGCGGATATCCTGGACTCTAGACTCCACAGGGGGAAGTTGCAGTACCTCGTGGAATGGAAGGACTTCGCTTTGGGGGACCGGGAATGGGTCTGGGCAGCGGACGTCCTTGCGCCCCGACTCACTGAACGTTTCCACAAGCGGTATCCTGGCCGTCCCGGGGGGTTGGAGAATGGACCTTTGGGGGGGCAGAATGTCGTGGTTCGGTCCTTGGTGGCTTGGGAACCGGACCGAACCCCGCCATCAGAGGCGCCCGCGATCACGGAGGTAGGGCATGGTGATCATAGGCAAGCCGGCAGCTGGGCGCCCCACCCGATCGTTGAGGTGGCAATGGCCGCTAAAGAACCTCAATGTCCCCCTCCACCTTTTGACAAGGGCCCGGAGATGGCCCTTTGTTCCAGGAAAATGGGCCATCAGGAACCCCGGAAAACCTCGCATATGTGCATGAGTCATGATTGTATCAGCATGTTCCCTCCGCAAGTACTGGGTGGGGCAATACAGCCTAAGGAGGTGGGTTTTGTATAAAAGGGAGCTTCCACCTGGAGTTCGGTGGAAGCTCTTACTCCATACCAGCGGACTCCACGTTGCTGAAATAAAGCTTGTTCCTGTTGTATCGTTCACCAGGCCTGGCGTGACGTTTTCTTCAAAAGGGCACCCTGTTTTTTCAGTTAGCAAGCGGGTCCCGACACTGATAATAGACTCGACTAGATACTAGACTCAACTAGATAGTCTAATGGAACAGAATTAGTATGATTTTACTTCAGTCAGAATTCAGTATTTTATTTATCCTTACTTAGATTATTATAACTACCCCTCTCAGTATTGCTGGCTTAGAGCAGTTCAAAACATATTATTAACAATTTCATCAAAGCATTTAAAACAATGAAATAACAATTAACAGTAAATTAATCAATAAACATAACCCATTACTGCGACTGGCCACCACTAACTTGCCTATTACAATCTCTTCTCCTGTTCAGGGGGAGAATTTTCAGAGGGCCCATTCAATGATGTTCCACATTCAGGAAGGAAAAACATTTCTAATTGTTATGTGCTATGTAGATAAATCTAGTAGATGCATAAATCTAATTTTCTGGATAGGTAGATCGCACAGTCAGCATGGCCCTATGTGCCAATACATGGACTGGGACGAGGGACAGTTTTTTGCAGAAAAATCTGACTCCTGGGGAGAAATGGAAATGGGCTACCATACCTAGAACAGGAGCATTTTCTACATGCATGCCGGCCACTGGGAGGAGACAGGAATGGACAAGTTGTTGTCAGCAGAGCAGGAAGATAGAATCATAGAATCATAGAGTTGGAAGGGGCCATACAGGCCATCTAGTCCAACCCCCTGCTCAACGCAGGATTAGCCCTAAGCATCCTAAAGCATCCAAGAAAAGTGTGTATCCAACCTTTGCTTGAAGACTTCCAGTGAGGGGGAGCTCACCACCTCCTTAGGCAGCCTATTCCACTGCTGAACTACTCTGACTGTGAAAAACTTTTTCCTGATATCTAGCCTATATCGTTGTACTTGTAATTTAAACCCATTACTGTGTGTCCTCTCCTCTGCAGCCAATGGGAAAAGCATCCTGCCCTCCTCCAAGTGACAACCTTTCAAATACTTATAGAAGGCTATCATTTCCCCTCTCAGCCTCCTTTTCTCCAGGCTGAATATTCCCAAGTCCCTCAACCTATCTTCATAGGGCTTGGTCCCTTGGCCCCAGATCATCTTCGTCGCTCTCCTCTGTACCCTTTCAATTTTATCTACGTCCTTCTTGAAGTGAGGCCTCCAGAACTGCACACAGTACTCCAGGTGTGGTCTGACCAGTGCCGTATACAATGGGACTATGACATCTTGTGATTTTGATGTGAAGCCTCTGTTGATACAGCCCAAAATGGCATTTGCCTTTTTTACCGCTGCATCACACTGCCTGCTCATGTTTAGTTTACAATCCACAAGTACCCCAAGGTCTCGTTCACACACAGTGTTACCTAGAAGCGTATCCCCCATCCAGTAGGCATGCTTTTCATTTTTCTGACCCAGATGCAGAACTTTACACTTATCTTTATTAAATTGCATCTTGTTCTCATTTGCCCATTTTTCCATTGTGTTCAGATCTCGTTGAACTCTGTCTCTATCTTCCGGAGTATTTGCCAGTCCTCCCAATTTGGTGTCATCTGCAAACTTGATGAGTAGTCCCTCCACCCCCTCATCTAGATCATTAATAAATATGTTAAAAAGTACCGGGCCGAGCACCGAGCCCTAAGGTACCCCGCTGCTCACCTCTCTCCAGTCTGATGAAACACCATTGACAACAACTCTTTGAGTGCGGTTCTCTAACCAATTCCCTATCCACCTAACTATCTGAAAATCCAGATTGCAGTCCTTCAACTTATCCATCAGAACATCATGGGGAACTTTGTCAAAAGCTTTACTAAAATCCAAGTAAATGACATCAACCGAATTTCCCCGATCCAGCAAACCTGTTACTTGGTCAAAAAAGGAAACTAGGTTGGTCTGGCAGGACCTGTTGGAGACAAATCCATGCTGACTTCCTTGGATCACCAAATTGTCCTCCAGATGTTTGCAGATCGCTCCCTTTAATATCTGTTCCATTACCTTCCCCACAACAGAGGTCAGACTCACTGGTCTGTAGTTTCCTGGGTCATCCTTCCTCCCTTTTTTGAAGATCGGAATAACGTTTGCTCTTTTCCAGTCCTCCGGAACATCTCCAGTCCTTAAAGAGGTTCCGAAGATGATGGACGTGCAAGTTCTCTGGAAAGTTCTTTGAGTACTCTCGGGTGCATTTCATCTGGACCAGGGGATTTGAACTCATCCAGTGCAGCTAAATGCCTCTCGACAACCTCTCTATCCATGTTAACCTGCCACGCAGACACTATCCTTTGGCTACAGCCATCTCTAGATGTGCCTAAACACTTTGACCTGTGGGAAAAAAACTGATGTAAAATAGGCACTAAGCCTTTCTGCTTTCTCTGCATCTTTCGTTAGAGTTTGTCTATCTGCACCCAACAGTGGGCCTATTGCCTCCTTGACTTTACGTTTGCTCCTCACATAACTGAAAAATCTTTTCTTGTTACAATGGGCTTGCCTGGCCAATCTTAGCTCACTCTCAGCTTTGGCCTTTCTGATGATTGATCTACAGTGCCTAGTAACCTGTAGGTACTCTTCTTTAGAGCTCTGTCCTTCCCTCCATTTCCTGAACATTTTCCTTTTCTTTCTTAGTTCCTCTTGAAGTTCTCTGTTCATCCAAATAGGCTTCTTAGAGCTCCTGCAGTGTTTTCGTATTTCTGGAATAGTCATTGATTGAGCATGCAATAGCTCTTGTTTGAGTAGCGCCCACCCTTCACATGCTCCCTTCCCTTCCAGCATTCTCGTCCATGGTATGACACTCATCATGTCTCTGAGTTTATTAAAGTTTGCCCTACGAAAATCCAACATCCGCGTCTGGCTACAAGCTTCCTTGGCTCCCCATCTCAAAAGGAATTCTATGAGGACATGGTCACTTCCCCCTAGGGTCCCCACCTCCTTCACCTCATCCACCAACTCTTGCCTGTTGATCAATATTAAGTCCAGTATGGCTGAACCTCTTGTGGGTTCATCTACCATTTGATAAATGAAATTGTCAGCCAGGCAGGTCAGAAACTTGCATGACTGAGGACGCTTCGCAGAGTTAGTTTCCCAGCACACATCTGGGAAATTGAAGTCACCCATGATGACAAGGTCCTGCCGCTTGGATATTTTCTCAAGCTGCTCACAAAGTGCAGCATCCACATCCTCTCGTTGGTCAGGCGGTCGGTAGCAGACACCAACCACCACACTGTTTGTTTTCCCCTCGCTTATTTTCACCCAGATGCTTTCCACTGCAGATATGCTCTCCACTAGAGAGATATGCTCTCCACTAGAATTTCCTGACAGGTAAGCCCTTTCCTCACATACAGTGCCACTCCTCCACCTCTTCGATCTATTCTGTTTTTTCTGAACAGTTCATATCCATCCACCATTACATTCCAGTCATGAGAATCATTCCACCAAGTTTCTGTGATGCCTAGTAGATCATACCTTTCCATCAGCATGAGAAGTTCCAGCTCCTCCTTTTTATTGCCCATGCTTCGGGCGTTAGTATAAAGACATCTGAATCCTTTTACTTTTGGTTCCCTATGAGCTGGCCTTGCCGGTTGGGCTGCCTCCGATCGTTTTCCTTCCATACCCTCCCTATGTTGATCGTCTCCTTCCCCTAGTGGCTTTAGTTTAAAGCTCTCCTGATGAATCTCCCCAGGTTGCTGCCAAACACATTCTTCCCCAGTTTCGATAAGTGCAGTCCATCAGGTGCTAGTAGGCCTTCCTCAAGAAAGCCTATCCCATGGTCCCAGAAACCAAATCTCTCCTGCCGGCACCAGCTACACAGCCAGTGATTCACCTCCATTATCTTCCTCTCCCGACGCATTCCTCTTCCCTTGACAGGCAAGATTGAAGAGAATACCACTTGTGCCCCCATTTGCTTGAGCTTCCTCCCCAGATCTTGATAGTCTTTTTTAATAGGAGCGATGGTATTCAGGGACATGTCATTCGTTCCCACATGGACCATCACAAATGGGTAGCGATCCGTAGATTTGAGGAGTTTGGGCAGCCTTTCTGAAACATCTTTAATTTTCGCCCCTGGCAAGCAACTCTCGGGTTAGGGGGTTGGGCCCAGCCACATGGCGATCCATTCCTCTTAGCAGGGAGTCTCCAATTACCAGTACTCTCCTTTTTTTTTTCTTCTCAACTCCATTTCCTTCTGTCCCCGTGGCCTCTTCCCTTTGTCTTAGAGTTTGTTTTGGGACCTCTTCCCTTGTTGACCCTTGCACCTCCTCTGCAAGGGCCTGAAATCTATTCTGGAGCTCCAAAGGCCCCGAGAACTGTCTCGCCCTTCGCCGTTCAGTCTTTTCCGAACTGCCTGCAGAGGCTCCCTATTGTGGTCAATCTCCTTGTCCTCTTCAGGACTGGTTGTATTCTCTTTATTCCATGTTGCAGAGCTCTGGACTACGAACTCCTCCCCTTTCTTACTTTGGGTCAGAGTAATAATTCTGTTTTCTAGTCCCCTAATCTTTTCCTCCACCAGCTTACCAGCTTACCAGTTTACCAGTCTTACCAGCTTACACTTGGGGCAGATGTAGTCCATCTTGTCTTCTGGGAGGAAGGCAATCATGTCACACTCACTGCAATCATGTCACACTCATGGGAACAGGATGGTGGCTAGAGCGGCGGGGAGCGGCAGGGAGGGGGGTGGGAGTAGTAGGAGGCACTCTGTAAGCTGGGTAGACGAGAAAAGAGTTACTGCCCTCACAGCATAAGGCAGGAGACGGTAGCAGCACTTCAGGCAGGCTACTCTGAGGAGATGTATGTGGCAGGGAGGTGGATGAGATGGCAGGGAGGCCAGACTGAGGAAAGAAGGAGCAGCAGGAGGGCAAGGAAAAGGTGGTGGGGACCAGTATGGAGCGAAAAAGAAGTAGGGAGTAGAAAGAAAAAATTGAGAGAGGAGGTGGTAATGGGAAGGGAAAGGGAAAAGAAAGGTGCCTGGAGGTGATGTGTCAGAAGCCAAAAGACAAAGACTGGAGTGATAAGGAAATTTTCCTGAGATCTTCTCACAGGTTCTCACTTGTTTGGTGTGTTGTACTGAACTTATGACTCATGCTTAGACTCTTTGAATTCTCCCACTGTAGATTTATGGGAAACATTTCTTTGATTATATTTTCCAGAACATTATCAGTTGTATGTTCCTGAGTCAGCACAAGTTGGCTCGGCAGTGGGCAAAATCAAGGCCAACGATGCAGACACTGGGTCAAATGCAGATATGAAATACACTATTATAAATGGGGATGGATCTGGAGTCTTTTCCATATCAACTGACAAGGAAACACGGGAAGGAATTATCTCCCTGAAGAAGGTAAGGTCAAAAGAGCAAGGAATAAGCAATGCAGAGCCTTCCCCACTATGTACCTTCCAGTAGCTTCTTTTCCCAAACCCTTTTTTCCATCAGCTGACCTCTGGTACCAGAAGTGCTTCAACTAGTAAAAAAACTGCTTGGAGGTAGAAGCTGCTGGGAAGTGAGCCATGGTTGTGCTCTGTACCTGCATGACTGATTGTTTGTAAGGTAAGACAGCCTCTTTAACCCTTTTGTTCTACATGACTCAAGTAGTTTCATGTTTCAACAAACAGAACATGCTTGTTGTGGCTGTCTTTGAATAGCACATTGATGGCATGGTAGGAATTGCATGCTTGAATGGGACTGTGGATTTTTCCATATTCTCATTTTTCTTGCTTGTGTTGCTTCAGGGAGGGGTCTGTTCTCCTCCCTCTTGGGGCCAATTTGGTATTGCAACACTATGAAGCATGAAAACCTGCAGGTTAAAACTTCAGGGATATATGCTGAACATAAAGGGATGTAATATTGAATCAACCACGAGAAGGGAGCAAAGCCCATGTGGAATGGAGGGAAGACCCAAACCACCAGGGAGGAAAATGAGAATTCAGGATAACAATGTCAGCTGAAATGACTTACATGCAGTTTTAAAACCCTAAACATTTCTATCACGTCTCTCTGTTATCTGAATAATGATAGTTTCTTATTCATTGATATAAATGTGCTAAATTGCACTGCCCTTTTGTACTGTTGATGGTGTTTGGTAGATGTAGTAACAGCTTTGGAATCATTATCTTTCCAAACTATGTAAAACGTTTTGCCAGAAATCTCTCCTATAAGAAGGGAAACTTGGACTAACTCTGCACATCCATTCAAGGCCAAAACATCTTATGTGTCCTGGTGCAGAACTTCAAAACCTCACATGGGTCACAAGCTCTTTAGCCGAAGATGTGCTACTTTCTTTAAGAAAAAAAAAGCTTGAGGAGAAAAAGTAGATAAATAGTAGAGAGCCAGTTTGGTGTAGTGGTTAGGAGTGCGGACTTCTAATCTGCCATGCCGGGTTCGATTCTGCACTCCCCCGCATGCAACCAGCTGGGTGACCTTGGGCTCGCCACGGCACTGATAAAACTGTTCTGACCGGGCAGTGATATCAGGGCTCTCTCAGCCTCACCCACACCACAGGGTGTCTGTTGTCGGGAGAGGAATGGGAAGGAGACTGTAAGCCGCTTTGAGCCTCCTTCGGGTAGGGAAAAGCGGCATATAAGAACCAACTCTTCTTCTTCTTCTTCTTCTTCTTCTTCTTCTTCTTCTTCTTCTTCTTCTTCTTCTAAATGTTGTGTTAATGCAACCAGTTGTTCCTGTATAATCAAGTGGGAAATGAGTGATCATTTTTCCAGCCCCCTTTTATTTTCACAACCAACACAATCAATTTGTTCTTCTATCACCACACAAAATACCAGGTGAAGTAAATCACTTAAACACCTTAACACAAAAAACTGGGTGGTTGCATTGGACTAATTGCTGTTTGGTTAAGCCAAAAAATAAGCACTTCAGCAAGGTGACCCAGCATCCTATGTCTATGGGACTGGCTAAAGGAGAAAGTGATATTGACTCCAGCTTTTAAATGCTTCTAGAAAGTTATTTTTATCTGGAAATTTTTTTTGACAAACAGACAGCTGTCAATCTGTAGATTTCCAGACAGCGTAATGTTACTCTGTATATCTCATGTTATATTCAGTATTATTTCCACAAACTGGCTAGAAAGATTTGTTTTAGATTAATGGAATATATAAGTATCCTTTAAAAAAAGAAATAGCATCAAAAAGGTACCTGATAAAATATACCAATATTAGTTATCCACATCTGCTGTCCAGGCTGGTGAAAATGACTGAAAAAGTGAAAAGACAGGCTGATCCAGGAATTGTTATTCAGTTCCTCCCCTTGCCTGTGAATGTTAGCAAAGCATCAGTATTATTCTTTGATTTATTCCCAACAAATAGCATTAATTGTTCTTAACATTAAACAAATAATAAGCTTTCTTCTGTCTGAGGAACTGAAGTAGGAAACAAATGATTTTTACCGTCAACCTTGGACTTAGTTCTCAGGGACTCTTTCCTGCTGAGTCAACTTGAGACAGCGACAAGGCTTCCCAGAGATGGCAATTTCTGTTGGTTTTTCATTACTTTTAATGCTCTGGAGTAGTTCTGGGACCTCCTGTGGTCATCAGGTAAATTTGTCCCAGGCTTCAGTTCCATTTGGCCTTGATGTTTCTTAGGTTCTCCCTCTCCTTTGCTCCTCTTTCCCCAGTTTGGCTCCATATTTAGAGTTCCAGATTCCCCCAGTGATAGGGAGGTCAACAAAAACCTCTTTAGCAAACTTAGTTCACAGGAGGATTGGATCCAACCCATGCCTTTTAAGCGCCAAATGCTCTCATATCAACTCTCAACAGGCTGCTATTTTTATTCGTTTAGGGAAACTGAGGCACAGAGATTTGCAAAGCTACCTATTTAGCTAAGCACGAGTTTTAATTTAGGTTTCCCAGGTGAAAGGCCAAAAGTAGGGTACTCAGCACCCCTTATAGTTTATGAAAAATATATAGATGTACATAAACATGTATAGATTGCCAGCAAGGTTAAGGTGGTTTATAAACAAACTAGAAATTAAGCCGGCTGTAGAAGAAAGACAGCGGGCGCTAGAGAATGGGGAGGCAGACTGTAGGCAAAGAAGGAAGAAGAGGAAAGGAGGTATGGGAGGGAGAAAGAAGGGCAAGGTGTGGTTGAAAGGATGGGTAGAAGGGAGAAAGAAAGGAAGTAAATGAGAAAGACCAGAAGCAAGTGAGAGGATGAGACAGGGAGACAGGAAGGAGAGGGAGAAATAGAGGAAGTCAGGAAGTCAGGAAGTAAGAAGTAAGAAAGGAAGGCAGGCAGAGAGGTAGGTGAAATGGGAGGGGATAGGGTGTGTGTGAAGGGGGGAATCATTGGGGGGGCGAATCAGGAGGGGGAGAGGAAAGAGGGGGGTAGAGAGGAGTGTGTGTGTGGGTGTGTGGGGTGGGGGAAGGGGTGGGAGAGCGCGGTGGGTGGCTGTGTGTGTGTGTGTGTGTCTGGGGAAGCGATAGCGGAATGATGGGGGGATCAGGGGGGTTTTCTGTGTGTGTGTGTCTCTGTGGGGGCGGGGAAGTGGCTGCGGTGTGAGTGTAGGGGGGGTGGCCAGGGGGGTTTGGCTAGTATGTGTGGGGGGGCGGGGAAGTGGTGGCGTGATGGGGGAGCGGCCAGGGGGGTTTGTGTGTGTGTGTGTCTGTGTGTCTGTGGGGGCAGGGAAGCGGCGGCGGGGCAATCGTGGGGGGGGGCAGCCAGGGGGGTTTGGCTGGTGTGTGTGCATATTTGTGTGTGTCTGGGCGAGGGGAAGCCAGCGGGGGGGAACTCACCGTCAGGAAAGGCTGCTTCTCCTTGTGTGCGGTGAGTCCCTGGGCAGGCAAGGCAAGGCTGGGCCAAGCGGCCAATGGGGAGCCGGGCTTTGCGCGTCTCCCCATTGGCTGTCTGGCCCTGGAGTGATACTCGGAGGGCCCAATCAGGTGACTAACCTGGGTCTCAAACTCTTCCTCGCTCCTCTTTGCCATTTTCTTCTCACCACTTTCTTCTTCTACTCTCTGGGGCTACTCTCCTCCATCTGCTCTCCATTCCATCACTCACCTTCCCTATTGCTATTGCTGTTGCTGTCTCTCCTCCTCCATCAGTTGTCCACTCCCCTCCTTGCATCCAATTATGAGCACTTCCTTTATTGTTTTATACCCAGCTACCTCCTGTGTCTCTACCCCCAAGTCCCAGCCCTTAAGTTTTTAAAGGGGCAGTCACAACTGCACCCAACAGCTGGCAGGATGCCAAGTGTTTCAGGCCTTCTGACTGCCATACACATGCCCAGGACCTCACTCTTCCTCCATGTGCAGTGATTTGGCATGGGATGGGCATGGGAGTTTGAGATCTATTTGCCAGTGATGGCGAACTGCTCTTCTTGTCAACCCCATCAAGGACTGACTTGGTTGCCCAGAGGACTCTGGCTCCTCTTCTCTCTGTGAGCATATCTTTTGGGAGCTTCCTTTCTTGTCCTGGATCCCTTGGCTCTTTTGCCAGTGGGGATAGCCAACATCTGTTTCTGCCACCATTTTCTAGGGCTCTTTGCCTGCACAAGTTGAGTTGGGGCAATCCTGCACCCTGTGTGCCAGCATGGGTGGGGTGTTGTCTCCTGGAGCAGGTGGGAGAAGTCTAGAGTGCCCAGGAGAAGACCCAAACAACTTGGTTATGTTGTTTAGAAATATGCATGCACCACAGTTGAACAACATGGTAGCAATTCCAATTTATTTTTCCATAAATCCTTCTGGTTCAGTCCTTCTCAATCAGGATTTTGTGAAACCCTGGGGTTTCTTGATGACCCCAGAAGGGTTTCCTGAATGGAGTTTATATCAATTTGTTAAGCCAGTGGTCCCCAACCTTTTTATCACCGGGGACCACGCAACGCTGGGGACCACTCACAGGGGACCACTCAATGCCTTTTACTGAGGCCCGGTGGGGGGGTAGTTTACTCCCCTACTCTCAACTACTGCCCTAACGCTCTCTGATCGCTATGGTAATGTTTAAGCATCCCTTCAAAATAAGATACAGACACGCCACAACAATGAAGTGTGTTGTAAAGGGCTGGGGGGGATGAAGTAAAGGGCCGGGGGGGGGGGGGGGAGAAGGCCCTGGGTGGGCATGTACACAGCTATGTTTCCTAACCATATTCTGCATATTTACACCACTTCTTGAGTTTCTTGAAGCTTAAAGAATGTTTCAGGGGTTTCTCAATGGTAAAAAAGAATTGAGAAAGTTCATTGATACTAAGAGTCATAGTTTCAAGCAAAAGGAGGCAGGACTTTAAGGTGGGGGTGACTGTGGGCTTGGTCAAGTCTGTACTTTGCTTTTTATCCTCTCCCAGCCTGAATATACCCCTCCCCTCTACACTGTATTTGATTTCCATTTTGATTTTGGTCGCTTTAAATTTTCCCTCTGCAACATGCATCATTGATCTGCAGTGATCCTACCTTTCCCCCATGATATCCAGGAGCGGATATAAGTAGCTATATTTGAGAAACCCGCTTTTGAAAGCCCCCAGTATACGTGTAGATGTTTTGTATTTTGCTGGATTAACTTCCTCCGATGTTGACATAGCAAAGCAGTCTTCCCTTATTAGCCAGAGCATTAGTTCAAAGACTTCCTGGTTCCTGGTTGCAAGATTTCCCTCCCAAGACTTATTTTTGCTGTTTTAAAGTGATTGTGCTCCAGAAGCCCATATTTCTCTCAGCAGAAATGTGCCTCTTGGATTTATTTTTCTCTGTGAAGCTGCACCCCCCTCCCCCATTCAGGAAAAGAAAGAAAGAGCCTTCTGCTGTGCTTGGCTCCTCCCCAGCTTGCTATGGCTCTGGAGTCAAAATACTCCTTTAATGCCAGCTGTACTTCACTTGACCTCCCCCCCCCCCCCCACAGCTTCCCGACCACCTCTCCCCTCCCTGCTCTGAGCTTCCCCAATCAAGTGCAGAACACTTTCTGTTTGAGGAAGACCTGGGTTCAAATCAATCTGAATCCAGCAGGGTCGACAATGGAAAAAAACAAAGTAAGTGCAGAATCAGCCCTGATCAGTATTTCTTAGCTCCTTAGCAACTTGGCTCCTTCAAGTGGTGGCTTTTATGGTGTGAGATCTTCAAGTGGGTTTCAGAGCCTGAGAAGAATAGCCTTTATTGCTTTCTTTTGAAAGGACGGGGTTTAGAGGGACAGCCCTGTAAGTCATGCCATGACATTTCCCAAGGGACAATTGATCAATGTTTTTTTTAATGACTTGTCAAGTAATATTGAATAATGACCCAGAGTGCTTTCTGCTGGCTTCACTGGGGTGGGGAGGCTGTCTTTTCTCTCAGATTTAGTCGTTTCTTTGTGCCTTTGTAACATTGAGGCTAAACTACTGTAATGCAATTCACATCAGGCTGCTCTCTATAATAATCTGGAAGTTCCGGCTAGTACAAAGCATTTCAGGCTGTCTTCCAGATTTTATGAGGTTGCCACATCACGGCTTCCCGACTGCTTTGGCCTCCTATTTTCTCCTGGGCTCAGTTCAAGTCACCATAGACAACTGACAAAACTAAATGGCCTTGACCCAGCATGCCAACATGAGCAGGAATCCCCTTAACTTACATCTCGATTAGGAGATGTGTCACAAATCTTTAGGACTGCAAAGGGGACAGAGGGGTATTTGTGACACTCCTCTCAGTTCTGGAATTCCTTTTCCCTAGATTTGCCCAAACTTGATTTAGGGGCTTTCTCCTGGAAGACTCTTTTCCCCTTGACCTGAACATTTTTTTTGCTGGCCAGGGACAGGATGGGTTATGTCCATAACACTATCAAGGATGGTCTGTGGGATGTTAGTCTAGGACTCAGTCCACTGGCTCTGCGGTCCATGGGACACAACAACACTGCCTCATGTTGCAAATGGGGTTAAAATAAAGAATGCATTTTGTAGATCACTAAGCCCAGATTCAAAACAGTAATGCTGAATTCTTTTTCTTCCTACAGCCACTCAACTATGAAAAAAAGAAATCATATACTCTTAATATCGAAGGAGCAAATACCCACCTCGATTTCCGCTTCTCACATTTAGGACCTTTTAAAGATGTAACTATGCTGAAGATTAGTGTTGGAGACGTGGACGAGCCTCCAGTGTTCACTATGACTCCCTATGTCATGGACGTTTATGAGAATGCCAAGATTGGGACCATTGTGGGCACCGTGACAGCACAAGATCCAGACAGTGCTAACAATGTAGTAAGGTATGATTCTTTGAAAAAACATCATTTTACCTCCTCGGATTCTGCCATGACACAGGAGACACCTTAACAGTCCCTCACTGTTTCTGCATTAGGAGACGTACCTTGTTTTAGCCATGTTTTGGATTTACTTTGGATATTGTGACTCGACTCAATGATGTCGACTCAAGCCTTTCCGCATTTGGGATTTCCTCCCCTTATTTCCCAGGCTGAAATTTACAACGCTTTCTACACTGAGTCCCATGGAGGCAACCGCCCATCATGCTTTGCTCCCTTCCTCTTCTAAAAAAAATGTGGGTTTTGCAAAATGGTTCCTGCTTGCACATTTGTTTTTGTTGTGCCCCTTAATCCCACCATTCTGTGCCTTTGATTGTTTTCCCCCCAAAGTGTCCTGAATGTATTTAAAGAAAAACAACTGGGTTGTGTTATAAAATTATAACACTGCTGTGCAAGACCGCTTTTTTAAAACTTAGAAACAGCGTTGTAATGCAATCACCCCTCTTTAAAAAAAAAGGCAGATTTTTTTGGGAGCAGAAGGAAGGGAGAGGGAAGGAGGACAGCAATGTGAAAAGGGACTTTCCCAAATGAGTGGGAGCAGCATGGACAGCAACCTATCAGTATATATAACAATATAAATAAATAAATTGGCGGGCACAGAATAAAACCTGATGGCACGCATTTCTGCATTGGCTAGCCGCAAACTAGCCCTTTTGGACCCTGCTTGAAAAGATGAAATCAAGTTTTCTGGGGATTCCTTTGTTTTGGGACAAGTGAGGGGGCAATTTGGGACTGCACCTGAAGAAGCAAATTTTAGTGTGGAAATGGTCAAAATAGTTGACTCTTTAAACATGCAAATCCAAATGAGATTGCTAGTGCGGAAATTGTCCTTGTCAGAGCATTCACTTGGGTTTACCTTTATGCATTTCCTCTGAAGTATTACAGGGCAGATTTCATCATATTCCATATTCAGATAATCTCTGCCCTTGTGGGAAGGGTAAAATCAACACCTTGTCTCACAAATTACTGAAATATCTCTTTTTTAACGTTTTGAGTAACTGTTCGATCTCATCACTTTCAACACACTCTTTGTTCAATACACTTCAAGGAGACAGTGTTCTCTATCTGATGCTAGACAGTGACCCAAACATGGCCTACCCGGTCACTGGAGTTCTGTCTAGCCTTTAGTAAATAATATTATTTGAGTCCTTGCTCAAGTTCATCTAGAAAGGAAGATTATCATTGGGCTGGAAGGACAAGGGAATTGGAGGCCAGAAAGGAAAGGACCGGATTTGTGTTCCATATAAACGTGTTCTGCGTTAGCCTGACCTGATCCATTTTTAAATAAGAGATACTTTGGTGTGAATGCACTGATTGCTTTTGCAGCTTATGGGCTATAGGAATAAGCTTTTCAGTCTCATTCATGTTCACAAGATGGTACAGTTCAAAAACATCTCCTCCTCCCTCTTTCATGCCATCTCCAGGCTGGAGATAGGGGATAGGGGTGGGGTTTTAAAATAGTATTTTATTGTAAGGGGGTAGGCAGTGCTGGTAGGTTTCTTAAATAATATTTTATTGTAACTTTATTATTGTAATTTATTTTATTTTAAGGAATATGTTTTATTGTTATGAACTGCCCTGAGCCCATATGGGCAGGAGCAGTCCTGAAATTAAATATTAATTTATTCATAAGGTCAGAAATCTTTTTTCAAAAAATCCATTGTCCCTATTAGTGCAGAGAGTTATCTAAATGAATGCACCTTGGCCTCCTCAGGTAAATTTTTGCAGGTAGTAAGACGTTTGCCTGAATCTAAGCAGGTTCATGGAAATGGCTATGAGCATGCTATCCAACAGTTTTCTTCTGTCTCTTGCTTAAAATGTTTGGAATATTAGCCTGTATGACAAATCCTTGCTAGGCATCATACAGAATATTTTCAAGAGGGTTTATCCTAAAAAACAAACATGTGCTTCAGTTACCATTAATAAATTGGCTTTTCTAGCCCTTGGTATAGCTTTACTTTTATATGGATTGTATTAGAATCATAGAATCATAGAGTTGGAAGGGGCCATACAGGCCATCTAGTCCAACCCCCTGCTCAACGCAGGATTAGCCCTAAGCATCCTAAAGCATCCAAGAAAAGTGTGTATCCAACCTTTGCTTGAAGACTGCCAGTGAGGGGGAGCTCACGACCTCCTTAGGCAGCCTATTCCACTGCTGAACTACTCTGACTGTGAAAAACTTTTTCCTGATATCTAGCCTATATCGTTGTACTTGAAGTTTAAACCCATTACTGTGTGTCCTCTCCTCTGCAGCTAACAGAAACAGCATCCTGCCCTCCTCCAAGTGACAAGCTTTCAAATACTTAAAGAGGGCTATCATGTCCCCTCTCAACCTCCTTTTCTAAAAGCTGAACATTCCCAAGTCCCTCAACCTATCTTCATAGGGCTTGGTCCCTTGGCCCCAGATCATCTTCGTCGCTCTCCTCTGTACCCTTTCAATTTTATCTACGTCCTTCTTGAAGTGAGGCCTCCAGAACTGCACACAGTACTCCAAGTGTGGTCTGACCAGTGCTGTATACAATGGGACTATGACATCTTGTGATTTTGATGTGATGCCTCTGTTGATACAGCCCAAAATGGCATTTGCCTTTTTTACCGCTGCATCACACTGCCTGCTCATGTTTAGTTTACAATCCACAAGTACCCCAAGGTCTCGTTCACACACAGTGTTACCTAGAAGCATATCCCCCATCCAGTAGGCATGCTTTTCATTTTTCTGACCCAGATGCAGAACTTTACACTTATCTTTATTAAATTGCATCTTGTTCTCATTTGCCCATTTTTCCATTGTGTTCAGATCTCGTTGAACTCTGTCTCTATCTTCCGGAGTATTTGCCAGTCCTCCCAATTTGGTGTCATCTGCAAACTTGATGAGTAGTCCCTCCACCCCCTCATCTAGATCATTAATAAATATGTTAAAAAGTACCGGGCCAAGCACTGAGCCCTGAGGTACCCCGCTACTCACCTCTCTCCAGTCTGATGAAACACCATTGACAACAACACTTTGAGTGCGGTTCTCTAACCAATTCCCTATCCACCTGACTATCTGAAAATCCAGATTGCAGTCCTTCAATTTATCCATCAGAACATCTTGGGGAACCTTGTCAAAAGCTTTACTAAAATCCAAGTAAATGACATCAATTTCCCCGATCCAGCAAACCTGTTACTTGGTCAAAAAAGGAAACCAGGTTGGTCTGGCAGGACCTGTTGGAGACAAATCCATGCTGACTTCCTTGGATCACCAAATTGTCCTCCAGATGTTTGCAGATCGCTCCCTTTAATATCTGCTCCATTATCTTCCCCACAACAGAGGTCAGACTCACTGGTCTGTAGTTTCCCGGGTCATCCTTCCTCCCTTTTTTGAAGATCGGAATAACATTTGCTCTCTTCCAGTCCTCCGGGACATCTCCAGTCCTTAAAGAGGTTCCGAAGATGATGGACAAGGGCTGTGCAAGTTCTCTGGAAAGTTCTTTGAGTACTCTCGGGTGCATTTCATCCGGACCAGGGGATTTGAACTCATCCAGTGCAGCTAAATGCCTCTCGACAACCTCTCTATCCATGTTAACCTGCCACCCAGACACTATCCTTTGGCTACAGCCATCTCTAGATGTGCCTAAACACTTTGACCTGTGGGAAAAAACTTGTAAAATAGGCACTAAGCCTTTCTGCTTTCTCTGCATCTTTCGTTAGAGTTTGTCTATCCGCACCCAACAGTGGGCCTATTGCCTCCTTGACTTTACGTTTGCTCCTCACATAACTGAAAAATCTTTTCTTGTTACAATGGGCTTGCCTGGCCAATCTTAGCTCACTCTCAGCTTTGGCCTTTCTGATGACTGAAACGCCCAACTTTACCTTTCTTCCCAAAAGAGAAAACATTTGGTATCTCAGTTCCCCCATCTCAGAGTCAGGAAGGAAACCCTGCCTCTGAACCTGTACAGAGTTCCAAAATCCAAGTTGATAACAATTATTTTAACAGGGAAGATTTTGTTGCAAGGACAACATTCTTTTTCAATTTACTCTTAGCTTCCCTCCTCCCAGTAAATGTTGCAACCAAAGTTAACAGATTTCCAATTCAATGATAAAATCAGCTTAATTTCTCAACTTCCAAAAATAGTTCCAGTGACACTGAGTTAATTTACACAGAAAAATAATTGTTAAACATGTGTGCTTCCATTTTTACTTTTTAAATTTTCAAATTTTAAATCTGGCTGCAATTGGTAGAGCCTCCACTGATAATTGCCGTCACACTGAAACAGCCACTATTTTGCAATCTTAAAACAGACTCTCTTTGCCTAACTACCTTCCCAGGCAGTCAGCCCTATGACTCATGCCTTGCTCTCCCCCATCCAGGCAAATCATCTACATAACTAAGGAACATTAACAGCATAGAAAGTATTCTTTCTTCTCAAATCAGGAAGGGAAGAAGTTTTGTTTCTTTAAAGACTGACCCCCACCTAAGGGAAGCAAGGGGGGGAAGTCACAGATCTTCTTTGGGAAATGTGTCATTTACAGTTTTTTTCTTCCCTTTTACATTTTGTCTTTTTATTTTTAATTGGCATTTAGAACATTTTTTGTCATTTTTTTTGTTTTGAATGAAAATCTAGCTTATCAGCCAGCCAATAAAGACCCTCTGCCCATGCACAGGAACAGTCTTTCCCTTTAAGGATACCAGGTGGCTCTGCCTAAGAATGGAAGCATCTGGTTGAAGTATTTCCACTGTGTCCAAGGAATGGAAAGGACAATTGGACAATCCCCAGGAGGATTGTGCCACTGAAGAGCCCCCGGAGGTCAAACCTCCAGCCCCCACCACAACAGTTGTGGTCAAACAACTCTCACTGAGCAATTCAGGAGAGCCTGCTTTGGAAGGTGTAGCAGAAACCTTCCTCCAGTCGCTTGCTTTGTTTTGCCACACGAACACACGGATGCTAGAAATAGATATGCTTCTCCTTCTAGTCTTTCTTGTGCGCTCTCTTGGAAATGCTTCCCCTACTCTTCCTCCTCAACAGGCGATTATTGCTCCATCCTGGGACTGCCATTCTCAGAGTCCCCCAGTCTTGAACCTAGCTTGTCAAATGTTTGAACCAGCTTCACTCTTCCCCACAGCCCCCACCTTTGACCTCTTCTCCCCAAGCCTAAAACACCAGATTCTCGTTTTCCCTATCCAGCTCCCTGGGTTCCCGCTGCTTGGGAATCCATAACCAAACCTGTCAGCTTGTTTCCCTGCTACAGATTTCCCGCAGATGCCAATTGTTCCCGGTTTGTCCCAAAGATCTCGTGGCTTCCCTATTGTAAGCCTTGCCACGAATAATGCTTGATGCCACCCTCCCTGGGAGACTTTGGTGCAGCCGCTTTGCCACCACTGTTTTCCTGGAAGCAAGGGGGGGAGGGCATCAGAAGACCTTGCCAACCTGCCAAGAAGATTCTTGGGTGGGAGGGAGGGAGGGAGGGGTGGGAACGGGAATAATTTGCCTCTGTATTTATTGGGAAGGTGACTGCCACCTCTCCCACCCTACATTTTTGCTGTAAATATACATTTTTCATTTTATACAACGTATCCATTTTAGTTAGATTGAGAATGTAGCAAATAGTTTGCTAGTTTATGTATATAAGTTTTGCTAAATTGCTTAGCTTTACCTTGTTCTTATTGCATTGCTTATTAGAAGCCATTGCTTAGTTCATTGTCTAACTTTTTAGTTTCTGCCACTTTCTGCCTGCTTCATAGTAATTGCTTGATATTCATTGCCAGCATTTTTAGGATTGCCTAGTGCTCGCATTCTGAAATATTGCTCAGGTATTGCCCACAGTTTCCTGCCTGCATAGAATTTGGTTTTCACTGCATTGCTTTTTGACTATTGTTTGCTAGATTGCCTTGCTCAACGTATTAGTTTGCATTGGTTCATTGCTTTATTCATATAGTGGAGACCTCACGCTTAGCTAGTTCATAGTTCATGTATGTTACATTTAGTTTTGAGTGGTTGTGGTAAAGAGGAACGGCAACTTCACACCTTTCCTTAAGTCACCCAAACCCCTCCTAAATGTGTTTTGTTTTTAATTTGGCTTTTGATTTGGTTTTTGTAGTGGCAGAAGATGGCCCCAATTTTCTTTGTGAATTTCTAGTCTGAATTTCAATCTTTGCCGCCACTAACGCAGTATACATTGGTCTGGAGCGAATAAATGGAAATAAAATTTGCTCCAGAGGGGGGATTGTTAAGGTGTGGCAGGGCCCCCTGCCTCATTGACAGGCACACTGTCTTCTATAACCAATGGCACCCCACAATAGTCTAGGCTTAAGCTAAAGCCAAGACGACGCTGCTAGGGTTGGCCAAGCCAGGCCAGACTCCATCTCTGCCTTAGGTTTGGAATGACAGCCTTTGCCTGACCCAGAGGTGCCTCCCCCCCCCCCATTGTATTTCTAAGCGAGTGGACTGGCTTCCTCCTGTTTGCCTAAGGGCTCCTAGGAAAATCCTTTGTCCTGCAACATTTTTCACACTTGGCCCCTCTGCCAGGGGGAATCTCCTCCCCACATCCTGCCAGCTAGACCTGATGGCTTTCTTCCTCAGAGCCATTAATACCTTTATCCAAATCCATTTATGGCCATCCCCCCCCCACTTGGCCAGGTATTGTCCTAATCTCCGGGGACCCTGGAAACTTCCAGCACATGCTTACCTGAGCCTTGTCACATAGCCCCCTTCCCAAAACCCCATAAAAACTGTGGCTTCACACAGCCACTCTGAGTGTCTTCCAACCCGGGACCTCCCATGCTGGTTCGTGCTTCTTCCTCTGACCCTCCATTCCTCGGACAGGTAACTATCAAGCCTTCCACTCTTCCTCCCCCTTCTCTATGTGTTAGCTATTTGTGTGTCTTTTTTTGTTATTTTCCTTTCAATAAAGCTTATATTACTATTTTACCATTTACATCTGTGTTTGCCTTGAGTTCCTACGGGCGTAATCAACCCTGGTATATATAGGCATTTTGATCCATAAACGCTAAGTTACCCCCCTCTCGCAGCATTTGGGCTAATCTTCCCCACAAGTTCAAAGATACGTGTTTTAGGACACGTGTTCACGCAATTTGGATAACAAATGGGTTTAAACTTCAAGTACAACGATATAGGCTAGATATCAGGAAAAAAATTTTCACAGTCAGAGTAGTCCAGCAATGGAATAGGCTGCCTAAGGAGGTGGTGAGCTCCCCCTCACTGGCAGTCTTCAAGCAAAGGTTGGATACACACTTATCTTGGATGCTTTAGGATGCTTAGGGCTGATCCTGTGTTGAGCAGGGGGTTGGATTAGATGGCCTGTATGGCCCCTTCCAACTCTATGATTCTATGATTCTATGATTCCTTTTGCCACTGACCATGCCAAGCATTAATTATTTTTCTAGCAAGTTTGATTGCATGATGTGTCCAAAGTAAGTGAGCTTTAGAATCATAGAATCATAGAATATTAGCCGTAATACCTTCCCTTCTAATGACATAGTTGGTTTGCTCCTCTCTAAAACTATCTTGTTGGTAACTTTGGCTGTCCATGGTATTGGCAGCATTCATCTCCAACACCATAATTCAAAAGCATATATTCTCCTCCTGTCTTCCTTCTTCAGGGTCCAGCTTTCATATCCATAGGTTGTTATAGGGAAGACAACGGCATTGACTAGCCGGCACTATGTATTAAGTCTCATATCCTTACACTTCCATATTCACTCCATGTCTAACTTTGCGTTCTGGCCCATTTGATTTCACGGCTGCATCCACCACTTTGATTGATCATAGAGCCGAGAAAGATGAAATGATCTATACATTCAATATTCTCGTTGTCAATCGTGACTTTGGTGCTACTGCCAGTAGTTATCATGATCTTGGTCTTTTTGATATTTAGGTATAGTCCCATGTTTTCACTTTCTTCTTTTAGTCTCTTTATCAGGGTCTTCAATTCATGCTCTGATTCAGCAAGGAGTGTTATATCATCTGCATAGCGAAGATTATTGATGTTGTTGTGGTTGTTGTTGTGGTTGTTGTTGTGGTTGTTGTTAGGTGTGAAGTCGAGTCCAACCCATCGTGACCCCATGGACAATGATCCTCCAGGCCTTCCTGTCCTCTACCATTCCCTGGAGTCCATTTAAGTTCGCACCGACTGCTTCAGTGACTCCATCCAGCCACCTCATTCTCTGTCGTCCCCTTCTTCTTTTGTCCTCATTTGCTCCCAGCATTAGGCTCTTCTCCAGGGAGTCCTTCTTTCTCATGAGGTAGCCGAAATATTTGAGTTTCATCTTCAGGATCTGGCCTTCTAAGGAGCAGTCAGGGCTGATCTCCTCTAGGACTGACCGGTTTGTTTGCCTTGCAGTCCAAGAGTCTTCTTCTTGATGTTACAACCTCCAATTTTGACTCTGATCGTAGATTCTTCCAGATTAAGCTTCCACATAATTACCTCTTCATAAGGGTTAAAAATGGGAATGGTAGAGGACAGGAAGGCCTGGAGGATCATTGTCCATGGGGTCGCGATGGGTCGGACACGACTTCGCACATAACAACAAGGGTTAAAAAGAAAAGGTGATAAAATACATCCATGTCTCACTCCTTGGCTAACCTTGAACCAATCAGTGTCTTCATATATTGTTAGTACTGTGGCCTCCTGGTTGGTGTACAATGAACTGATTAGGTGGGTTAGGTGGAACAGCACTCCCAATTCATGTAAGGCATCCCATAGCTTCTTGTGATCAACACAGTCAAACACTTTAGAATAATCAAGAAAGCATAGAGAGATGGCCTTTTTATATTCATGTGTTTTTTCAAGAATCCAGCGCAAATTTGCAATGTGGTCTTGGGTGTCGCAATCATGTTGAAAACCAGCTGAGCATCAATGGTTGATTTGAGATGGTTCTGGGTGATCTTCAATAAGATTTTACTTGCATGGGAGATCAGGGCTATAGTTTGATAGTTTGAGCAGATGCGAGCTTCACCTTTCTTTAATAACGGGATAAAAATGGACCTTTTCCTGTCTATGGGCCATGTGCCAGTTTCCCAGACTTTTGGCATAATGCTGAGATTGCTGCTGGTGGAACAGATCTGAGTAGTTCCACTGGAATGTTATCTATGCCAGGAGCCTTATTATTTGGGAGCTGTTTCAAAGCCCAGATCACTTCTTCTTCCTGTATACGCAGTTCCAGTTCGTGTTGGGTGTTTTTGGCTGGCGACTGAGGTACCTTGGTGTTTGCATATAATTCTCTTGAATATCGTCGCCATCGATCCTTGATGTTGGTTTGGTCAGTCAAGCCTTTTCCATTCTTGTCTTTGATGGTCACTTTACGAGCAGTGTAGGTGTTCCGAACTTGTTTCACCTGAGCAAAGAGGCTTCTGATGTGGCCTCTAGTACACTCCTCTTCCAGTCACTTGCATCATTGCATCCAATTTGCTTCATTATCTTGTCTAGCAGCACGTTGAAAATCTGCATTTAACCTCCTGAATTTGTCTCTCATGCCAGCAGCTTTTACTGTTCTTCATTTTTCAGCAATTTTGATGGTGTCAGATGTTAACCAATTGCATCTTCTTTCCGGCTTTTTGTATGGTAGATGTTCTGAAGCAGCTTCTATGATATTAGACTGAAATTATTGCCACAATTCCTCAGGTAGTTTCTCAGTAGTATCAAGCAGTTCAAATTTGTTCTTCACTTCGATGGCATATGTTGGCGGAATCTTGGTGACACCAAACTTCTTTGGGGTACGTTTTACTTGATATTACTGACTTTCAACTTGGCCACCAACTGTTAGTGATCATAGCTGCATCTGCTCCAAGAAATGTTTTTACTGCTAGAACGGAGCTCCGCCATCTCTGACTGCAAATGATAAAATCGATTTGATTACAATGTATGCCATCTGGAGATTTCCAGGTTTAAAAACAGAGTTTCGGTTGTTCATGGAGGGTGTTAGTGATTGTTTTCTTGACAGAACTGGATAAGTCTGTCACCAGCTTCATTTTGCTCACCTAGTCCTTGTTGATTTCCAACTTTGGCATTGAAATCTGCAATAATGTATATCATGTCCTTTTGAGGCACCTGTTTTATTGTTTCATGGATTTCTTCAATTTCATTTTCATCAGCAGCATTTTCATCAGATTGGTGCATACACTTGCACGACAGTTGTGATAAATGGCTTTCCCTGAATTCGGATGGACATAATTTTGTCATTTACTGCTGTGTAACTTTCCACTGCACGAACTGTTACCTTATCCGCAATAAAGGCCACACCATTTCTTCTGATACTGTCGTGAACAGAAGAGTAGACTGAAGTCTTCGCATGGAAAGTGGCCATTGTCTGTTCAGTGTAGTTCACTGACGCCAAGCAGACTGATGTTGAGTCGGGTCATTTCTGATTTCACAATATCCAATTTTCCTTGTGACATTCCACGTACATGTTGCAATCCTTCTGGTTTTCTTTTTACTCAAGCCTCTGCATTTTCTGTGGGCTACATTGGCAGTTAGGTGTCCATAAATGCCCAGGTTACTGGCATTTCCCCAATGGGGTTACTGGCACTTCCCCAGTGGCTTGTTCAGTACTTGTGGCCTGGGGGGGCCTACCATTCCATACCATAGTTGGTGTACTTTCCATAGAATTTTCTTGGCCAGAAAAACAGGTTGGTTTGCCAGTTCCTTCCCCATGCCTTTGCAATTGGCCCACGGGCTGTGAGCTCCGCATCTCACCCCCTCACGTTGAGGAATACAGTAGGACTTCAAGGGGGTTTCACTACCTTAAGAGGTCCCAAAGTGGCTTACAAACCTCTTTCCCTTCCTCTCCCCACAACAGACACTCTGTGAGATAGGTGGGGCTGAAAGAGCTCTAAGAGAACTATGACTAGCCCAAGGTCATCTCATTGGCTGCATGTGAAGGAATGAGGAATCAAATCTGGTTCTCCAGATAAGACTCCACAACTCTTTACTACATCACCTGGCTGACAATGTCATTTATCAAATGGTAGATGAACCCACAAGAGGTTCAGCCATACTGGACTTAATACTGACCAACAGGCAAGAGTTGGTGGATGAGGTGAAGGAGGTGGGGACCCTAGGGGGAAGTGACCATGTCCTCATAGAATTCCTTTTGAGATGAGGAGCCAAGGAAGCTTGTAGCCAGACGCGGATGTTGGATTTTCGTAGGGCAAACTTTAATAAACTTAGAGACATGATGAGTGTCATACCATGGACGAGAATGCTGGAAGGGAAGGGAGCATGTGAAGGGTGTGCGCTACTCAAACAGGAGCTATTGCATGCTCAATCAATGACTATCCCAGAAAGACGAAAACACTGCAGGAGCTCTAAGAAGCCTATTTGGATGAACAGAGAACTTCAAGAGGAACTAAGAAAGAAAAGGAAAATGTTCAGGAAATGGAGGGAAGGACAGAGCTCTAAAGAAGAGTACCTCCAGGTTACTAGGCACTGTAGATCAATCATCAGAAAGGCCAAAGCTGAGAGTGAGCTAAGATTGGCCAGGGAAGCCCATTGTAACAAGAAAAGATTTTTCAGTTATGTGAGGAGCAAACGTAAAGTAAAGGAGGCAATAGGCCCACTGTTGGGTGCGGATAGACAAACTCTAACGAAAGATGAAGAGAAAGCAGAAAGGCTTAGTGCCTATTTTACATCTGTTTTTTACCACAGGTCAAAGTGTTTAGGCACATCTAGAGATGGCTGTAGCCAAAGGATAGTGTCTGGGTGGCAGGTTAACATGGATAGAGAGGTTGTCGAGAGGCATTTAGCTGCACTGGATGAGTTCAAATCCCCTGGTCCGGATGAAATGCACCCGAGAGTACTCAAAGAACTTTCCAGAGAACTTGCACAGCCCTTGTCCATCATCTTCGGAACCTCTTTAAGGACTGGAGATGTTCCGGAGGACTGGAAAAGAGCAAACGTTATTCCAGTCTTCAAAAAAAGGGAGGAAGGATGACCCAGGAAACTACAGACCAGTGAGTCTGACCTCTGTTGTGGGGAAGATAATGGAGCAGATATTAAAGGGAGCGATCTGCAAACATCTGGAGGACAATTTGGTGATCCAAGGAAGTCAGCATGGATTTGTCTCCAACAGGTCCTGCCAGACCAACCTAGTTTCCTTTTTTGACCAAGTAACAGGTTTGCTGGATCGGGGAAATTCGGTTGATGTCATTTACTTGGATTTTAGTAAAGCTTTTGACAAGGTTCCCCATGATGTTCTGATGGATAAGTTGAAGGACTGCAATCTGGATTTTCAGATAGTTAGGTGGATAGGGAATTGGTTAGAGAACCGCACTCAAAGAGTTGTTGTCAATGGTGTTTCATCGGACTGGAGAGAGGTGAGTAGCGGGGTACCTCAGGGCTCGGTGCTCGGCCCAGTACTTTTTAACATATTTATTAATGATCTAGATGAGGGGGTGGAGGGACTACTCATCAAGTTTGCAGATGACACCAAATTGGGAGGACTGGCAAATACTCCGGAAGATAGAGACAGAGTTCAACGAGATCTGAACACAATGGAAAAATGGGCAAATGAGAACAAGATGCAATTTAATAAAGATAAGTGTAAAGTTCTGCATCTGGGTCGGAAAAATGAAAAGCATGCATACTGGATGGGGGATACGCTTCTAGGTAGCACTGTGTGTGAACGAGACCTTGGGGTACTTGTGGACTGTAAACTAAACATGAGCAGGCAGTGTGATGCAGTGGTAAAAAAGGCAAATGCCATTTTGGGCTGTATCAACAGAGGCATCACATCAAAATCACAAGATGTCATAGTCCCATTGTATACGGCACTGGTCAGACCACACCTGGAGTACTGTGTGCAGTTCTGGAGGCCTCACTTCAAGAAGGATGTCGATAAAATTGAAAGGGTACAGAGGAGAGCGACGAAGATGATCTGGGGCCAAGGGACCAAGCCCTATGAAGATAGGTTGAGGGACTTGGGAATGTTCAGCCTGGAGAAAAGGAGGTTGAGAGGGGACATGATAGCCCTCTTTAAGTATTTGAAAGGTTGTCACTTGGAGGAGGGCAGGATGCTGTTTCTGCTGGCTGCAGAGGAGTGGACACGCAGTAATGGGTTTAAACTTCAAGTACAACGATATAGGCTAGATATCAGGAAAAAGTTTTTCACAGTCAGAGTAGTTCAGCAGTGGAATAGGCTGCCTAAGGAGGTGGTGAGCTCCCCCTCACTGGCAGTCTTCAAGCAAAGGTTGGATACACACTTTTCTTGGATGCTTTAGGATGCTTAGGGCTAATCCTGCGTTGAGCAGGGGGTTGGACTAGATGGCCTGTATGGCCCCTTCCAACTCTATGATTCTATGATTCTATCATGCTGACTCTCTTGAGTTCCCTCTTGAGATCAGCAAAACCACATTTCTGGAATATGATGAATATATTCCTTGCCAAATCATTGATTAGTCAAGGTCCTTAAGCCACCAGAATTCCATAATTGCTTTAATTGTAACGGTAACCTTCAGTGAAGTACACCAGTCTGTTCTTTGGCATTGCCTCGTTCTGTTTATTTCTATTCTCTTGAAGACACTCAATATTAGGCAGAATGCCAGCAGTAGAAGTGAATTAGAACTCCTTGGTTTTGCTTTGAGGTCATTGTGGTATGGCATACTCTAGCTCTCTGAGAAATACTAGCTCTTTGAGTTTGGAGGGAAGGACAACATGTATTCTTCTGATTTCATGAATCACGTTAAGACTACATATATCCTGTCTTCTTACTACACAAGATGAGACATCAAGATAACTAGCAGCACACTTAAGTCTCTCCCACAACTTTCAGCGTTTAGTCAAAACCCAGTGTGTAGCATCTAATACTTCATTTGAGCATGACAGCCTCTGGCAATAGTTTCACAGATCATAAGCCATGCTTCACAAACAGGCAGAATCAATTGCACACCCCTTTGTAATGTAGCTGTGCAATGCTGCCCACCCCCTTATCCAGTTTCAGGTTGGCTATTTTTCATACTTGCTCTTCAGTATATTCATAGTGAACCACCTAAGTGGTTCATGTGGGCCACCTAAGTTTGAGTCCCACTTTGACATGGAAGTTTTTTAATGTCCTTCGGTCAATAACTGCCCCTCTCACTCAGCCTAGCCTATCTCACCAGAACAGGAGAGAACAGTGTTGTAAACCGCTTGGGAGAGGGGGGTAGAATAAAAATATCTAAATAATAGCCATTAAAATGTTCTAGACTATTTTCAACTGTTATAATCGCAAGAGATATAGATGCTCCCAGAAAAATAATTGCATATAAGTTATCTGAAATATGGGGAACTATCTCAAGTGCCCTGTATGATTCCCCCCCCCCCCAATTCAACTTCCTTTATTACACCAGATTCTCCAGTGAAAAGATTCTCCAGTGTTTGTGTGGGAGGGATAATCACAGTGCTGACTGTCTGCTAGGAATCAGAGTGCTGATCTTTCCAGAAGACTGGGCTGCAACAGGAGTCCACTGAGCTCACATGGCCATGTCATATCCCCAGACCTATGCAAAGGAGACCACCAGTGATTCAAACTTCAATTTGCCCCCTAGTTTTGAATACCACCTTGACTATTTAAATTTTTATTGCTTCTATCTATCAATGTCTTAGTAATAACATTTTCATCCTTTAAAATATTTTAATCTTTTAAAATCTAGGTAACTTAACATCAACACCTACCTTGAGGCTGGAGCTGGCTCAGACTGGTGGAGGCCAGTGGAGTTACCTGGGGGGGGGTTCAGTTTTTTATTGATTGCTTATGATTTTATTGTTTTATGACTTCGTTATGAACAGCTGCAAGCCGAGCTGGCCCTAGAACAGCAGTCAATGTTTAATAATAAAATAATAAATAAATATTTGTATCTTAATGTCTATTGGTGTTTGATGTATATGTATTTGTACTGTTTTTCTTAATAATTTGCTTTTCAGGGTTTTCCAGAGATCAGTCCTAGGACTTCCTTCTTTCTGCTCCCTGTTTCTTTCAGCTAAGACCCCCTACTGGGGGTCTGTATGTTAGCAGAGAGAATAAAGCAGTGAGGTTGCACACCCTGATTTAATAATAGGTAAAGGTTTATTCAGGAATTGCCATACTTGACACTGCAGAGGAGAGACAGAGACAGGAGCTGACTACATGCCTGACTAAGAGAGAGACAAAGACTGAATGTGTGGCTTCTGAGAAGAAGCAGGGAATTCCCCCTAAGATTAGCAATCTGGGTATAGTCTGCACAAGACTTTTTACCCAGTCTCAGTTCGAATGAATCCTTCCCATCTACACTGAATTCGATTTGCATTTTGATTTTGGGCTCTTTAAATTTTCCTTCTGCAACAAGCATGATTGATTCGTGGTGACCCTACCTTTCCCCTGCGATATCCTGGAGTGGATATAAGCCTTGATATTTCAAAAACTGCCATGAGTAAAAGTGCAGCTCTTTGCTGTTTGTGAATTAACTTGCTGTCTCTGCTTAATGCCTCCAACACTGAAGCAAAGAAGACTTCCCTGATTGCCAGGGTGTCAGTTCAAAGTCTTCCTGGATCCCAGTTGCAAGGCTTGTCTTAGCTCCAGAAGCTCTAACTTGTCTCCTGGTTTTTCCCCCCCTCCTCTGCTGTCTCTAATCCTCTCCGCCACCCCCACCCCCCATTCAAGAAAAGATAGAGGCTCCTGCTGCGCTTGGCTCCCCCTCCCTTCTGAACTTCCCCAATCAAGTGCAGAACACTTTCAGTTTCAATGGGGGGGGGGAATAGAGGCAGACTCAGGTTCAAATTGATCTGAATTCAGCAGGATATACAATGGAATAAACAAAGTAAGTGCACGATCAGCTCTGGAGACAGACAAGGAAGGACACTTAACAGGAGAGAAGGTCCAGATCGCACTGTCCTTTCTAACAGTCTTTTTGCTGCCCCCTGCAAGGTCTTCTTCTCTTCTTCTTTGGACATTATTCCGACCCTATAGTGGCAGGGAAGAATTGGTGTAAATACTATCCTTGCCTTAAGAATGTATGTAGTTGAATACTGGTCAGTAACTGATTTACTGTGAGCTCCTAGCTCACTGCCTCGCCGACACCGGAATACGGGGAATGGCCCTCAAATGGCTGAATTCCTTCCTTCGGGGCCGTGGACAGAAGGTAGTGATAGGAGAGAGAATATCTAACCAACACCAGCTCACATGTGGAGTCCCACAAGGGACTCCTCTCTCCTCTCTCCTATCTTATTTAACATCTTTATGTGCCTTTTGGCTCAGCTGGTGCTAAGGTTTGGGCTGGGTTGCCACCAATATGCGGATGACACCCAGCTCTTCCTCCAGATGGATGACCGTCCAGACTCCCCTCCCAGAATCCTTAGCCAGATGTCTGGAATCAGTGACAAAATGGATCAAGAAGACTTGCCTGAAACTCAACCCTACAAAGACCATGGGAGGAAGCGCGTCTGCCCACCCTGGATGGTGTGCAGCTCTCACCAACGCACTCTACCAGGAACCTGAGCATGATTCTGGATGCTTGCCTTATAATGGAAGCCCAGGTCACAAAGGTAGCGCGGCTGGCATTCTAACACCTTCGGCAAGCCAAGCTACTAGCGCCCTACCTGTACCCAGAGCACCTAGCCACAGTGATCCATGCAAAGGTCACCTCTAGGCTGGACTTCTGCAACTCGCTCTACGCAGGCCTACCCTCATCCTTGATCCGGAAACTACAACTGGTGCAGAATGCTGTGGCCAGGATTCTCACTAAAACATCATGGAGATCCCACATCCGGCCGGGACTCCAACAACTTGGCTGGCTCCCAGTTGAATTCCAGATTAAGCTTAAGGTTCTGGTAATCACCTTTAAGGCCATACACAGTTTGGGCCCAGTGTATTTGAGAGACCACCTCCATGCCCATACCCCCAAAAGAGTCTTACACTCCGCCAATGCCAACTGGCTGCAGATCCCTGGCCCCAGAAAAGCGCGTCGGACCTCAACAAGGGCCAGAGCCTCCTTGGTTCTGGCCCCCACCTGGTGGAAGGAGCTCCCTGAGGAGATCAGGGCCCTGCCTGAACTTCCACAGTTCTGCAGGGCCTGCAAGAGGGAGCTCTTCCACCAGGCATTCACTTGAGGCCGACCGACTCAGAACACCTGCTGGTCCCCCCAGACACCCGCCCATGACTCTCCCAATGTTACTGTTAATTGTTATTTATATTATAAATGGGGTTTTGTAATCTTTTGATGCTTTATTGAAAGTTGTTTTGATGTTATAGTCTGTATAATGTTCAATGTAAGTTATATAGTATTCTGTGTAAACCGCCCAGAGCTGCAAAGAAATGGGCGGTAAGGTAAAGGTAAAGGTATCCCCTGTGCAAGCACCGAGTCATGTCTGACCCTTGGGGTGACGCCCTCTAGCGTTTTCATGGCAGACTCAATACGGGGTGGTTTGCCAGTGCCTTCCCCAGTCATTACCGTTTACCCCCCAGCAAGCTGGGTACTCATTTTACCGACCTCGGAAGGATGGAAGGCTGAGTCAACCTTGAGCCGGCTGCTGGGATCGAACTCCAAGCCTCAATGGGCAAAGCTTTCAGACGGCTGCCTTACCACTCTGCGCCACAAGAGGCTCAAATGGGCGGTATAGAAATCTAAATAAATAAATGAATAAATAAATTAATAAGTTTAAACACCCAATATGTATGCATGAAAACTTCAATGTGTTAATGAAAACATCAGTAGCCTTTGTCAAGGACCAGATTAGTGAATTGGTTTGCTTAACAGACATATTCATATGTCGTTGTCTTACTGTCCATTAGTGCATCTAATCCAGTAATTACTCCCTCTCTTTTGGTCGTGGGGATTCTTTTGAGTTCTGCTACTTGAAATCTTTAACTAGAGATACCAGAGCTTGAACATGAAGTTCTGATCTTTTAGTTGTTTAAGTATCAGGTAAACCAGAGGAGACCTTCTATAGGCAGCAGATGTGCTCTGATGTTAAGCTCACTGCCCTTCCACAGTTAGATTTTGCTGGCCAATTAATTGCGCTCATTGTTCAATGTAAAGCATACCTAATTTTTTAACTTTTTATTTCCTTCTTTAGATATTTGATTGATCATCATACAGAAGAAGATACATACTTCACCATCGAAGCCAACACTGGAACCCTAAAGACGGCCAAGGGTTTTGATAGGGAAGAAACCTCTTGGTACAATATCACCATCTCTGCTTCTGAAATAGGTAGGCAGTCACAGGATTAAGAGTCCATTTGTTCTCACAGGCAATGATCTCTGGGGAGGGATCAACCCTTTTATTTCTCTGTTTGATGATTAGAGCCATTTCTTCAATACTGGTTTTTTAAAAGTTTTTTTTTTGAGCATATCTGTCTCTGAGGTTAACGGTATGTATGAAAGAAGAAGGCAGGTGTTTGGCTGCTTCTGGAAAGAAAATCAGCCTCCTCCTTCTCCTCTTCCCCAAGACAAAATTCAGTAATGCAAAAGGCATGGCTTCCCATTGCGTTGCAACTGTGGGTGTCCTGGGTGGTCTCCCATCCAAATACTCAGCAGGGCTGACATTATCCCACAAGGTCAGGCTAGACTGGGCTATCCAGGTCAGGGGTCACTATATTATTATTATTATTATTACTATTACTATTGCTATTACTCATAAAAGAAGAAGACTACTGCTTTGTGTGGCCACAGTGTATCATATAAACTCATGGGCCTCGTCTTCCAAGAAACCTAGCAAAAATACTTTGAAGGAAAAAAGTTAGCCATATTGATTCAAGAGCAAACAAAAAGCCACAGAATACTGTGCGAGCTTTTGAATTCTCCAAAATTATTTATCTGGGTGGATGGATGGATGTTAAAATAAAAAAAAAGAATCCGCTTTTCCTGTTTTTTGTTTTATTTTGTTTTTTTAACACCCCTCTGGATAAAGAGTTGCAGACACCTGAAAAGTGTGTCTCTTCTGGAAGCAGGCCTACTTGGAAGTCAATCCCATGGGACTCATTGTCATTTTACCCCCAGGAAGGTTTTCTGAGGATTACAGCCTGTGTTGTGTTCTGTTGAGATGTTGTGGTTCTTGCATTCTGGCCCTTCATTGCTAGACTTTGTCTCTTAGCAAGAGCCAGCCACAGCCTGTCAGTTACAGGGTTAACTATTTGTTTACACTTGTTGCTAGTGGGGACAGGCACTGTTTATGTTTATAGATATGCAAATGTGTTTAGGAGCCATGCTTGTTTAGCAGGTCCGCAACTTTAACAGGAAGAGAAGAATTCTGCTTCCTGCCTTTATTTTAAGAAGAGCTCTGCTTCAGGCAGAGAGAAGATCCATCTTGAACCTTCACCCTGAAACAGCTAAGGGGTAGAGCTGGATGAGCTGAGTTTTACGTTCCAGTGTCCCCTGTCCTTTTAGCTAGTAAAAGTGTCTTTTTATACACTTTAAAACTGCCTTGTCTGGTCTCATCATTATATATTAACTCTGCTATTTTTTTTTACAACATAAACTCCCAGATTATGCCAACATTCATTCAGTTGGAAGAGTTATAATTGAGAAGTGATGGACTCTGACAGCCATGTTTACCTCTGCCATTTTCTTAGGGGACAACTTGCTAAGGGGAAATGGGTGGGCTATGATGGAAAATACAAGGAGCTTCCGTTTCTTACTGTGTATGTACACAAGAAAATATTTTAAAGGAATTTTGAAAAACATTTTGATAAACAGAGCTTCAACCTGAAATGTTGAGGAGCTACAGTTAAGTTTTGCTTGGCCCCCTACCTGATGCTTAGTGGTTGGCTCTGCTTGCTGCAGCAGCCGTTTTGTAACTGGTCCCACCACACTGTGTCAAAATGCCACTGGTACTTGAAAGTGGAATCGGCATTTGTACAACGCTTTGTACTCACAAACCTTGTGAGGTAAGTCCATATTATTAGAGCATTATTGCAGCTGAGGCCTGGAAACAGTGCCTTGTAAGTGAAATTTGATGTGAGATGAAATTTTAACTGAGGTGAAATTTGAACCATGGACATTTGGTTTCATCCATCCTTAACCCTCCCATTGCAGCAGCTCCAGAACTTGCCTTTGTGACAAGGAAGATGACATTTGAAAACACATTTGCTAAACTAAAGATCAAGTCCCATCTTCTATTTCTGGAAGCTTCTGCTAATAATCTATGAAATTAAATGTCAAAAGCTTCTTTAAAATTTGATAAGGCCACTTAGCAATGAGAATAAGTAAGATACAGACATGGGAAATAAACTGTCTGAGACCCACTTTGCTCCATCTGTAATTCAGCATCGGTGTGTGTTTCTCCCTCTCCTCTAAGTTTTCCCATTCATAAATATTACCTTCATTCGGTTGGCAGTTCCATGAAACGGACTGAGGAAGGAATGGAAGCATTAAGTAGCTGTAGACTTCTCGAAACACCTCCTGGGCTTGAAACAAGCATGATAAAGATGACATTGGGAGGAAGCAGGGATGACTTTATCACCAAAGTTGCCATGGATAGAAAATCTTGGCCTCACAGATCCTTAGGAGCCTCTTCCACTTGTGTTGCATCAGTATAGGATCAAAAACAGGAAGTTTTTTTTTGTTTTTTTTTTTGAGGGGGGGTTATGACAGAGACCAAGATCCATCCAAAGATAGCTAAACAGTTGATTTCAGGGGAGGGAGGAATAAGTACACCCCTAAATTTCCTGGCAAATAGAAGGGGAAGAAATGGAGATAGTGACAGATTTTATTTTCCTGGGCTCCAAGATCACTGCAGATGGGGACTGCAGCAAAGAAATTAAAAGACGCTTGCTCCTGGGGAGGAAAGCTATGGCAAATCTAGACAGCATCCTAAAAAGCAGAGACATCACCCTGCCAACAAAAGTGCGTTTAGTCAAGGCTATGGTCTTCCCAGTTGCAATGTATGGCTGCGAAAGTTGGACCATAAGGAAGGCCGAGCGTCAAAGAATTGAGGCTTTTGAACTCTGGTGCTGGAGAAGACTCTTGCGAGTCCCTTGGACTGCAAGGCGAACAAACCGGTCAGTCCTAGAGGAGATCAGCCCTGACTGCTCTTTAGAAGGCCAGATCCTGAAGATGAAACTCAAATATTTTGGCCACCTCATGAGAAGGAAGGACTCCCTGGAGAAGAGCCTAATGCTGGGAGCGATCGAGGGCAAAAGAAGAAGGGGACGACAGAGAATGAGGTGGCTGGATGGAGTCACTGAAGCAGTAGGTGCAAACTTAAATGGACTCCAGGGAATGGTAGAGGACAGGAAGGCCTGGAGGATCATTGTCCATGGGGTCGCGATGGGTCGGACACGACTTCGCACATAACAACAACAAAATTTCTCTGGCAGAACTGAAAAATCCTTAACTTTGGCTGGATCGTCCCACCATCCTCCCCCCCCGGGCAAGCACTCTATTGATCAATCTCTTTATCTACCCACTTACCTACGTCTGAACTCTCTCAGCCCCTTCCACCTCACAAGGTGCCTGCTGTGGGGAGAGGAAAGGAAGGCAACTGTAGGCAGTTTTGCAACTTCTTAGAGTAGAGAAACACTCACCTCTTATCATTTATATACCTAAACAATCCTAAACAAGGTTAAATTTTCCTCAGCCTCTTGACTTCAGTTCGCTTAGAAGAGTGTAGCTGTTCTGGACTACATCATGCAACAAATAAAGAGTGCTTAGGGATAAAACATTTAAGTTTGCTGATGCATAGTTTTATTTCGGCAGAACAGCCACACGCAAAAAGTTCCACCCCCTCTTTTGGCTTAACAGACACACAACTTCCTACATAAGCCTCTTGAAGGCTTTTAAATGTCTCTTGGGGTGTACCAGTTTATGATTAGGACTAAATTGTAGCCTATTGGGAAGGAGAAACAATACAGCTTTAAAGGAAGGTGCATTACATAGACCGTTTATGCACTGGGAACTTCACTGTCCCAGCTCCCATGCAGGAGCACAGATCGGGGGCAGATGAGGTGCACTGGGCCAAATGCTCCCTCATGTGGGTACAGGAAGAGGTGGGGCAACCTGCCATGACTAAAACTCCAGCCTGTAGCCTGGCATAAAATCTCCAGTGCATAAATGGTCATAGCCAGGTCTCAAAGGTTGTGTTCATAATGGTGAACCATAACATTGTAGTTGAGTAAGAAAATGTATTTAGTTCAAAGTATTAACTTAATCCCAAGAGTAGGAAGAACTATAAATATCCATTTTCTGTCTTCATGAAATAGCCATGAGAAGCACGAATGCAGCCTTTGCCAGTGGCATCTCTGTATTAAAGTGCAAATCCAACAGTAGTTAACAAGAAATGTGATTGGTGGTTCAGAAGAGACCTACCAGTTTTCATCATCTCTTTTCATTCATGGGTACAGTTTGCTTGACCCAACTTGCAATGATTAAGAGACATCTGCAGTCAGTCCTAAACAGCTTGAGACCCTTCTGAGTCAACCAGAGTCAACACGCTTAGAAGGGAGTGGGCTCTGTTTAGGACTGCACAGAAAAGTTTTTTTTTCCTCCTGGGTCTTTGTACTTGTTTGTATGCCATAGGCATCTGTCATGGTATCAAAATGGCCTGTTGCTTGAAACCCAGGAAGGTTAGAGGCCAAACGTTGCCATGGGATGGGTCTTTAGAAAATGGGCTGGGACTTTTGGGGTGGGGAGACCTTAATACATTCCAAAGTGTCAGCTTTTTTGATTAATACACTTGCACGATCCTGTGAACATTGTGGTGATTGTAGGGGCAATTCCGCACAATCGCCAGTGTAGCTAATTCTGAGCTCAATCAAAAAGCACTGCGATTAATACTGGTAGGTCTCGGTAATGCACACAGCCGTTTTTCTTGGAAAAAAGGCTCTCCCACTAGTGCTGTTCTGGTAACACACAAGTTTCTGGTCTCGCTTTAATCGCAACAAAGGAGGCAATATTTTTCCGTGCTTCCTCACACCCCTGGCCATCAATCAAACCTAACAGCCAATGAACTGTTGTGTTCATGCTTCCCTTTAAAAACTGTTTTTTTTAAACCCCCAAACACCTGAAGCAACACATATTTGTTCATTCTATGTATCAGAAACACCTTTTTCGCTGGCGTTGGAGCTGGTGCTTAATCGTTACATGCTCTTAAAGTTAAAGAAAAAAATCCCCCCCCGGGTGCAATTTCTGGCCGAAATTACGGGCAGTGTCGAACAGGGGGCTGTAGTGTCATCGGAAACTTTACAGACAATTGTTTTTGGAGGGATTTCAGCTGAAGAAGCATTGCTTATTCGTTGCTTTTGCTGGTTTAAGGGAGGGGAAATGGCGATCGCGATGCCGGAAGCTCGGGAGGGACATTCTTGCTACCACTATATTGAGAACGCACATGTCTTTTTCAGATGCGTTGCAGGTTGTTCTCAAGAGTCTAGCAGTTTTTTAAGGGGGAGTCCACTTTTGTGGATTTTGTGGATTTTTAATGGGGAGCGTTGCAGGAGTGTTGCAGATTGTGTACGACATCATGAATAATGAAGAATAAATAGCATTACACAATGGTAAGACTTCAGCAACATTAATGCTGTGCGGAATGGACCTAGGTATGTCCTTTTGTGCACTTTCTATTGAACAAGCAACTTTTCTGTGATCATCACCTTGCAACAGCAGAAAGAGCCTGACTCTCCACTGAAGCTTTTATTGATGTTTATGTTATAGTGCACAAATGAAAGAATGGGGTTGTTTTGAAAGCATCAAAAATACATCTGAACAATGTTGACCCATGCATGTAGAGAAATGAAGCTCTTAGATCAATACATAATGAATTATTTTGTGTGTTCCAGCACAAAGAAATTCAGTGCTGAGCTGTGACATGATTAAGTTAACAGACAGTTCAAACATGTAGCTTTACAGCAGATCGTTATTTGAAGGTACACTCACACCAGAATTTTACTGCCTCCTGACATATGAACTTTTCAAATGCAAGGATGGTGTTAGCATGTTGCCTCTGCTTTAGAATCAGGACCTACCAATCTTTGCTCAAACACCCAGAAGAGGACAAATAATTTGTGATAAGAGTAGTTTTTATATATACAAACAATACTGCTGTTCCAAAGAGGGAGGTCTGCTCTCCAGGCTGAAGATGACACTTAATTCTGCATGCTGTGCAAGTCAGCCAACCATGCAATTTTCATAGAATTATAGAATCATAGAATAATACAGTTGGAAGGGATCTCATGGGTCATCTAGCCCAACCCCCTGCACTATGCAGGACACTCACATCGCAATCGCTCATCTACTGTAACCTGTCACCCCTTTGCCTTCACAGAATCAGCCTCTCCGTCAGATAGATATCTAGTCTCTTTTTAAAAATTTCCAAAGATGGAGAACCCACCACCTCCTGAGGAAGCCTGTTTCACTAAGAAACTGCTCTAACTGTCAGGAACTTCTTCCAGATGTTTAGATGGAATATCTTTTGAATTAATTTAATCCCATTCATTCTGATCTGTCCCTCTGGGGCAAGAGAGGACAATTCTGCTCCATCCTCTATATGGCACCCTTTTAAATACCTGAAATGGTTATCAGATCCCCTCTCAGTCATCTCCTCTCCAGGCTAAACAGACCAAGCTCCCCCAACCTTTCTTCATACGTCTTGGTCTCCAAACCACTCACCATCTTTGTTGCCCTCCTCTGGACACACTCCAACTTGTCTACATCCAACTGTGGTGCTCAAAACTGGACACAGTGCTCCAAGGGAGGATGAACCAGAGCAGAGTAAAGCGGTACCATCACCTCCAGTGATCTGGACATGATACTCCATTTGATACAGCCCAAAATCCCATTTGCCTTTTTAGCCAATGAGTCACACTGCTGACTCATGTTCAATGTATGGTCTACTAAGACTCCTAGATCCTTTTCACACATGCTGCTGCCAAGACAAGTCTCCCCCATCTTATATTGGTGTATTTGGTTTTTCCTACCTAAATGCAGAACTTTACATTTGTCCCTATTAAACTTCATTTTGTTCAGTTTAGCCCACTTCTCTTTTTTTTCTTTTGTTTAAAATAATATTTATTGTTATCATTGTAAATGTCAACATGTGAATACACCATAACATTTTATATTTTATAATATTACAACAATATAACCATGTAATATATATCTGTTTAAATTTTGTAAAACACATATTCCTATTATTAATAACATAAATTACTCCACATATTGACACATCTTCTATTCTTTAACACCCTGTTACCACTCTTCTGTGAATACATCTATGATTCTCTTATTATTATTATTTAATTATTACATTAACTGAGATATATCTTCCTAAACTCTTAATCTTTGATTCCTAACATATATTTTTTCTTTTCTCTTGGATTGCTTACTTATATTAATCCAGCACTCTAGTCCTAATGATTAAACTGCTCCTAGTATTTGAACTGACTTCTATATACTCTTATTTGCCTCTTCATCTTTCCTTATCTATTTGATTGATAGTCCAGGAACCATTTCCACTGTTCTATAAATCTCTTCTCTTCTCAGAAATTTATTAAAGTTGTTAGTCTGGCCATTTTCGCCAATTCAGTTAATTTATCTAGCCACATGTCTATTATAGGAATTACTTTTAGTTTCCATTTTTTAGCTATTACCATTCTTGCCGCTGTCGCTGCATGAAAAAATACAGGTTTCATTTGTGGCTGAACATTGTCCGGAATAAAGCTCAGTAAGAAATATTCCTCATTCATGCTGAAGTTTATGCCTAACATCTTCTCCAGTTCTTGATGAATTTTTTCCCAAAACCTGTTTATGCCAGGACAGCTCTACCATAAATGAAAAAAATGATCCTACTTTACTTTTTCATTTCCAGCATTTATTACTGCTTTCTTTTGCCACCGGTAAAACATCTTAAACCAGTTCTCTTTTATGATTTGACTTTTTGTTAGCTTATTCATGTTTTCCCATATGTTTTCCCATTCTTCCACTGTAATCACTTTTTAAAAATTCCTTATCCACTTAATTGCGCAAGTTTTGACCACTTCTGTTTCGGTCTCATATTTTAACAATATCTTGTATATGTGGCCTTGCAAATGCGATTTTTGTTGCAGGATAATTTCCTCAAATTCTGTGAGTCCCATCTTTATACTATCCTGTGTTTTAAATTCTCTTTTAAACCTGGATTTTGATTGATTATATTCTAACCATTTTATTGAAAATCCTTCTTGGGTTAATGTTTGCAGATCTTTCATTTTCTTTGTTTTTGATATAATGTCTTGATATTTAAGACATGTGATCCTAGCTTGCTGAGAAAAAGTCATATACACCTCTACTGGAGATTTTAGCTTGGAGGGGGTGGGAGACAGTCTTTCTTTATTTTTTTGCCATATTTTAACAGCCCCATGGTTCCACGGATTTTTCTGTATCTTTTGTCTGGTCTTTGGATTTATTGATGGCCATAAGATTTCATGAAGTCTAGTCCCAAAGTTTTCTCTATCCAGCGCTAGATATTTGTTTGTTGGATCAATCATCCAATGAGAAAGCATCGTCAACATGCCTGCATGTGAATATAGTTTTAAATTTGGCAGGGCTAAACCTCCTCTTTTCTTGGCATCTTGTAGTATTTTAGCTGCTACTCTATGTTTTTTATACACCCAGATAAAATTATGTAGCTCTGATTGCCATTTATTTAACTGTTTGTCACCCAACGCTATAGGCAAAACTTGGAATAGGAAGTTGATCTTTGGTAGTGTGTTCATTTTTACTATTGCCATGCGAACCAACCACGAAACCTTCATCTTTGGACCTTTTTCCATGTTCTCTCATAGTTATTTTACATCAAACCAGTCAAATCTTTATCTAGATATATCCCCAGATATTTTATCAGTTTTGGATTAATTTCACATCCAGATCTTTGTTTAATGAGGTCTTTTTCATCATCTGTTATTCCTTGTAGAAATATTTTAGTCTTGGACTTGTTGATCTTGTATCCCGCATGTCTGCCAAATAAATTTAATAGTTCAAACAATGTTGGAATCGAAGTCATAGGATCAGTTACAACACATACCACATCATCTGCGTAGCATTTTATTCTAAACTCTTCATTTCCTACTTTAAGCCCCTTTATATCATCTGATGCATGTATTTTTGTTGTCAGCATTTCCAGAATTAGATTGAAGAGTAGTGGTGATAGCGGGCAGCCCTGGTCTTGTCTCTCTTTTGATTTTAATGATATCTTCTGTCAGCATACCATTTACTAGGATTCTTGCCTCTTGCTGGGAATAGATTTTGGCCACCAACTTCAAAAAAATGTCTCCGCAGTCCAAACTTTGCAGCGTTTCCATTAGGAAATTCCAGAGGACATTGTCGAATGCTTTTTCGGCATCAAGAAAAAGAAATGCTGTCTGGAGTTTTTGCTGTTTGGCAAAATCCATTGCACTTAAGACAAATTTTATATTATGCCTCATTAATCTTCTGGGCATAAAGCCCGTTGGATCTGTATTCACCACTTCTCCAATACATTTTTAAAATCTTTCTGCTATATTTTTGTAAAGATTTTATAATCATTATTTAACAGCGATATGGGCCTATATGAGTGAGGAGAAAGGTGATCTCCCCCTTCCTTAAAAATTAAAGAAATGCTAGCTTGGTTCCATGAGTCTGGTAACTTTTTGTTTCCTTCCTCAATTACTTCATTTAATAATAGGAGCAGTATTGGAGTAACCACATGTACAATTTTTTTGTAATAGATCGATGTTAGATCATCTGGCCCTGGCGCTTTTTAAACTTTAGTTGACTTTATTGCTTCATGTATTTCATGAGTTGTTATCTTCTGGTTTAAAATTCCTTTATGATAGTCTGTAAACTGTTTTATTGGTATATCTTTAAAAAACACAGTGTTATCTGTTAGATTTTCTTATTGTCGATACAACTGCTGAAAGACTTTGGTGAGACATTGTTGTATTTCTAGTTCATTCATATACTCTTTTCCTTTGGTTTTTAGTTTGTTTATGCTTTGTTTTTGTGATTTCACTCTTAGTTTCTGCGCCAGCCATCTGCCTGGCTTGTCTCCCCACTCAAATTCTTTTTGCTTCAGATACTCCAGTTTTTTCTCATGTCTTCTATTTCAATGTGATCTCTTTGTAGCCTAAGTAATCTTATCTGCCTGTCAATTTTCTTTGTGTTTCTTCTTGTTCTAGTTTCTTAAGCGTTTTTAGGATTCTCTCCAGTTCTTCCTTTTTTTCCTTATCCTTTTTGTATTCGCATAAGATAGAATGCCTCTCATAAAGGCCTTACTTGTATCCCACACAGTTGCCATTGACATTTCTGGAGTAATGTTCAAATGAAAAAATTCCTGCAGGTCTGCTTCACATTTTTCCCTAATTTTGGAGTCTTCCAAAATAAAGTTGTTCATTTTCCATCTCCTTCTCCCTGTTCTTTTGTATATATACTCCATCCAGATAGGGTTATGATCAGCAAACATATTAGCTAGTTTTTCTATTCCGGATATTTTTGGCAATAAATGTGCCGAACACCAGCATTGGTCTCTTCTGGAGTATGTGGAGTGTCTATGAGAAAAAAAAGTATATTCCCATTTCTTTGGATGTCTTGCTCTCCATGAACTTGTTAATCCAAATTGTACGAAATTCCTCAAAGCTGCTTTGGGAAATTTTGAGCCAGTTTTCTACTTAGATTTGTCTAGATTTAAGTCTGAAATTGCATTGAAATCTCCAATAATCAGCAGATTATTCTCTACCATCTCTGAATGTTGTGAAAAGAAATCTTCATAGAACTTATCTTTTTTGTAGTTTGGAGCGTATAAGTTAGCAAGGAGTAACTTTTGACCATCTGGTAAGATAATCTTTAGCGATATGAAACGACCCTCTATATCTTGGCAAAAAATTTCTGCCTTCAGGTTTGGGTTTACTAAGTATGTTACAACTCCTATTTTCTTTACTTTTGCTGAGGCTATGAATTCTTGTCCTAGTTTTTTCAATTTCAGTAAATGTTGATGTTTAATATTCATATGCGTCTCTTGTAAGCATATAATATCTGATTTTAGTCTTTTGAGCTGGTTAAAGATTTTCTGTCTTTTGCTTAATATGTTCAAACCATTAACGTTAACTGAAATAATTTTCAGCATTTCCATATTCTATGATAAATTTTATATAATATGATGATCTACTATATCCAAAAGATCTCACTGTTGCTTACACTTCTATTTTGTTAAACATTGTTGTGCTTGTTCTTGATCTTTGTCCAAAGTGAGGGTATTGGCCAGCTCTTGTGCTTTTTGAACCGTTTCTATGGGTTTCCTACCCGATGGCAGTATCACCTCTAGAGCACATGGAATTCTCCAGAAATACCTTATGTTCTTCCTTAGTAAGATTTGTCTTAAGAAGTGGAATTCAGCTCTCTTACGTAGCGTTTCAGCTGGGAGATCCTAAAATGTTTGTATTTCTTGTTTGTCAAGTATATCCCTTGGCTGATCCTTCCATTTTTATCCCTTGTAATTAATTCTGTAGATCTTCTCTAGGGAGATTTCCTCCCCTGGTAAATATTCTTGTAGTTCTTTTGTAAGTTCTGATCTTAAATCTTGCCTCCCAAAAGATTCTTTAATTCCTCTAAATCTCAGATTTCCAGATCTGTTCTCCACTTCTAATATCTCCAACTTTCCCTCTACCGATTTCTTCCAAGTTTGTAGACTTTCAATCTCTTTCTCTTGTTTCTCTAATCTCTTTGTATTATCTTCAACTACCACTTTCAGTCCTTCAATCTTCTCAGTTAGCTCTTGTTTACAGGTTTGTATTTCTTTAGATTGCTGTTTTAGCAAATTTTCCGTTGAGGTCTTTATATTCTTACTTTGTTTTTCTAGTAGTCTAATCAATTGTGACACCCCTATTACTCTCTCCTCCTCTGAATCTTATTCCTCTGTTGCCACCTCAATTCCCTCCACCTTCTTTGTCTTTCAACACTTTTATTTTTTTGGTTTTGGCTGCTCCTGCCATCTCCCTTTTCCTTTTCCAAAAAGCTATAATAGCTGTTGTTAAGTTTTTAATAGGTGATCTAGAATCATAGAATCATAGAGTTGGAAGGGGCCATACAGGCCATCTACTCCAACCCCCTGCTCAATGCAGGATTAGCCCTAATCATCCTAAAGCATCCAAGAAAAGTGTGTATCCAACCTTTGCTTGAAGACTGCCAGTGAGGGGGAGCTCACCACCTCCTTAGGCAGCCTATTCCACTGCTGAACTACTCTGACTGTGAAAAACTTTTTCCTGATATCTAGCCTATATCGTTGTACTTGAAGTTTAAACCCATTACTGCGTGTCCTCTCCTCTGCAGCCAACAGAAACAGCATCCTGCCCTCCTCCAAGTGACAACCTTTCAAATACTTAAAGAGGGCTATCATGTCCCCTCTCAACCTCCTTTTCTCCAGGCTGAACATTCCCAAGTCCCTCAACCTATCTTCATAGGGCTTGGTCCCTTGGCCCCAGATCATCTTCGTCGCTCTCCTCTGTACCCTTTCAATTTTATCTACGTCCTTCTTGAAGTGAGGCCTCCAGAACTGCACACAGTACTCCAAGTGTGGTCTGACCAGTGCCGTATACAATGGGACTATGACATCTTGTTGTCTTGGGTATCTTCCTTTCCTTCCTTTCCTTTTTCTGCATGCACCGACCACAAAATTAGTTGTGTGTCAACAGTAATTTGTGTGCCTTGAATTCAAATTGACTAACTTTAATTGTATTTAGTTAATCTACTACCCCCTTATTCTCTTATAGCCAATACTTAGCAATGTGTCTATAGCTGTGTCTCTACTACAGCCGAAAGGGAGTACAAAGCAAAATATCAAGAGCAAAATATCAAAAATCAACCTAACTTTCTTTTTTGTTATTAGCCTTTCCACAATCCAGACCTATATCTCCTGAGCCTATTTATCACAGTATATGTATTTTGTCATTTTATGGCTTCATAATCTAATAACACAAATAATCTAAAAAATAAATAGTATAAAGAAAGAAACTATATAAGGACATTCCCTCAATTTCAACCCTTTCAGACAGCAAAGTACTTGGCGTGTCTTCTTCCGTCTTCTTCTCTCTTTCTCTCTCCTCTCTCCACTTGTAATTTCATCCTCTGGTGTCAGGGCATCAGAAAAACAGCTGCTCTCGGATTTTCATGTTTCCTCTTTCCTCATTTACTTCTTTCCTACAGAGTCTATTATCCCAGTTCAGACTGCCTTCCTCTCCACCGAGCACCAGTCCTTTTCTTCAACAACCAACAGTTCCTATCTCTTTAATTTCCAGCCCAAGTACAGACTTGGCTTTGTTCTCGGTCCTAATATTGCTGTTTGTTCCTGTGCCTGTTATTTTATTCTGTAAGCCAGTGGTCCCCAACCTTTCTGAGGTTGGGGACCGGCAGGGCATCGGGGCGCGGGCCACACCCACGCATCGACCCCGCCCGCGGGCCGCGCCCGCGAGCCGCGCCTGCACATCGGGCCGCGCCCGCATGGGCGCAGCCCGGCCCTGATTCCCTCTCCTCGCCCTCCCGCAGTAAGAAGCTTCCCGGGCCGCAAGCTTGCGGCCTGGGAAGTTTTTTACTGCGGGGGGGCGGGGAGAGGGAGCCGCGGCCCGGCGCCATGGCCTTCGCGGCCCGGCTTCGGGCCGCGGCCCGCAGGTTGGGGACCACTGCTGTAAGCTACCAAATAATCCATAGGCAGAAACACATCCACAAAGAAAAAAGGAAGAAGTTAATAGTCTGCAGCAAGTGGGGAAAACGTGGCAAAATATGTTCTGGCTAGTTGCTCTTCAAATAAGCTTCATCCTTTCACTGGACCCCTCTGTACAGGCTCAAAGAGGTTTTACATTTTTTACAGTCAGGCAATATCTAGGGCACCTCTTTATTTTCCCAGCGGCTAAGCCCCCTTAGGCTGTGTTGATCTTTGTATTACTCCTCACCTCCGTCTCTGCCGCAGATTTAAACGACCCACTTTACTCAGACCACACAGTAAGAATTCTTAAACCTTGTTGATTTTGCTCACCCTGTCACTCCTCTAGTTCCACAAAATTCCGCGGAGCCCTTGCTTTGTTTGCTCCTTTTGTAAATTCCCCCCCGGAATGGAGCTGTGTCCTGGAGTTAAAGTTCAAATTGGCCATCCTGACCGATCCGGACCTCATTCCTCTGTAATTTCATCCTTTCTTTTTTCCATTTCTAAGTCCAAAAAAGCACTAAGGTGCCGGAACAAAACTGAAGTATGAGGAAAGATCGAACAAAAATAAGCTGCACCTCACAGAATAAACGGGAAAAAAGCAAAAGAACCCCCCCAAAAATGGCGACAGCATCCTCTTACGTCCCAGAACCGGAGCGGTTTTATGCCCAGGGACAAGCCCACTTCTCAAGCCTATCAAGATCATCCTGTATTCTGTTGCTGTCTTCAGTTGTGCTTGCTACCCCTCCCAGTTTAGTATCATCTGCAAATTTAATAAGTATCCCCCCTAATTCCTCATCCAAATCATCTTTAAAACTTTTTGCTCCCTTTTATAAAATGGAAAAACCTTCCTTGGAGGAGACTGTCCAGGGCCCTGTCCGTCTAGTGGATCCGGCCCTGTCCGTCCGGTACATCCCTCCTGATTGGCCAGCGACCATATGGCCCACCCCCCACAAAGCTCGCAAGGCCAGTAGCCATCATTTGGCCCCTGGACATCGCCGGAGACAGAGGTCAGAGGCAGGGGCACTGGTCAGAAGAGTGGGTGACTGAGGGGCCTGCCTGCTGCTGCTTCAATGCCAGAAAACCTCTGCTGCTTGGGAGTGGGCCCTGAGGCAATGACTGCTGCTCTGGGTCAGGGACCGAGTGACCGCTGGCTGCCCCACAGAGCTCTCAGCCCCACTTCTCTCAGAGGGGGTCTGTTATGGGGAGAGGGAGAAAAGGTGATTTTAACCTGCTTTGAAACAACTAAGGCGTGCTGGGTGACTGTGGACCATTCCAAGTTATCTCAGACCTCTCAGCCCCACTTCTCTCAGAGGGTGTCTGTTATGGGGAGAGGAAGGGAATGTGATTTTAAACTGCTTAGAGACACCAGAAGCCTACTGGGTGACTGTGGGCCATTCTAGTTCTCACAGACCTCTCAGCCCCACTTCACTCACAGGGTGTCTGTTATGGGGAAAGGAAGACAAGACAATTTTAAATTACTTAGAGACATCTGAGGCCTGCTGGGTGAATGTGGGCCATTCCAGTTCTCCCAGACCTCTCAGCCCCACTTATCTCATAGGGTGTCTGATATGGGGAGAGGAAGAGTAGGTGATTTTAAACTGCTTAGACACCAGAGGCCTGCTGGATGACTGTGGGCCATTCCAGTTCTCCCAGAGCTCTTAGCCCCACTTCTCTCATAGGGTGTTTGTTAGGGGGCGAGGAAGGGAAGGCAATTTAAAACTGTTTAGAGACACCTGAGGCCTGTTGAGTGACTCAGGGCTATTCCCAGTTCTCACAAAGCTCTCAGCCCCACTTCACTCACAGGTGACTGTTAGGGGAGAGGAAGGGAAGGCAATTTTAAATTGCTTAGAGACATCTGAGGCCCCAGGACACTTGGGGTACTCTACTTGTCACTCTTTTGCAAGAAGATGCTGAACCATTAACAACTACACTCTGGGTACGATTTGTCAACCAGTTATTGTTCCACCTGACTTAGGATCCATACCGCATTTAGGTATGGATCCTAAGTCAGGTGTAACAATAACTGGTTCCACCTGAATTAGGATCCATACCGCATTTTACCAACTTGTGAACAAGAATATCATGTGGAACCTTATCAAAGGCTTTACTGAAATCCAAATAAACTATGCCCACAGCATTCCCCTGATCCAGCAAGGTAGTCACTTTTTCAAAAAAAGAGATAATGTTGGTCTGACATGACTTGTTCTTGCAAAACCCATGCTGAGTCTTAGAAATCACAGCTCTCAGTTCCAGCTGCTCAAGTGTTTGATTATTTGTTTGATCGATTATTTGTTCCAAAAATTTTCCATCTACAGATGTCAAGCTGACAGGTCAATAATTACCCAGATCCTCCTTTTTCCCTTTCTTGAAGATGGGGACAACATTTGCCCGCCTCCAATCGTCTGGCACCTCACCTGTTCTCCAAGAAGTGTCAAAAATAATGGACTGAGGTTCAAGGATGACATCTGCAAGTTCTTTTAGTACCCTTGGATGCAGTTCATCTGGCCCAAAAGACTTTGTTTCATTTAAAGAAACTAGGTGTTTGTGGACTTATCTAGCAGTGTTCCTAGGCCAGCATTCCCGTCCCCTGTATTGTGTTACGTTTTGGCCACATAGATCACTATTCCCTTCACAAGAGAAGACTGGGGAGAAATAGGAGTTTAGCAGTTCAGCCCTCTCTTCATCATCTGTTATAATTTCACTTTTTTGTCCTCGCTGTGGTCCTATGGTGTCCCTATTCTTTTTCTTGCTCGAAATATAACTAAAGAAGCCTTTTTTGTTATGTTTAGCATTTCTTGCTAGCCCTAGCTCATATTGAGCATTAGCTTTTCTAACACTCCCCCTACAATTATTGGTTATGTATTTATACTCATCCTTGGTAACAAGGCCTTCCTTCCATTTCCTAAATGACTCTTTTTTATTCCTCAAATTATTAGACAGCTTCTTATGTAGCTACCTTGGCCTCCTTAGGCTCCTTCCATCTTCTCAAGGGAATTGTTTGTGATTGAGCCTTCAGTATTTCACTTTTAAGAAACTCCCAGCCCTTTTGGACTCCCATCTCTTTAAGTCTTTCTGACCATGGGACTCTATGCAACATACCTTGAAGTCTGTGAAAATCAGCTTTAATGAAGTCTAGTCTATACGTACGACTACGTAAAGGTTTTCTCTTTCCCACAATTGCAAATTACAAAAGCACATGGTCACTGCTACCAAGTGTGCCCTCTTCTTCCACCCCATCTACCAGTTCTGCTGAAAATTCCAAAGACTCCTATTGGTGGAATCTCCCCTAGTCAGGGCCAATTTCTAGTTTTGCTCAGGATTCCAAAAAAACCCTTCCTTCCCTTCAGGTCTGCTGTGAAGAGAACCTCTATAAGCCACTGACTGAGGCGAGGGAGGCATTTCCGAGAGCAGCAACACAGAGAAGTCTATGGACATACTTGTGCTTTCCTTTTGGGGGGGGGGTAAAAAAACACACACACACACGTTGCAACAAATCTGCGTTGATTCGTTGCAATGGAGAGGCCCATCTAGCTAGCAGGTGGCGTGTGAGCTGCCGTTTCATCGTTGCCACGCTCCCCCCATGTGAAAAAAAAATCCACACACACCCCTGCACGGGTGCGATTTTTGGCAGAAAATAAAGGGAAAAATAAAGGGAAAATAAACCAGCAAACGTGGCTGTGTGGTGCTTGGTGACTTAAAACAGCTCTGGGGATGGACTGCAGCCGGGGAAGCCTCGCTGGGTAGATGAAGGCTCGCCGGTTCGTTGCTCTCCGCTCGCTCCGAGAAAAAAAAATGGCAATCGCTTCGCCGGAATATCAGAGGAGAGAGCCAGGGGGAGGAACTTCGCAGAAACCGCAACAATGGTAATGCACAGAACTTTTCCACTAGTGTTGCAGATTGGTTGTAAGAGTGTAGCGCTTTCCGGAGGGTGAATCCACTTTTTGGGATTTCCCTGAAAGAGCTACAACGAAGAGCTTTCTGCGGATCGGTTTCAGGAGTGTGTCAGATTGTCTACAACGTTGTGCATAACCACATTTTTGTAGCGATTTCAATTAGCCACACTCCTGCTACAAATAATCTGTGCGGAATGGACCCAAGTGTTTCATCTCCACAACAACCTGTATGGGAGGCTCAAATGTTTCTTTGCACAACAGCCCTGTCCAGAACTGATCTTTATAGTCTGGAGATGAGATGTAATTCCAGGAGACCTCCAGGCTACTCTTACCAACAACAATTTGTACTTTTTGGTGCAAACAGACCAACTGGATAGAGAGACAATAGTCGAGGCTTGCAAGCTAAAGGAGTGGAGTGGCGCAGGTTTGTCCCACCTGGGCTATGAGTTCTGGCCAGTCCTTACCATCAACAGTTTTCATTTTTTTGCACAGAGACCAGCAAGGGTCCTGCAAGCCTGGAAAATGAAGAAAGATTTAAATAAGGAATATTTAGACCCTGTAACTTTAAATGGTGAACAAGCAACTAGATGGAGAGACATAGAGGCTGAGTGACTTTGCTCAAGCGTGGCCTGATAAATAAAAATCAGAATTTTCCATGAAGGTCCTATGAAATAAAAGGCATAAGTAGCCCAGAGGTTCAAGTGGTGTTAGCTTGGGAGTTCACATATGAAGGGTTTACAGGAAAATAGATAGTGACACTTTGGGGGGGGGGGGGGGACTAGGTTTTCCAGTTTTATTAGCAACAATTTGGTTTTGTGGACAACAACAGGAACTGCAGTTGCCCACAGTAGGCAGACATCACCAGCTAAGCCCAGTGAAAGCAAGGTTTGGAAGTAGGGCTTCAAAAGGGTACCTTGCCTCAGGGTCCACTCTCCAAAGCAATCATTTCTGCCTGGGGAGCTGATCTTTATAGTCTAGAGATGAGCAAAAATTCCAGGGCCCATTCCGCACAAGGACCAATGTTGCCAATTGGTTTCACAAAGCGGAAACACTATTTTAAATAGTGGAATCTCGGCGTTCCACATACCTTCATTTGTAGTGGAATCCAGTAGCGGTTCATTCGTTCCCCACAGGTTTCCAGTCTCGCAGGAATCGCTAGAAAGGAAGCGATTTTTTTCTGTGCTTGTCCCCACCCCTGGCCGTCAATCAAACGGAACAGCCAATGGGCGGTTGTTATCATGCTCCCGAAAATCCCCTTTCCCTTTAAGCAGTTTTTTAAAAAACACACACATTTTAACGAATATGCCTTGATTCTTCGCAATGTAGAGACCCATCTAGCTGACGTATGAGCTGGCGATTCATCATTACCACACACCCCGAGTGGAAAAAAATCCCCCCACACACGGGCGTGATTTTTGGCCAAAATTAAAGGGAACTGGCAAATAGGGGGCTGTGTTGTGCTTGGGGACTTAGGGGAGCTTTAAACCACTTATGTGGAGGGACTGTAGCCAGAGAAGCCTCACTGGGTGAATGAAGCCTTGCTGGTTCGTTGCTTTCCCCGCTCCAAGGGAAAAAAATGGCGATCACCTCGCCGGAAGTTCAAAGGAGAGAGCCCGGGGGAGGGACTTTGTTGCAACCGCTACATTGAGAACGCACAGGTCTTTTTCGCAAGTGTTGCAGGTTGTTGGCAAGAGTGTAGCGATTTTCTGAGGGTGAATCCACTTTTCCCGATTCCCCGGAAATCGGTACAACGAACCGATTTTGGCACTAGTGTTGCAGGAGTGTTGCAGATTGCTCACGACGCCATGCGGAACGTAGTTTTAGTGGTAAAAACAAAATGCAAGATTAGTGCTATATTAAAGTCGTGCGGAATGGCCCCAGGAGATTTCCAGACCCCACCTGGAGGTTGGCTACCCCTGAGTTGGAAACATTCTGTGAAAGCCTCAAAAGCCATCCAACCAGCCATATAATGTCCCTGGCCTATTTCAGGTCAAAAAAACATTGCAGAGAAGAGGCAAGTTTGCCAGATAGATGTAGGTTCATGTTCTGGAATTCCACACTTCCTTGATGTGCTTGAACCTGATTTGGATGAGGACTGTTGTGCACAGAGAAATCTCCTCTTAGGGTTACCAGCTTCCAAGTGAGACACAAAATCCACAGCAAACCATGAGCTAGAGCTCATTGCATTATAGTACACAATGGGCTTTCCTGGTAGTAATAAAATAAAATAGGAGCTCCACCATGAGCATCTGCTATCTCACACCTGCATGTACTGTACTGGTCAAGAGGGCCAGTGTGATGTAGTAATTAAGAGCAGTGGCTCCTAATCTTGCAAGTTGTGTTTAATTCCCCTCTCCTCCTCCTCCACATGCAGCCAGCTGGGTGACCTTGGGCTTGTCACAGTCCTGATAGAGTTGTTCTCACAGAGCAGTATATACATAAGGCCTTATTGGCATTAGACAAGGAAGTCCAATTGATAATCTTTAGCTGTATAAATATTTGTGCAGAGCCCTCCAGGACGGAGCCGATATGGCCTCTGCTTCCGGTCCCCTGGAACGCTACAGTCCAATCAGAACATGCACAACAAAGCTGGCACGTCCACACTGGGCCAGCCCCGCTCACACCCGCCCCCAACAAACCTGGCAATGAGAACTCTGAGGAACTCGCTACCATTCAGTGCCTGGACGCCACCAGTTGACTCCAGCCATGAAATCCTTCAACAATTCATAGTCCAATGTAACTTATTCATTTATTACTTATTGGTTCTAACATGGCAACGTTATTAGGTAAAGGTAAAGGTATCCCCTGTGCAAGCACCGGGTCATGTCTGACCCTTGGGGTAACGCCCTCTAGTGTTTTCATGGCAGACTCAATACGGGGTGGTTTGCCAGTGCCTTCCCCAGTCATTACCGTTTACCCCCCAGCAAGCAAGCTGGGTACTCATTTTACCGACCTCGGGAGGATGGAAGGCTGAGTCAACCTTGAGCCGGCTGCTGGGATTGAACTCCCAGTCTCATGGACAAAGCTCCAGACTGCATGTCTGCTGCCTTACCACTCTGCGCCACAAGATTACCTCCCATTAAATCATGATTGAATCAATTTGATTTGGATTTCCTCCTTTGCCCTTTGCAATTGTTTATTCTTCAAAAAGGGCTAACTATTCTGCTTCTGATCATTTATTTGTTTGTTGTTTGTTTGTTTGTTTGTTTGTTTAATATCCCATCCTCCCCTGAGGTGCAGGGCAGTTTACATGGAACTGGAGATTAAAAAAACAGTACAAATAACATGATAAACTGAACAATAGTGAAACAGTCATAAAAAGAGAACAGTAACATAATGGAACAAACATTGTAGGAACATCCAAGTTTAACTGCAACATATTGACAGCCCAGTAGGTTGGACATGGTGGTGGTGGTGGTTCTCATGGGAGGGGAGCTCAGGGGCCAATGGTAAGAGATTGAATTTAGGTCAACCTGTTGGAAGAGCTTCCTTTTCCAGGCCCTACGGAACTGTTTAAGCTTCGCTAGGGCCCTGATCTCGTCCGGGAGCTAATTCCACCAGGTAGGGGCCTGGATGGAGAAATTTCTGGCCCTGGTTGAGGTCAAGCGATCTTACATGGAACCAGGAAGCCAGTGTAGCTATTGTAGGATGGACTGAATGTGGGGCCTCCATGGTGTTGCTGTGAGGACCCTGGCCGCAGCATTCTGGACCAGTTGCAGTTTCTGGATCAAGGTTAAGGGCAGGCTTGTGTAGAGCGAGTTGCAGAAGTCTAGCCTAGAGTTGACCATCATGTGGATCAGTGTGGCTAGGTGTTCTGGGGTCAAGTAGGGAGCTAGTAGTTTGGCTTGGCAAAGGTGGTAGAATGCCAGCCATGCTTCTTGGGTGACCTGAGCCTCCATCCAAAACCACACCCAGGTTCCTGGTGGAGTCAGCCACTGATAGCTGCATTCCATCCAGGTCGGGTAGGCACGCTTCCTCACTTGGGCCCTTCCTGCCCAGGCACAGGACCTCCATCTTTGAAGGGTTGAGCTTCAGATGACTCTGCTGGAACCATCTTATCACTGCTTTCAGGCAGCTGGCTAATGCTCCTGGGGGAGAGTCAGGGCAGCCATCCCATCAGGAGGAAGACCTGGGTGTCAGCAGCATACTGATGCCAACCCAGCCCAAACCTCCGCACTAGTTGAGCAAGAGGGCGCATAAAGATGTCGAATAGGATTGGAGAGAGAAATGCTCCCTGAGGGACTCAACATGCAAGCTGGTGATGGCTTGAGGAGCTCTCTCCTGTTGCTACCCACTGTCCGTGATCCCAGGGAAAGGTGAAGAGCCACTGAAGGGCAGTCCTTCTGATCCTGGTATTGGCAAGGCAGTGAGCAAAAAAGCTCATGGATGACTGTGTCGAACACTGTGGAGACGTCTAACAGTATGAGCAGCACTGACTCTCCCCGGTCTAATTGGCAATGGAGGTCATCCGTCAGGGCAACTAGCATGGTCTCTACCCCATGGCTAGGCCAAAAACCTGACTGGGATGCGTCTAAGACTAAAGCTTCTTCCAAGAATGCTAATAGTTGGACTGCGACAGCTCTCTCAAGCATCTTCCCCAGAAATGGTAGGTGTGAGACGGGACGATAGTTGATAGGCTGACATGGATCCAGAGATGGGTTTTTTTTGAGTAGTGGGCGAACCACTGCTTGTTTTAGTCCCTCCGGAAATTCTCCTGTTGTCAGGGAGAGGTTTATTATTTCCCAGAGGGGGCCACTACCCTTGTATCAGATGTTTTTAGTAGCCACAATGGACATGGATCTAAGGGGCATGTAGTTGGCTTCGCCACTTTTAGCATCTTGTCCACTTCAGTCAGTGTGAGTTATCTGAATTTACTCAATCTATCTATCAGACTGTGGCATCAAATCAAACCTGCTGATTCACTCTCATTTCCAAGGATAACAATGGACACTGAGGACTCTTCTCCAATTCATATCCAAGAATATGATATAATATCCTGGACATTTCTAACCTTTCATTTAACAGTCAAGCTTCATCTCTGAATTCATTTTCACTAAGCTAGCTGTGCTCAGCAAACCACATTTTTATGAGAGCCTCATTCCTGCAGTGGTTCTGACATAGTATGTGAAACCTGTAAGAGGCTGACAAAACTCACAACAAGGCTTCTATAGAAAGAAAGCTTTAATTGGAAGTAGATCTGAATACTCAAACATCTGAAGTCAAGACTGTTCGATATCAGGAAAACAGGCAATTATCAATACAATTCTCCCGCCTAAACCAGCCCCGTTCCCAAGGGAGAGATGACATCCTCCACCCAGATGCCATCCTGGGCTTCCTGCCAAAGTGTCTCTGTTGCTGCGTCCTTGGTCAGCTCGACGCCTCAAGTTGTAGATAAGATGTTTACAGGGGTACTGGTAACAAAGTATCACAGCAGGGGGAACATGCAGTGTGAAAAACTCAGGGGCATCAAAGGAAGGATAGAGGTTCAAAGGAAATGCTACAGAGCTATAAGCACAAATGGTTACATGGATAAAAGCAATAGAAGTTACACACACACAAAGATGGAGTCTCTCTGGTTAGCTTTATAACATGGCAGACAGCAACGGACTGATCCTGACAAAACCTTCTGACGAGCCCTCATTTTGAAATAGCAAACCAATCCACTACTTTCCAAGGTCAAGGCCAACAAAGTACTTTGGGGATAAGCCGTGATGTCATTAAGTGTCTTTTGAAACTGCTGAATCATTTCATGCTTTTGTGTTTTACAGACAGTCCTAAACTCCTGAGCCATGTGCAGGTTGGCATTAAAATTCTCGATGTCAATGACAACCCTCCAGAGCTTGCCGGAGACTATGATGTGGTTGTCTGTGAAAACATGAAGCCTGGGCAGGTAAAACACTAGTTGCATGCTCTTTGTCATGTCTGAAATCAGTGCAGCAGTTGTGTCAAAGAGCAGATTTTCAAAATGGCTGGTTTGGCGAAACCACACTCTCTATGGGACAAACATGAAGTACTGTTAGAACTCTTAGCGAAACAATTCATATAAGAATGCGCACCTTTAAAATAGTATTTTCCAGATCCTTTTATCAGGGAACTGAAAAATACTAATATTCTTGGTTATTCAGGTCCAAATACCAGTTTGACATTCAGAACCCTTTCGTTTTTAGGGGTGGGGTGGGAGAGTGGTTCAATATTAAGCGGCTCCATTATTCCCAAAGGATAATCTTTCCAGAGGTCTGTAAAATCAGGATATCCAATCCAGTGTACAATCAGATAATCTAATGCAATGTCAAGGCAGAGAATATGCCACAAACATGACACAAATCAGCTCATACAACATACTTGACTTTGCAAGAATCATAGAACAAATCATGTTCCCGCTCAACCTCCTCTTCTCCCACATGAACATTTCTAAGTCCCTCAGCCTTTCCGTATAGGGCTTGGTCCCCAGGTCACAGATCATCCTCGTCCACATCCTTTTTGAAGTGATATATGTGGTATATAGTGCTCTGTCCTTCCCTTCATTTCCTGAACATTTCCCTTTTCCTTCTTAGTTCCTCTTGAAGTTCTCTGTTCATCCAAATAGGCTTCTTAGAGCTCCTGCAGTGTTTTTGTCTTTCTGGGATAGTCATTGATTGAGCATGCAATAGCTCTTGTTTGAGTAGCGCCCACCCTTCACATGCTCCCTTCCCTTCCAGCATTCTCGTCTATAGTATGACACTCATCATGTCTCTGAGTTTATTAAAGTTTGCCCTACGAAAATCCAACATCCGCGTCTGGCTACAAGCTTCCTTGGCTCCCCATCTCAAAAGGAATTCTATGAGGACATGGTCACTTCCCCCTAGGGTCTCCACCTCCTTCACCTCATCCACCAACTCTTGCCTGTTGATCAATATTAAGTCCAGTATGGCTGAACCTCTTGTGGGTTCATCTACCATTTGATAAATGAAATTGTCAGCCAGGCAGGTCAGAAAGTTGCATGACTGAGGACGCTTCGCAGAGTTTGTTTCCCAACACACATTTGGGAAATTGAAGTCACCCATGATGACAAGGTCCTGATGCTTGGATATTTTCTCAAGCTGCTCACAAAGTGCAGCATCCACTTCCTCTCATTGGTCAGGCGGTCGGTAGCAGACACCAACCACCACACTGTTTGTGTTCCCCTCGCTTATTTTCACCCAGATGCTTTCCACTGTAGATATGCTCTCCTTCACTAGAATTTCCTGACAGGTAAGCCCTTTCCTCACATACAGTGCCACTCCTCCACCTCTTCGATCTATTCTGTTTTTTCTGAACAGTTCATATCCATCCACTATTACATTCCAGTCAGGAGAATCATTCCACCAAGTTTCTGTAATGCCTACTAGATCATACCTTTCCATCAACATGAGAAGTTCCAGCTCTTTGTTCTTATTGCCCATGCTTCAGGTATCTGAATCCTTTTACTTTTGGTTCCCTATGAGCTGGCCTTCCTGGTTGGGCTGCCCCCGATGGGTCTTTGACATGTTGAGTTCGTTTAGGCTCCCTTGTGGAGTCCCTCAGGGCTCAGTACTCTCCATCATGCTGTTCAACATCTTTATGTGCCCTCTGGTCCAGCTGGTGAGGAGTTACGGCTTGGGTTGCCATCAGTATGCAGATGACACCCAGTTGTATCTCCTGATCGATGGCCGCCCGGACTCCCCCCCCCCCCCGATCCATTTGCCAGATGTTTGGAAGATGTTTGGAAGCCATGGCTGGGTGGCTCGAGCAGAGTCGTCTGAAACTCAACCCTGTCAAGACGGTGGTCTTGTGGTTCGGTGAGAGGGGGACAGCTCAGGAAGCATGCCTGCCCACCTTGGCCGGGACACAACTGACTATTGCATCCCAAGCCAGGAACTGGGAGTGACCTTAGATGCCTCATTAACTTTAGAGGCTCAGGTCAAGAAAGTAGCCAGGCTTTTTTAAGGCCCTCCACAGTATGGGACCCACATACTTGAGGGATCACCTTGCACTCTATGCCCCCCGCAGGGCCTTGCACTCTGCGGGCACATATTTTATGGTCATACTCGGTCCCCAGGAGGGACATCTGGCCTCAACCAGGGCCAGGGCCTACACGGTCCTGGCTCCTACCTGATGGAAAGAGTTGAGGGGCTGCGGGATTTACCAGCTTTCCACAGGGCCTGCAAAACGGAGCTTTTTCGCCAGGTCTATGGTGGAGGCCGGCACCTGAACAGTAGATCAGACCCCCCCTCCGGGTCACTCTGATGGATTGTTATTATTCCTTCCCTCAGAATGGGTCAAGTTGTATATTGCCGCCGCCACTTGGATCGGTTGGGTTAATTGGGCTTGTTTAGCTTTTTAGGAGGATTTTATTGTATTGGGGTTTTTTTTAATGTGATTTTATTGTTTGTGACCTGCTGTGAGCCTTGTGGGAGCAGCGGGCTATAAGTCCAATAGATAAATAAAATCTGTTCCCTCTTAATAAAACAGTAAGAGGTGTTGGGGTGGGCTGTGTCTGTGATCAGAATTCCCGGACTGGCCCCTTGGGCCCGGATTGACAAGCGGAGGGGCCAATCGGAAGCCTTCCGATTGGGCCCTCACCAGGACAGAACAGAGTTCCAGGGCAATCTGGAGACATTGCTGCCAGTCTGCTCCTGACCAGTGCAGGGAGAGGAGGTCAGTAAGGCTGCCAAGGGGAATGAGAATAGAGGCTTGGACAGACTGCACCAGCCCTTTTCACCCCAAGGCTGTCCTAACTGTCATGTCCAACTGTAAACTGCCTCAGAACCCTGACAGAGCTCTCTCCCCCCTCCCTCCCTTCAGGCCTGCTGCGAAGGAGTCCCTGACAGGCCCTGACTGAGGGGAGGGAGGCGTTTCCAAGAGCAAGGCAGGGGAGCCTGAGGGCATTCCTTTTGAGGGGGGGAACTTTCCCCTTCTGCCAAACAGTTGGCTGACAAAGGAGGCCACAGAAAAGCCCCTTTTCACTTAAAATACTGGGGGTTAGACACAGCCAAGCCATGGGTCTTTCTTCTTTGCAACTCTTTGCAGATTTGAGGCCACTGCATAGCGTTATTCTGCAGAGGAAACTGGCTCTTTTGTCTCCTGTTTCATCTGCACAACAACCCTGTGCAGTAGACCTCTTTCAATGAGAACTGACACATGGGAACTGACTTGACTTTTTCCAACCTTGGCCTAGCAAATAAAAAACCAGGATAAAAAAACCTTACTAAGGTCAAGACTGCTGTGCACAGAGAGTCTTCCTCTTAGGGTTGCCAGCTTCCCTGTGAGGCTCTCTACCCCAACTCCCTCATTGGGAGTCTGCTATGGGGAGAGGAAGGGAAGACAATTAGAAAATGCTTTGAGACACCTGAAGCCTGCTGGGTCACTGCGGCCCATTCCCATATAACTCACAGGTTGACTATTGTGGGGAGACAAACGGAAAAGGTGTTTGTAAACTGCTTTGAGACTCCTTTGGGTAGTAAACAATAGGGTACAAAAATCCGTTCTTCTTCTAAGGAGCAACCATGAAAGAAGCACGTGGGCACATAACATTTTATCAACAATGAAAAAATGCAAAAGAAGGAACAGGGTGGACACCTGTGTACTGTGACTACCCCATGTGTATTAGGGCAGAGGAGCATTTTGGTGTCTGTGGCCTAATTCACACAAGAAGGGAAATCAGGTTGATCACAGAATGGGAGGAATTGGCTGCCATGTAATCTCCCCTAAGAAGAGTCTCCAGTCTGATTTTCCCTTCACATATCTGAGGACATGGCTCTGGAAAGCTCATCTGTAACCACTATGCCACAATTCCCAAAGGTCAGTCCTCTCCCACACTCAAAGAAAGTTCCAAACCACAGGTTCTTGACACCCATATCTCCACACCATGCTCTCATTTGCCACTATGCCACCACAACCTCCCACAGAACACACACATTGAACCCCATGCCCTTACAGATTGGACAACTCCTCCCCTTCCTCTTCTCACCGCCGAGATCTAGCACCCGTTGTATTCTTGGAGACAACGGGCTTTGCCCCTAGTAAATAAATAAAATAAATTGGGAGCAACTTCGGACTCTGCACCAGGGTATTAAGATTGTCTCCCAGTATGCCAGCAAATTCTCTCAGCAAAAGTCTATGAATGTAACGAGGTGACTAAGGTGCAATTTTTCCAAGAGGGTCTATGCAAGGAGCTGCTGAGACTGTGCCTGGGTCAGGTAAATCCAGCAACCCTTTTGGGCTGGGCAAAGTTGAGGCCTGCCTGTGCACCCTAGAAATGGTGTAATCCAGGGATGTCAGCAAAAAGGTGGCCAAATGGTCCAGCTTCCCACAGAGGAGCACTGCCCAGAAACTGCCAGTCTACAATGCCACTGAGAAAACCCGCAATCCTGAGAAGTGTTTGTGTCTGGGATACAGAGGCGCCAGTCATTTCCTAGCCGAGTGCCCATCCCTAAGAGAGAAGAAGGCACCCGCTCATGTACCCTTAACATCAAAAGCCCTGGTCACTGTGTTCAAAGCAATGAAAAAGATGGTACACGTGCTGCTGACCTGGGACTCCTTTGAGGAATCTGAGGAGGAAGTGACTCCCCACAAGCTGGCAGGAAATGGAGCTGACCTGCTGTAAGACAGCCCCACCTGCAGGTCCATGGTAGGGGCAGGTGCTCAGTAAGTCCAATCCCCCTCCTCTTGAACATAGTGACTTTTGTCAGACCCAAAGACTGAAGTGGGGGTGAAGGTCCAGAAGGTGCTGGACTGTAGGTGCACACAGACTCATCTAAACCACAAAATGCTGCATGCCCTAAGAATAAGGTTGGAACCCTTACAATTGCCCAAATGGATGGAGGAATCTCAAAAGGTAGTGCAGCTACACACTGGACAACACCCCTTAACTTGGACTTTGAAGAGCACTGGGAAAGGAGTGAACTGCCCCAGGGGCAGTTTTCCCTTTTGTTCTGGATTTGGATTGGCTCTGGAAACATGATCCCAATGTATGGTGGAGAGACTGGGTATTAACATTCAATTTTGCTGTAGTCATTGAAGGGCAGCCACCTCCCCACTATGACACACAGGGACACTGTGAACATGCAGGAGGTGGGCCAAGAGGAATGGGCTGCCCTGTCCCAAGAGTGTTGGGATTTGCAGGATGTATTTGAAGAGCAATGCCAAAGAATGTTCAAACTACCGCACCATTGCACTCATTTCTCATGCTAACAAAGTTATGCTCATAATCCTACAAGCTAGGCTCCAGCAATTTGTGGACCGGGAACTTCCAGAAGTACAGGCAGGATTTCAAAGAGGCAGAGGAATTAGAGATCAAATGGCCAACATATGCTGGATCATGGAGAAAGCTAGGGAGTTCCAGAAAAACATCTGCTTCTGCTTCATTGACTATGCTAAAGCATTTGATTGTGTGGAGCATAACAAATTGTGGCAAGTTCTTAAAGAGATGGGAATACCAGAGCATTTTATCTGTCTCCTGAGAAACCTATATGCAGGTCAAGAAGCAACAGTGAGAACCGGGCATGGAATCACTGATTGGTTCAAAATTGAGAAAGGAGTTCGGCAAGGCTGTATATTGACACCTTGCTTATTTAACTTGTATGCGGAGCACATCATGAGAAAGGCGGGGTTAGATGGGTCACAAATTGGGATTAAGATTGCAGGGAGAAATATCAACAACCTCAGATATGCAGATGATACCACTCTAATGGCAGAAAGTGAAGAGGAACTAAAGAGCCTTTTGATGCGGGTGAAGGAGGACAGTGCAAAAGTTGGCTTGAAACTCAACATCAAGAAAACTAAGATCATGGCATCTGGCTCTCTCAATTCCTGGCAAATAGATGGGGAAGAAATGGAGGTAGTGACAAATTTTATTTTCCTGGGCTCCAAGATCACGGCAGATGGGGACTGCAGCAAAGAAATTAAAAGACGCTTTCTCCTGCGGTGGAAAGCTATGGCAAATCTAGACAGCATCCTAAAAAGCAGAGACATCACCCTGCCAATAAAAGTGCGTCTAGTCTAGTCTTCCCAGTTGCAATGTATGACTGTGAAAGTTGGACCGTGAGGAAGGCCGAGCATCAAAGAATTGAGGCTTTTGAACTCTGGTGCTGGAGAAGAGTCTTGCAAATCCCTTGGACTGCAAGGCGAACAAACCGGTCAGTCCTAGAGGAGATCAGCCCTGCCTGCTCCTTAGAAGGCCAGATCCTGAAGATGAAACTCAAATACTTTGGCCACCTCATGAGAAGGAAGGACTCTCTGGAGAAGAGCCTAATGCTGGGAGCGATTGAGGGCAAAAGAAGAAGGGGATGACAGAGAATGAGGTGGCTGGATGGAGTCACTGAAGCAGTTGGTGTGAGCTTAAATGGACTCTGAGGAATGGTAGAGGACAGGAAGGCCTGGAGGATCATTGTCCATAGGGTCGCGATGGGTCCGACACGACTTCACAACTAACAACAACAATTCGAAAAGAGCAAATGTGACAAATTGCTCTCTCACCCAAAACAGACTGTGCCATTCAACTGAAACGAGGGGAGCCTTTGCCCAAGGTGAAAATTTACTCCATGAGCCCACATGAGATGACGGAACTGCAGGCGTTCTTAGATAAAAACTTGTCTCAAGTATTCACTCCCCCGGCCATGTCCCACATGGCCGCCCCTGTCCTATTTGTCAAAAAGAATAACAGCTCCCTGTGTTTGTGCACTGATTATAGGGGTTTGAATGCTGTGTCCACTTCAAATGTGTATCCCCTTCCATTAATAAAAGACTTCCTGGGTGAACTGAGAAAGGGAAAGATTTTCACAAAACTGGACTTGAGGGAGGCTTACTACCAAGTGCAGATTAAAAGTGGACATGAACATATGACAGCTTTTAACATGCCCTAGGACAATTTGAGTACCTCATGATGCCATGCAGGTTCTCTGGCAGACCCAGAGTGTTCAATAATTGGATTAATTAGGTTTTACACAACTTATTGTTCAAAGGGGCTCTGGTTTTCTTGATGACATTTTGTTGCACTCAGAGACCATGGAAGAACATGGTAGGCTGGTAAGGGAATTGTTACAGAGGTTAAGGGCAAACCATTTGTACGCTAAGCTGTCAAAATGTGAGTTCCATAAGGAAAATCTAGATTTCTTGGAGTACCCGCTATCACTGCAGGGATTGAGCATGGACCCCAACAAAGTCAAACATTTGCTGAGTTGGCCACCTCCCCACAACTGGAGGCAACTGCAAAGCTTCCTGGGATTCGCAAACTTGTATAGAATTTCATTCCCAATTATGCCCAAGTAGTCCTTACAATTACAAATGCACCAATTTAAGAGAAGGAAGTTATATTTCTAGTTCCAGTATAGTAGTCTGCATTGCAGAGGTTTTATTTTTCCAGACCGCAGTTCCCCAATGCTATAAGGATGTCTAACAGCAGTTCATCTTCATGTTTATGTGGGACAAAATAAATGACATAGCTGCTAAGTCTTTGCTTATCCTGCACTTCAGTGCTGTCTTACGAGAGCAGATATAACAAACCCTGGTGTGACTGTCATTCTGATTTAATAGTTTTGCTTGGCAATGCAAATGAAGAAAAAAAGGTTATCAGCTGCTTCAGTTTTCAGTCAGCAATGCTGGCCACAACCCGGAGATACATGTTAGAATTATGCAGTGCTTGGGCACTTTGTACTGTGTGATGAAAATGATTTACATATGTACAGACTCACATTTCTATTGAATTTCTATGGATGGGTATGAACTAAATTTCAATGTGAATTAATGCTGGCAAAGTGATGATTGCAAGTTGAAGAGCCACCATGAACTTCCACTAATTTTGATGTGGTTCATTAAGAGAAGAAAAACCCATATAAAACTCCTGCTTTCTCTTCTTCGCCAAAAATATCTATGATCAGAAAGCAGAGGTAAAATGCATCCCAGTCATTTCACCCCCTGCATTCTGTTTGCTGTGAAAAGCCACAATGAGCAGAAAGCTGGAGGTTGAAATGGCTTGGAGCCATTTAACCACCTGCTTTCTGCTCTCAGCAATTTTTAATGGGGAGCAGAAAACTGGGTTTAAACTTCAGCTGACTCACAAACTGACAAAAACTGGTTTGGCATGTGAACTGGCTTATCAGTTTGCGCTTTGATTTGTGATTCAACTATGAAACAAACCACAAATAAAAGTATAGTACTCATCGCTATGGATGACGAGCTCTGCTTGGGGAAACAGGGATTGCATTGCATTCTTCTCATGGTATGCTACAGTCCTGTTTCTCTCTTCAGAATGCACAAGGCCACCTTGAGAACCATTGATGGTTTTACCAAAACATTTTTGACTTCACTCAAAATTCTGAATGCATTTCACATTAGGAAGAAACGCACCCCACCTCCAGTTGTCTTTTTGAATTTCACTTCCACATGGGAAGACCAATTTATATCTGTGCAACAGTAATGCAAGTAAGTTTGTTTATTATTAGTGCAGCCTTATGCCACAACAACCACAATAAAAAAAATTAAACAAAAAAGTTTAGCAGAGCTAAATTGAGATTAAAAGATTTTAAATTTAATATAAAAGTTTAAAATAAAGTCAAGAATTGACACATGGTTCTATATTGGAACATTTTTACAGTTATATATCATACAATCATAGAATCTTTCCATTGTGTTCAGATCTCGTTGAACTCTGTCTCTATCTTCCGGAGTATTTGCCAGTCCTCCCAATTTGGTGTCATCTGCAAACTTGATGAGTAGTCCCTCCACCCCCTCATCTAGATCATTAATAAATATGTTAAAAAGTACCGGGCCGAGCACCGAACCCTGAGGTACCCCGCTACTCACCTCCCTCTAGTCTGATGAAACACCATTGACAACAAATCATCATTGACACCATTGATAACAAATCATCCACTCTAGGTTGCTTCAGAGACAGACATTTTCCTAATAGACATAAGTAATATAAAATTTTACTACCTCCACTGGGAACACATCTGCCAGTAGAAACTTAATTCAACCCTCCTCTGAGCTAGAAATACAGAGCAGTAGTGTACAGCAATCAGAATTGCAAATCAAGTTAGAGCTCTGGTTGCCCGTGTTCAGTGGTTTCTGACCATATTAATACATCCAAAAGGGTTGCCCCTTTAAAAATTTTTGTCATATGCCATAGGAGCTGTGGCGGAACCATCTGCCTGCTTGCCAAATGCCAAGCCTGTGGGCCCCATTCCAGCCCTCCACCCCTTCCCTGCGTGGGGCCTATATCTTTTGGCCTCTCGCTGTCACCACTCACTGACTGCAATACCCCTTCCCGAGGGACAGTAAGCCCCCTCGGCTGGGTTCCTGGTGTTCTTGGGTCAAAACCATCAATCTTCGGGTCCCACCTGGAGAGTTGGCAACCACCTGGTTTTGCCTGGTTTTCCTTCCCTGGACCCTCCCAACATACTAGTAGTACCCGAGCAGGGGAGACTAGGTGGTCCAGAGCACCAGCCACTTGGTTATATGGAAAACTCAAGTTTATATACATATGGAAAACTCAAGTTTATTGATCTATTTACAATCAGATAGATACGTTTACACTCCCTCTAGCACACCCTATGGAATCAAGCCACAGCACTTATACACACTTGAGGCAAGAACTTAAATGGACGATTAAACGTAATCCTCTTTCACTACACTCCCTACTTGAGAGGGTAGAGGCCTCAGAACTTGCCTGCCAGGCTCACTGCCCACCTGCTTGGTGTCTGCTTCTCCTGTGGTCAGGCCAGGCCCTGTCCCTCTGCCCGGGGTAAGCAAATCTACCACCTTCTCCCTTGGAGATCCTGGAGAGACTCCGCCCTCCCAGGAGGTCTGGAGCCTAAATACTCACAAGCTCCTCCCCCTGGTGGAGCCTGACTCCTTCATTCGCATTGGGGCATGTGACCCTCTCCCTTCCCTGAGTCTCCTGGGAAGTGTAGCCAGTCACAGCCTTTGTACCCCCAGCAGCCATTTTAGCATGCAGGCCCAGGCAGCCATTTTGGTGCACCAATCCCCCTCCAGGCCTCGTTTTGCCACAGGAGCCAATGCAGATTTTAATGTGCAAAAACTAATAAAGATATTGCCTGCAGGCAGCCATAACATTAACATCTGACCATTATATGAAAGAAATCAAGTTGTGGCCCTGTTGGGAAGGAGCTGTGGCACAAATAGAGCAAAGCAAGTAGAACCGCTCCTCTCCTGCCAGACGCTTGGCCCACGCTGGGATGAGTCATGGGAGGCTTCTGACTCCAAGAAAGTTAAAAGTATATGGATGCCATCTTTTCTCAGGGTGGAGGTAGATGGTTGATAGGATGATGAATGACATGTCAGTGTTGAGTCAGATAGCCAAAAGAAGGCTTTGTTCATTTTAATGGAGAAGAGGGGACATGATTGCTCTTGAAGTATTTGAAAGTTTGTCACTTGGAGAAGAGCAGCAGGCAGCAGTTACTTTGGGCAGCAGAAGAGAGGACCCACAGTAATGAGTTTAAACTATGTAATGGATCATGCAGTGTAAAATTTAAAAGACCACAACAAAGACAGCTAAGCAGCAAGAGGATTTATTTAGGATACATGTTTGCAAGCATGGAGAGAAAGCCAATTGGAGCATTCTCTGAAGTCTGCATCAGTACAGCTCATTTTTAAGACCTTGAGACGTCATCATGAGGTATCCTGACGCTCAGTCCCTCACTGTCCCTTTGGCCAATCAGGTCGACGACAAAGGGCGTACAATCTGACCTATCACGGATGGCTATATATCTTATTACAATTTTCTCTCTCTTTGTTTCAAAGAATACATTCCTTTATATGGAGAGATGCTACATTCAGGGGCTATCTGCTTTTGACAAATTCAAAGTTACTTTGAGAGACAAAGAAATAACTATACACATAGTGCCACAGCAGCCAACAATGAACTCAAGATACATTCTGCCTGACCTAAAAATAAACCATAGACAGACTGGGGCTAAAGTGTGTGTGTGACTCAGTTGTGTTCCACAAGTCTATATAATTTATATCAACTACATGTACAATGATACTGGCTAGAGATCAGTAAAAAAAATTCCATAGAGTAGCTCAGCAGTAGAATTGGCTACCTACTGAAGTGGTAAGTTCCCCCTCCAAAGACACCTGTAAGACCAACAAAGTTCACTCCTTGAATGAAACTCTGTTGCTCCTAGAGATCCCTTTGGACCCAATTTTTTTTGTGTAAATCCAATTGTTAATATATGCAGTACAAACAATACAGTGCATTCAAACCCCATATACAGTGCATGATACAGTACAGTTTTAACAATTAAACTATAACAGTTCAGGGTTGTGGTAGAGAAGAAACATTTAAGGCCTCCCACACAGGTTGTTGTTGAACTGAAAGACTTGAGGCCTACTGCACACCATTATTCTGCAGGCAAAACTGGATGCTGTTGCAGAGGTTCTTTTGTCTCCTGTTTCATCTACACAACAACCCTGTGCAGTAGGCCTCAAGTCTTTCAATTCTACAACAACCTGTGTGGGAGGCCTTAAATGTTTCTTCTCTACCACAACCCTGTCCAAAGTAGCCCTTTCTGCCTGGGGAGCTGATCTTTATACTTTGCAGATGAGCTGTAATTCCAAGAGCTCCCCAGGCCCCACCTGGAGTTTGGCTACCCCTAGGCTGGGAATATTCCTAGAGGTTTGGAGGTGAGACTTCAAAATCGTACAATGCCTCAGAGTCCAGCCTTCAAAGGAGCCATTTTTGTCTGCAGTTGGGAGGGAGTGGTGCAGGTGTGTCCCTCCTAGGCTATGGGCTATGGCCAACCCTTACCAGCAACTGTTTGTATTCTGGGATGCAGACAGACAGACCAGCATCAGTCCTGTGAGTCTGGAAAGTGCAGGAGGATCTAAATAAATATTTACAACCTGAAACGGTAAATAGTGAACAAGTAAATGGCTGGAGAGACATGGGAACTGAAATTACCTTTTTCAACCTTGGCCTGGCAAATAAAAAAACAGTATTAAAAACCTTACTAAGGTCAAGACTTCTGTGCACAGAGAGGCTTCCTCTTAGGGTTGCCAGCTTCCATGTGAGGCTCTATATCCCACCTCCCTCATGGAGAGTCTGCTATGGGGAAGATGATTGGAAAATGGTTTGAGACACCTGAGGCCTGTTGGGTCACTGCGGCCCATTCCCAGTTCTCTCAGACCTCTCACAGCCCCACATCCCTCAACAGGTTGTCTATTGTGGGGAGACAAAGGGGAAAGGTGTTTGTAAATCGCTTTGAGATTCCTTTGGGTAGTAAACAACCGGGTACAAAAATCCAGTTCTTCTAAGGAGCAACCATGAAAAAAGAATGTGGGCACATAACATTTTATCAACAGTGACTGAAGGAACAGGGTGGACACCTGTATTCTGTGACTACCACATGTGTATTAGGGCAGGAGGACATTTCGGTGTCTGTGGCCTAATTCACACAAGAAGGGAAATGACGCAGAACTGGGAGGAATTGGTTGCCATGTCATCTCCCCCTAAGAAGAGTCTCCAGTCTGATTTTCCCTTCACATTTCTGAAGATATGGCTCAGGAAAGCTCATCTGTAACCACTATATCACAATTCCCAAAGGTCAGTCCTCTCCCGCACTCAAAGAACATTCCAAACCACAGATTCTTGACACCCATATCTCTACACCCATGCCCTCATTTGCCACCACACCACCACAACCTCCCACACAACACACACATTGAACCCCATGCCCTTACAGATTGGACAACTCCTCCCTTTCCTCTTCCACTGCCAAGCCCTAGCGCCCATTGTATTCTTGGATACAACGGGCTTTGCCCCTAGTCTACATGCATAATACAGCATGTAAGCCAACTCACTACAGTGGAGAATATAATACTTGCTTTTTGTATCAGCCAATCACCAAAGAAGAAAAGGGGAACATTTAAATCAAACAAGTGTAACAAATAAAATATAATGCTATTAGTTGAGAAAGTAAAAAAAGGATGCACCAAATAGGAGTTAAAGCACTCAGAACTGACAGTTGTCAAGTAGAAGTAAGTGCCAGCTGAGTTCTGGCAAAACGTGAGGCCCATTCAAATTTTCTCACAACTGTTTTGTTGTCCTTTCAGATGATTCAGACTATCAGCGCCACTGACAGGGACAACTTTGCCAACGGACCAAGGTTCCATTTTTCTCTGGACAGCAGCCTTCCTTCAAACCCCAACTTTACACTGAAGGACAATGAAGGTAAATGGGAACTGGGCCTCACATTTGTCTTGGCTGTCTTGTTGAATGAAATGGCTTCCTTTCTTTTAATCTTCGTCAGTGGCTGAAACCCCTAATCAGTCAGCCCCAAGGTGGTTTGGGGCAAGGAGTTGCAAACAAGAATGCTGAGGAGTTGCGTAGAAAAAATGACCTTGTGATATTCCCATTCTGTATCTTACTAGATTTTTGCACTCTCTCTGTCTGGTTTAGGAAGTTTCTTTTTGTTCAGCATTCTGTACAAAAGCAGGTTTACAGAGATTTACTTTGGCTCCTCGCTTGAGTAATACAGCAACTCTGTTATGCTTACAACTGTTGGCTTTTTAAAAGACAAATGAAGGACAGACTTATGAAGACAATGGGAAGTTATTGCTCCTTTGCTTTGCAGGTTATGGCCATAACTTTTTTTTTGTTAGTATAAAAATTGATTCTGTAAATTGGCAGTTCTATACCAGTTTGAAATTTTTTAAGTCAATGAGCAAACTGTATTCCTTTTTCCTGGCAACCTGTTAACTGGATCACTTGAATTGTGCGTTTTTTAACAATGTAGTTCTATGCAGTGTTAAATATTTCTAACTTCCGTGACTTCAACGAATAGTAGACTGGTGCAAGTCTGCTTAGGAGTTTACTGTAACTGAAGCTGTGGTAGTCATTTACACTTAGAGTTTCAGATATTTTGTGTGTGTATGTGTGTCCCGCCTACTGCATTCCTTTTTCCAGAGACATATGAGTGCCTAGTAGTGTTATCCTAAGTAGGGTTACTTAGAGTCTGACTCAGGTGCATTCAGTCAGTCAGTCAGTAAGCTTTTATTGGCATAAAATATGTATAAGACATATAAAAATAGGGTTTAAAAATTCAACAAAATAATAAAATAGGCCATGGGGTTACATAACCAAACAGATCTTAAAATGATTAAATAAACTATGAAAGATAAAATACAAGGTAGGCAGCATATTATAAAAGCATCTTAGTTAAACTCTGGGAACTAAAATGGTTACCTCTGGGTCTTTGTCAAAGAGCAGAAATTGCAAGGTCATAGATTTACTTACAGAAGGCTTGTTTCCCAGCAAAGCAACAAAGCTGTCATCCCGACACTGCTCATATAAGGGGCAATCTAACAAAATGTGTGAGACAGAGTCAGGGCAGCCAGAACCACACGGACAGAGTCTCGCATGGAATGGGATATGGTGGAATCTTCCCTCTAAGACCTTTGAGGGGAAAGCATTCATTCGTGCCAGGAGAAAAGCTCTTCTCAGGGGTGGGCCATCAAGAACATGCAAATATGTAGACATAATATTTCTCTGCATAGTGATGCCAAAGAATGCTGGTGAGCAGACTCGAGGCTGGGTGTCAGAATTGTTAGAAAACCCTGCCATAAATTAGCCTAAGTTCCTCCATGACAGTTATATTGCTTGGTGCCTGGGAGTTCCAGGTCCTATATCATGCTAACTAGTTAAAAGTGAAATGTATGTTATTGTAGCCATTATCTCTCAATGTGCTTTTCAGTGAGGCCTCTCGGCTGGGTCTTATCTAAGTCTGAAGACAGCCAAGGACTTGTGAAAGTAACACTGTTTCTAATTGCATTTGGCTCCTCTCTCTGCCTCCCCTCCCTTGGGAACTTTCAAGTTTTGGGCGGGAGAATTGTATTGATAAGAAGAAGCAAATCCGGCCCCAGGCAGATTTGACTTCGCTAGTCTAAGATGTATGAAGTGCTTCTCAATAAAACTTTCTATTTCTAAGAAGTTGGTTGTGAGTCCTTGCAACGTCTGACACTGGGTAGGTATGAGTTCCTGCTGCTCATGGTCTAGTATTCTCTGTTTAATAATCCGGAAGATACATTTTTCTTCCAGAGGTAGTAGGGAGTTCAGATCGATGCCAATGAAGACTAATTTTTGTTCAATAGCCTGGAACCATCGAAATTTAAGAGGGTCACTTTTCAGACAAGTTAAAATGCTGCCAGTTTCTACTCTAAAATATAGTCTGACCCAAAATTTAAAAGTAGCTATCCAGGCCCTTATCTCTACCCTAATTTGGCCAAATTCTGCGCAAATGGCATGGTAGGAGACACAATTGGGAACCCCTGTAATTTGCCTATAGAAAGCAGATTGAACACCCTCAATAGATTTATTAAAGGCAGGAACCCATAAGGGGCATCCAAACAGGAGCTGGGACATCACTTTGGCATGAAAATTTTTAATTGCTGCAGGAATAAATTGGTTACCTTTCGCAGAAAAAAAGAACTTTTTTATCAAGGAAGATGAGGATTTGGCCAGATCGATAGCTGGTTGGCAGTGGGAGCACCAGTTCTGGTTATATTGGAAGGTAACACCTAGATACTTACATGTTTTGACTTGTTCTATTGAAGTGCCTCCAGTAGACCAAGTCATTGCGTGCCAGCTCTTAGAGAAAACCAAAACTTTTGTTTTACCATAGTTAATTACTAACTTATTATCTTGGCAATATTGGTAAAAGGTGGATAAGTATCATTGTAAGCCAACCCTTGTATATGAGAGTATTGTAGTATCGTCGGCATACAACTACAAAGGAATATGCTGGAAACCAAGTTTTGGGGGATGACCATTAATAGGTTCCAGTTTTTGTGCTAAATCATTAATGAATAAATTAAACAACAAGAATACAGCCTTGCTTAACTCCAATGGTCGTTGTGATCTTAGATGTTAAGTCTCCTTTTGAAGAATACCAGACTTGACAGGAGGTGGACACATAAAGTTTTTGGATGAGAAACACAAGTCTCGGTTCCATACCCATTAATCGCAATTTATTCCAGAGCATATCCCTATCTATCTTATCAAAGGCACTTTTAAGGTTTATAAAAGCTGTGTATAGCCTCTTACCATTTTGGGACATATATTTCTCAGCCAACTCAGGTGCATTCAGTGGGACATAGACCCAGAAACATGTTCTTAAGGTGGCAGTGCATGCTTTTAAAAAAGGAATCTGAAAAATCATTTAAAAAAAATGATGCAACACTTTTCCCCTAGAGGAACCACAGTCCAAATACATCAGTTTTGTGGCCCCAGATCAAGGGAGGGAGGCAGAGCCCCATGGGGAATAAGGAGCTAGACACATAATTAGAGAAAAAGAGGCCACAGCTATTATTGCAAACCAGTCTTCAGAGCATGGTGTAACCCATCTAGGATGGGCGCTGCCAAGCCACACGATCCCGTGGAGGGGACCCTAAGGGCCCTCTACTCCCCCACCACCTCCTGCCTTGTCACCCTCGCATACCTACGCAGTCTTAGCCACCCTTGCCCAACCGTCTTTCCGCCTTCATGTGTTTCTTTCTGCCTCCGTTGCCCTTTCCCTTTCACCCTGTTTCACTTGAACAGGGGACAGTGGGGGGGGGGGGGCGCTCCCTGTCGTGCCATCATGAACCATTCCAGCATGCTCCCCTTGAGGTGGGCGAAAGGATTTCTTTGACCACCCCCAAATCCCTACCTGACTTCCTTTGCCACTTGCTTGGATGATGCTTTTCCCAGAAACCTCACAGCCTCTCCGCCATTTCTGATGGCTTGGAAGGGGGGAGGGCTGCCTTCCTGCCTGCCTGCCTGTCTTCCTTCTTCCTTCTTTCTATCCCTTTATTTCTGCCTTGCTTCCATCCTCCCTTCCTCACATCCATGCCTTTCTTTCTCCTCTTACTTTCTCCCCTTCTTCCCTCTCCCTTCCATCCCTCCCTTTCCTTCCTTCCGCCCTTCATTCAATTCCTTTCTTTCTCCCTTCTTTCTTCCTCCTTCCATCCATCCATCCCTTCCTTCCTCCCCTTCCCTTCCTTCCATCCTTCCTTCCTTCCATCCCTTTCTTGTTCCCCTTTCTTTCTCCCCTTCTTTTTTCTCCCTTCCATTCCTTACTTCCATTCCTTCCATCCATCCCTTCCTTTCTCCCTTGTCTTTCTCCACCTTCCCACAATGCTAGCACTCATTGTATTTACATCTACAATGGGCTTACCTTCTAGTCTTCAAATAAAAGCTTCCCATGATTTCAGAAAAGAAGAAAACAGACAAATGTTGGGGAAGGATATCTCAGATGCTTTGATGTGGACTGGAAGAATCTGCATTCAGATCCCTCCTCAGCCTTGAATAATCTTGGATCAGATAACATTTCCCCACCTAACCTATCTCACAGAGATGTTGAAGTGGGGGGGGGGGAGCCCTGAAAAAAAACTGGGTTGCACAAATGACAAACTAATATTTTGAGAACAAAGGGAGGATTTAGAATTGCCAGTTCTTGTTTCAGGAAAATTATAAAAGCAAATCTAAAGATACAGATGTATAGTGTTGATCTCTAAACATTTAACAAAATAGAGCTGAGCAACAAAGTAAGATTCAGCTAAAAGGAGAAAAAAACAGATTCTCCTATATCCTCTTGTGCCTATTATCCATAATGCATTAAAAACCCTCAGGTTATGAATAATATGCAAATGAGTGTTCTCCAAAGTGCTCTTTACATTCTGTATACCCACAATTATATCTCTGGTGCCTCAGCTCCATACCCACCCCTTGTGTTTGCCTTCAACATATTTTGTAGTATAGAACAAATTTTGTGTCGGGTGGCACCTTTAAGACCAACAAAATTGAATTCTGGGTATAAGCTTCACTGTGCATGCACCCTTTTTCAGATGCATTGAAACAGACTTCCTCAAGCCTGATATATAGATTTGGGGGGGGGGGGGTGAAGAACTAGTTAGAGTTAAGATGCATAAGTCTTTTAGTGATAAGTACTGTTTAGCTAACAATGGATTCAAGCATTTGGTGAGTACTATGAATGGCAGTAAAAGAGCATACAGATTAGGCTCAAAAGTCCCCTAAGCAGCCTTGATTTGGGCATGAATCAGCTGAATCTATTCCAAATCACACATCCCTTGTTAGTTTCTATGGCTGAAGCAAGCTTGCCAGAAACATCAATTTGGACAAGACTTTCATGCTTTTGCTTTCCTGCCTTTCCTGGCAGGCATCGGGTGTCGGGCGTCAGGCGTCGGGCGTCGGTGGGGGGGGACATCATCTCCAGGCCAATGGCTAAGCTCCCTAGAAGAGCTAGGCTTAGCCAATTATTGCAATACATTTTTAAAAACGAATTGCAATGAATTCTTGCAGCACAGTTAGAGGGGAGGGAGAGGATTTAGGGGCAGGTTTTAGCCAAAAGGCATTCCTTTTTTCTGGGGGGGGGGGACTACCCTTGGCCAATCATAGAAGGTTTTTCTCTTCTGCAAACACCTATGCATAGTCATAGAATCTTAGAATCACAGAGTTGGAAGGGACCTCCTGGGTCATCTAGTCCAACCCCCTATGCAGGACACTCACAACCCTATCGCTCATCCACTGTCACCCGCCACTGCCTTGAGCCTTCACAGAATCAGCCTCTCCATCTAGCCTCTGTTTAAAAATTTCCAAAGATGGAGAACCCACCACCTCCTAAGGAAGCCTGTTCCACTGAGAAACCGCTCTAACTGTCAGGAACTTCTTCCGGATGTTGAGGCGGAATTTATTTTGCATTAATTTCATCCCTTTGGATCCTGTCTCTCCCTCCGGGGCAAGAGAGAACAACTCTGCTCCATCCTCGATATGGCACCCTTTTAAATATTTAAAGATGGTTATCAAAACCCCGTCGTCTCCTCTCCAGGCTAAACAGACCAAGCTCCCCCAATCTTTCTTCATACGTCTTGGTCTCCAAAACCCTCAACATCTTTGTTGCCCTCCTCTGGACACGCTCCAGTTTGTCTACATCCCTCTAAAACTGGGGTGCCCAAAACTGAACACAGGACTCCAAGTTAGGCCTAACCAGAGCAGAGTAAAGTGGTACCATATATAGGAAAATATACCGAAAGGAAATGCACCTGTTGCTCTGGACATGTAGAAACCATGGAACATGTTCTCTTTCAATGTCGACTCTATAATGAGATTCAAACTAGTCTAATTCTTCCGTTGCTAGGCGGATTCCCAGGGCGCTCAGGAGAATTTTACATTTCTCTGCTGCTTGCAGATATAGAAAATAATACAACTTAAAGAGTTGCCAAGTTCTGCACAGCAGCAATCAAAATTCGTAATAGAATGGTCTGTTTTAAATGAATCTGGACAGCTGTGTTTATCTTCCTTTTCTATTTTCTATTGTTATCTTTTAAGATGTTTTAATTCCTGGTTTTAATGGATGTTTCTGTATCATCTTATGCTGGTCTATGACCGTAATAAAACTAACTGAACTAAGTGGTATGCCTGTGTTCTGGACACGATACTCTATTTGATACAGCCCAAAATCCCATTTGCCTTTTTAGCCACCGAGTCACACTGTTGACTCATGTCTACTACATGTCTACTAAAACTCTGTTATGTCCCCGCTGCCACCTCCCGGGAGTTACCACAGCAACCAGGACCTGCGGCTGAGCCAGCTCTGGCAGAAAAGAGAGGGGCCTCTGAATGTGCAGCAAGAGAAAGCAGCACAAGTCAGCCAGGATTTTTCCAAGAGGCATCTTTGGTGCATCTGCAGATGCATTTCAGCCCTGACAGCTCACCTGAATGATGCAGATGAAGCACAAGGGTGGTGTTTGCTGAAGGAGCCAGAGACTGCAGGCAAGCTGTCAATGTAGATGGGACCCAGCTGGAGTAGCTCTTGTGAAGGATGAGTGAGTCCTCCCCCAGGTGCAGCCAATTATAGTTGGGCTGCTTTTAGGAGAGACAGCAGCAGCTATTCAGCATGGGTGCAACTTATGCAGAAACCCTTCTGTCCGGCTTGGATTCCTTGGTCTGCGAACTTCTGACTTCAATTGGCTTCCCTGACTCCTGGCAAATGGCTTTTGACTATTCAGCTGGTAATTGGACTGGCTTTGTTGCATATATGCTTATCTGGACTTTGACCTTGGCTTTCCCTCGACTACTCTTTGCCTTAACTCTGCTTGCTTTGATTCCTAACAACTTGGACTGGACTTTGACTTCGCTCTGGTGAGGACTCTGGCTAGGCTCTGCAGCCCAGGCACCTCCTGCCCTTGGGTGTAGCCAGCTAGGGTAACATAGACTCCTAGAACCTTTTCTCACATGTTACTGCCAAGACAAATCTTCCCCATCCTATATTGGTGTATTGGACGAGAATGCTGGAAGGGAAGGGAGCATGTGAAGGGTGGGCGCTACTCAAACAAGAGCTATTACATGCTCAATCAATGACTATCCCAGAAACACGAAAACACTGCAGGAGCTCTAAGAAGCCTATTTGGATGAACAGAGAACTTCAAGAGGAACTAAGAAAGAAAAGGAAAATGTTCAGGAAATGGAGGGAAGGACAGAGCACTATATACCACATATATCACTTCAAAAAGGATGTGGACGAGGATGATCTGGGACCTGGGGACCAATCCCTATCCGGATGAAATGCACCCGAGAGTACTCAAAGAACTTTCCAGAGAACATGCACAGCCCTTGTCCATCATCTTCGGAACCTCTTTAAGGACTGGAGATGTCCCGGAGGACTGGAAGAGAGCAAATGTTATTCCGATCTTCAAAAAAGGGAGGAGATGATCTGGGGCCAAGGGACCAAGCCCTATGAAGATAGGTTGAGTATTGTGAACTCCCCCTCACTGGCAGTCTTCAAGCAAAGGTTGGATACACACTTTTCTTGGATGCTTTAGGATGCTTAGGGCTGATCCTGCGTTGAGCAGGGGGTTGGACTAGATGGCCTTACGGCCCCTTCCAACAATATGATTCTATGACCAAGGATTTGGTTCTGTACAAAGTACTTTCATGTATCCAGTTATGAAAGAGGAAGGAGGAGGGTTCACATGTTTTTAAGAAATCTTCAATCAGACTTGATCCTGATACATATTCTACACTGTGAAATCATTCAACAAAACATTAGTAAAAGATTTTGAAGCTAGGTGATACTCCCACCTTTCCCTTACCTCTTACCTCCTACTTAAATTAGCCTTATACAAAATGCAGTCTTTTAGTGGCTTACATGAGTTACGGTCTCAGAAATTCTTAGTAATGCAGAAGAAGACTTGGTTCTTATATGCCACTTTTCTCTACCCAAAGAAGTCTCAAAGCAGCTTACATTTGCCTTCCCTCTCCTCTCCCCACAACAGACACCCTGTGAGGTGGGTGAGGCTGAGAGAGCCCAGATATCACTGCTTGGTCAGAACAGCTTTATCAGTGCCATGGCGAGCCCAAGGTCACCCAGCTTGTTGCATGTGGGGGAGTGCAGAATCGAACCCGGCTCACCAGATTAGAAGTCCGCACTTCTAACCACTACACAGGCAAAAGATGTGTTTAACCCCCCCCCCCAATAAATTCATCCAATATAATCAAAATCCCTCTTAGTGGGCTCTTCTGCGTTATCTTTTTTGACATTTGGGTTCCCCTTTTGCTTTGTTTTTTCCCCCACAAGCTTTTTGATCCCCCTAGTGTTTAATTTGATTTTACAGTGTTCTATATCTAGCCTATCTCTCTGCAGATCTAAACTGCATTTTTAAAAACCAGATTAACAGCAATGTAATATCAAATCAGCCATGAACAGGGTTTCGGGATTACACAGCATTTACCAAAAGTTCAGATGGCTGCTGATATTGCTAGAGCCCACTTCTCCTGTGGCTCTAGAGTCCCATCTTTTCTCAACAATGGAATGGTAAACAATTATTTCCACACCCACTTCTCTGGAGGGGCAGGTCACTATTTCCAGGGTTCCCCAGAGCCTGAAAAATATGTCAGGGCTTCCTCCCCGGTCAAAGGGCTTAATGGGAGGGATCAAAACATTGTTCAGGTCTTCAAAGGATCCATATATTTAATTTCTATCACTTGTTTCTTACATTGTGGCACTCCGAAGACAGTGTGACATGAGGTTCCCAAGAGATCTTCGCTCCAGATACTGACCAGGGCCAGTAAGCTTCAGCCTTGCTACTTGTTCGGCACATCCAGCCACATGCGAGGCTCTAGTGCTATAGCAGTCATGGAAGTTGACCTCTACAGGCCCTCTCATGCCATTTCCTTAGCTTAGAATCTCAATTTACCACTTCAGGTAACAATGCAGTACAAATGGCTAAAGATTTGTGCCGTTCACCAGCAGCCATGTGAGGGACATCAGACCCAATTACTTCTTATATAAAATTAAATTGTTAACATGAACCAGTATGGAGAGAGACAGGGGAAAAAACAGATTTTCAACTTGTAAGCTTTAAAACTAGCTTCTGTACATCAAACACCAGTGGGCAAAGTCGAAATTACACATATTTGTATTTTGGGTTAGCTTTTTAATATAAAATGTACATGCAAGAGAGAAACCAAACAAGAGACAGTACAATAACCCTGCATGCAGTAGGCAAGAGTTGGTCCCCTGCAGAGAGGACCAATCCATGCATCAGGGACACCCATTGTGAGGTGAGGGAGCACAAACAAAGGAAGACTATGAAGTTTAAAGAGCAATCTGTCCCCAAGAACTGCAGTAAAACAGGAGGCATCCAAAGTACCAAAGAATAGCTGAGCCACCCTTGTGAGTTGCTGTGGCAGCATCAAGGCACCCACATAGGAATCTGGGGTGGACCCTTAGCAGCTGAAGCAGCAAGGAGAACAATGTAGCAATTAAGGGCAATTAAGGTCCTGGTGATCAGGGAGGAAGTGGCTGTGACCAGGAAGACAGGAGAGATAATGGAAGCATCAGATTGCCTGGATCTGTGATGATGTCCTGGTTCAGGCAGACATCTGGGGCAAGAAGATGGAGAGGTTTTTAGTACTCTTTTTACTGCATGAAGGAGTCTCAAAGCAGCTTGCAATCACCTTCCTCTCTCCACAATAGACACCCTGCAAGGTAGGTGGGGCTGAGAGAGCTCAGAGAAAACTGTTTTGTGAGAACAGCTCTGACAACTGTGATGAACCCAAGGTCACCCAGCTGGCTGCATATGGAGGAGCAAGAAATCAAACATGGCTCTCCAGATTAGACGCTGCCACTGTTAATCATTACTCCAAGAGGAGTAGGTATAGTCTAACAATCCGGGATTGTGTTAACAAACCAAGCATGTCAAGCCAAAAGGGCTTATCCAAAGGCCACATACCAAGTCGCAATCAAGAAGGTCAAAAGCATAGCATGACAACTCACAAATATAAACCAGTTCATTGCACACTGACTCTCCCTTTTCTGGCTGCTTTGGCCTGGAGCCATGCAAAGCCAGGTACAGTTCCTCAACCTGAGTCATTCAGGGGCAGATGCAAGTCCTCAATGACTGAACAGCCCTGATCCTGCATGGGCTCAAACTCACAGGCAGAGGTTGACCATTGCTGGGCTGCCAATATCAGGGTAGCTTGAGAATCAGTTCTTAAACTTCTTTTGGATGTGCAGAGAAGTAGGAACTAGAATACTACTGTCTTGTACCTGAGAAAAGTACAGCAGGTACATGTTTAGAAGACAAAGAAACTGCTGTGGCCTTAGACCTTTCATTCTGTTCTGGAATATGTGTGCACATCTAAGTATGCCTAACTAAAGCCAACTGCTAGATCTGGAATGATAGAGTGAGAAAATGTGATGTTATATGTAAAATATACATGATGGTCATAGAATCATAGAATCATAGAGTTGGAAGAGGCCATACAGGCCATCTAGTCCAACCCCTTGCTCTACGCAGAATCAGCCCTAAGCATCCTAAAGCATCCAAGAAAAGTGTGTATCCAGCCTTTGCTTGAAGACTGCCAGTGAGGGGGAGCTCACCACCTCCTTAGGCAGCCTATTCCACTGCTGAACTACTCTGACTGTGAAAATTTTTTTCCTGATATCTAGCCTATATCGTTGCACTTGAAGATTAAACCCATTAGTGCGTGTCTTCTCCTCTGCAGCCAACAGAAACAGCATCCTGCCCTCCTCCAAGTGACAACCTTTCAAATACTTAAAGAGGGCTATCATGTCCCCTCTCAACCTCCTTTTCTCCAGGCTGAACATTCCCAAGTCCCTCAACCAATCTTCATAGAGCTTGGAAGTCCAAGTGATTTGGGGTTTCTTGTACCTCCATAATATTTACAAAATATAATGTTCAAGTATTCACATATCCCATGTTCCAGAGGCATGAATATTTAATTTTTTGGTATGTCAGTGATGTGTCCCAAATACTGCATCACATCTAAAGCTTTTTGGGGTGCTCAGTCCGTCTTTTGTTCCCAGCTAATATATGTTGGCAAGAAAAGCCTGAGGAGGACTTTGAAAACCGAAGCTTTCAGTGCAGCTGTTGAGGGAATTGCTCCATTCCCGGGAGTGACTGTATAGCAAGTCTTGATTCAGGTGACCAAACTGCTAAGGCTGCTTTCAAACACAGTGGATAATGCACTTACGCCACACCTTAGTGCTGTGTTTTCTAGTGTGAAAAGGACAATTCACCCCCAGCCTTACATCTCAGCAATTTATAGGACAGGAAATGCCCTGTAAGTCAAAGTCAGTTTATTTGCATGTAGTCATAAGCCATTACAAAGTGAATTAAAATTATTAAAACATTTCAAATCATAATACAAAATAAACAATACAAATTAGACTATACCTACCAATCAATTAAAATATATTCAGATTATATGTGACAGAGATCCTAGATATTTGCTCTCTTTAGCCCTCATTTTCTTAGCTGCAAGGGCAGACAATGACATTTATGTTGGTAACAAAAGAATTAGTATCCGATATCAAGAAAGTCAATTTTTTCTTATCAGATTGACCATTTAAACCATTTAGAAAATTAGCAAGAATTATTTTCCTTGGTTCAGTGTACAATGGACAGGATAAAATGTCATTTGGGAGGTCCTCCACAAATACAAAGGCATTGATCTTTTGGAGTTTTCTGGAAGTGTCTGCTCAATAAAGCTGATGGCATTGTTTGGAAGGACCTGGAAGTATAGGCTGCTTTGAGACTATGGGCTAAATTTGAGTTAAATAGGATGATCTAAAATGATCCATTTTAAATAGTTTAAACCAAGATGAGGTTTTACAATGCAGGATTAATGATCTGTAAGTCATGGTATCAGAGATGTATACCCAGTCTCTGAGTTGATAATTATCTACTGAGTTTTCTAAGAGGTCATCTGGGATGGAATAATGTGATAAAATATTATTTAGAAATCTAGAGCAAGGTTTAAACGATTGTTCGCTGATTTAATTTAAACTTGTTACTTTATTTTTTTTCCATGCTTTTAAAATAGCTAAGTGTATGCAAACCCTGATAGAAGGGAGACCGGTTTCAGCTCTCATCAGGGCTGCTGAGCTCCCCTTTGGAAGAACTAGAATATACCTAAGGAAAAGATTTTGAATAGTATCTAGGCTAGTAAGAATGTCCTCCTTCCAACCCCAGACTTGAACAGCCTCCCTTTGTATAATAACATCTATTAGACAGCCTCCCTTTGTATAATAATATCTTAGAATGGACCCAACTAACCTTAGCGCAGAAGCCTTAATGGTTGCTAGATATATGTTCCATTTTAAGGTCTCTTTAAGTGTGATTCCCAGATATTTGAAACTGCATTGTTCAATGGGATGCCCATGTATACTCCCAAGCTGGTTTTTGGGTCTTTTTCTAAAAACCAGAACTTTGATCTTTAGATAATGTTGAGGGCCTCCTTGTAATATATTCCTTTTTTTTATTATTAATACAAAGAACAGTAAAATATAATCATCATTTGAAAATGTACGACCCCACATTAACTACACAATGATATAAACTTTTGCCCAAAGCTTATAAACTTGTTCACGTTTGAGTCTAAGAGCCATCCACATTTCCACTACATTTAAGAAAAGAGGCCTCTTTAGATATACAAAAGAGAAGTTGTTAATAATCAACTTACTTAAGAGATCGTAGACCTCACACAATCTAAGAGCTGTCCTGACAGATATTTCTAGGTTTAAGTTAGATGCTTAACATTAAACATTTCTTGTAGAACAGTATGAGTTTTGGCCCTGTATCAATACCCTAATGAAGAGAAAATAAAGTAGGGCTTTGCCTTAAAGATGTACAAAAAAAAAAAATTACAAGAGGATTTCATAGCTTCTCCTTATCCTTAATACAGATACATCTACAAAACAATTTATACATGACCCGTTCTAAGAGCCATCCTGACAGGTATATTTTCAGATTTAAGTTGAGAGCTTAACATTAAACATTTTCTACAGATCAGTGTAGCAATACACTAATAAATAAAGAATAAGGGGGGGGGGAAACCCCGTTTTATATTTCCGGCACTAATGATTATATTACCTATATGCCTACAGAAGAAAAGAAACAAAAGAGAAAGAACCACTGCTTCCCCTTTTTCATAAAAATAGAAATATAGAATACAGAATACAGTATAAGTTATTAATACAGAAAATAGTAAAGTTTCCAGGTTTAGATTAAATGCTTAACATTAAACATAGAACAATATGAGCTTTCGGTCTTCTTAAGGGGGTCTCATATCGAGGCTTGCTACATCTTGTCGTTCCCGTAGACTTATATTCTGTCCCATTGGCCTTTGGCTTACAAAGTGCCGTTGTACTCTTTCCCGCAGAATATGCATCGATAAATCTTGAGGCCGTTGCACTTCCTGGACTCCAGTATCAATACAATTTTTTTCCTGAAGAGCTCCTTTAAATTGGTTACTTTCACTGCAGATCCATATATCTTTTGATTGATTTTTGTACACTGTTGCTTTGAAATGGCTGTATGTCTTTTTTAAAAGGGTGTCCTTATCTGGGCTGCAGAACTCTGACATCCCCTTTACCATCTCCAGAATTTCAGATTTCTCTTCTACTGTTGGTTTTCCACCTTGTTTAAAGCTGTCATCAGCCACTGTTATTGATCCATCATTCCTGTTGGAGACTTCTTCCTTGCCATCTTGGATCTCCTTGAAAATATTTTTGAGCAATCCTTCTGTAAATACTTTCAAATCTTGGGTTTGTTTCTCTATCAGATGAGCCAATCTTTTTAACATAGACATGTTTTTGACTTGAAAATCAACAGGCAGCCTCAAACAATTTTACAAGTGGCCAGTAGAGGTCTTCTATTTTATCCTCTGACGTTCCTGGCACAGGCATGTGACGTATTGAAGTCAGTAAGGCAGATATTCTCTGTGGAGCCTTCCCTCGGCCGGCGGAGCGGCCTCGCAGCGTCTACGACGCTGCAAGGCCGCTCCGCCGGCCGAGGGAAGGCTTCCCGGCCCCCCCCCCACCCGAGGCTCTCTGGAGCCTTCTCTCGGCCGGCGGAGCAGAGTGTCAATCCCGCCCCAAGCAGCCAATGTCGTAGACGCTGCGAGGCAGCTCCGCCATATTCCCTGGGCGGCTGCTTGGGGCGGGATTGACACTCGGAGGGGCCAATCAGGACCCGCTTCGCGGCTCCTGATTGGCCCCTACGAGTTTTTATCCCGGACTGGTCCCGCCCTAACTCCTCCCCACTACCCCTTACTCTTTTATACAGTCCGTGGCGCCCTTGGCGCCACGGGCTGTTTACAGATGATTTAGATGAGGGGGTGGAGGGACTACTCATCAAGTTTGCAGATGACACCAAATTTGGAGGACTGGCAAATACTCTGGAAGATAGAGACAGAGTTCAACGAGATCTGAACACAATGGAAAAATGGGCAAATGAGAACAAGATGCAATTTAATAAAGATAAGTGTAAAGTTCTGCATCTGGGTCAGAAAAATGAAAAGCATGCCTACTGGATGGGGGATACGCTTCTGGATAACACTGTGTGTGAACGAGACCTTGGGGTACTTGTGGATTGTAAACTAAACATGAGCAGGCAGTGTGATGCAGCGGTAAGAAAGGCAAATGCCATTTTGGGCTGTATCAACAGAGGCATCACATCAAAATCACAAGATGTCATAGTCCCATTGTATACGGCACTGGTCAGACCACACTTGCAGTACTGTGTGCAGTTCTGGAGGCCTCACTTCAAGAAGGACGTAGATAAAATTGAAAGGGTACAAAGGAGAGCGACGAAGATGATCTGGGGCCAAGGGACCAGGCCCTATGAAGATAGGTTGAGGGACTTGGGAATGTTCAGCCTGGAGAAAAGGAGGTTGAGAGGGGACATGATAGCCCTCTTTAAGTATTTGAAAGGTTGTCACTTGGAGGAGGGCAGGATGCTGTTTCTGTTGGCTGCAGAGGAGAGGACACGCAGTAATGGGTTCAAACTTCAAGTACAACGATATAGGCTAGATATCAGGAAAAAAAATTTCACAGTCAGAGTAGTTCAGCAGTGGAATAGGCTGCCTAAGGAAGTGGTGAGCTCCCCCTCACTGGCAGTCTTCAAGCAAAGGTTGGATACACACTTTTTTTGGATGCTTTAGGATGCTTAGGGCTAATCCTGCGTTGAGCAGGGGGTTGGACTAGATGGCCTGTATGGCCCTTCCAACTCTATGATTCTATGATTCTATGGTACAGAATGTGGGTGCATGGGTCCTCACTAAATCATCTTGGAGGACCCATCTCAAGCCATTGCTGAGGCAGCTGCATTGGCTGTCAGTTGGGTCCAGATCAGGTTCAAGGTTCTGGTTTTGACCATTAAGGCTCTATGCAGCTTGGATGCTTCTTATTTGCCACTAACCTCTTTATGCCCCCTGCAGAGCACTTTGCTCTGTGGGTATGAATTTTCTGATGGTCCCAGGGCCCTTTGGACCTTTTCCTTATTTTACTTTCCCTCCTTCCTTCATCCCTCCCTCCCTCCCTCTCCTTCTCTCTTCCTTCCTTCCCCCCTCTCTCTGTCTCTGTTCCTCCCTCCCTTTCTCTTTCCCTTTCCCTTTCTCCTTTCTTCCTCTCTTCCCTCTGTCTCTGTCTCTATTCTTCCCTCCCTTTCCTTTTCTCTTTCCCTTCCTTCTCCCCTCTCTCTGTCTCTGTTCCTTCCTTCCTTCTTTCTTCCTTATTTGTTTCTTGTCTTCTTTCTTCCAGCTGCTTTCTCCTTCCAGCTGCTTTCTCATCCCTGAAGATATCCAGGCCCCCACTTGGAGGTTGGCAAGCCACCCCCTGCTTATAGTGGTGGAGTGGGGCATCAGACAGCCTTTGAGATTAGAGTCTGCTATTCTTTACTGTGTTGGATCTCAGGTTGGAGCAGGGAGCAGGGGGAGGAGGACCAGCACCCTGGTAGGACACAGTGCAGGCATGTGTCCTATTGCCCATTGTATTCATGGGTGCAATGGGCTTTGCCCCTAGTGTGTGGGAGTGTGTGTATATGTATATAAAATTAATTAATTCCCAACCAGGAAATGTTTTCAGGGCCATCAAGTAACTCCAGGATTTCACAAAACACTAGTTGAAAAAGCCTGGTCTACTCTACCTGGCAGTCATTCTCCAGATTCCCAGAATCTACTGCCTGATTCTTTTAACTCGTTATGCCAAATTACAAATCTTGGATCTTCTGTATACAAAGCAGATGCTCTACCCCTTAACAATGTCCCATACATTTTCTTTGACTGCTGCCCGTCTTTTGAAAATGAGGTGGTGTCTTTCAGCATTACCCAATACAGACTTGTGAAGAAGTCAAATGTGGTGAAAATAATTACATTATAATCTTGATTATTTTGACCTCCTTTTTGCACCTCTAGATAACACAGCCAGTATCCTGACTCGAAGAAGGAAATTTAGTCGGACGATCCAGGAGGTGTATTACCTCCCTGTTGTGATCTCTGATGGGGGGATCCCATCTCTCAGCAGCAGCACCACCCTAGTGATCCATGTGTGTGCGTGTGAAAGAGATGGTCGCGTTAGGACCTGCAGTGCTGAAGCCTTCCTTTCCTCTGCAGGACTGAGTACAGGAGCCTTAATCGCTATCCTGCTGTGTGTCATCATTCTCTTGGGTAAGCCTGCTTGAGAATTAAATACCAGTGTCCTTTCCCTATCTTTCAATAATCACAACCACTCTATGACATTTAAGTGACCCTGGAGGTTCCTTCCAACTCTATGATTCTATCAGTATCATGCCATTCTTAATTGCTTGTGATAGGAGGTAATTAGCAATACAGAGATAATTAGAAATACAATGCATTGACTTGGGGGAGAGGGTTGCTAATGAATAGGTTTGGCAAAAATAGCTAGGCCTCTAAAGCAGGCAGCTGAACAGCTGGCATCCAGTGGAAGCAATTTAACTATGTCACTGAGTAATTAGCATTGTTGATTTACTCAGGTAATTTGGTAAGATTTCAGGAAGCCACGAACTTGAGATGCACATCCAGCATGCTTGGGGAAAGTAAAGGAAAGGAGATGAGGATATTTGAAATAGATTCTATGGCCAGAAGTGCTATCAGCGCAGTATGAGAGCCATTTGCTAATTATCTCTGTAGGATAAGCTGATAACAGCAAAAGCCTCTGAATGGAGCAAGGGACCCAGAAGGCAGCAATACAATTCCATTAGATAAACGTCCTTGGAAATGCATTTTCTCTCACCCATACTAATTTGAATAATATTCTCATTTGGCCAGGACTCAACATTTTTCAAGTACACATACACACACCCATTTATTTTTTTTTATTTTTATTTTTATTTTTATTTTTATTTTTATTCCACCAGTCCATATGGCTCAGGGAGGTTTACATACAACATGGGGGATACATGGAATGAATTAATATATAACATAAACAAATACAACAACAACAATAATCTAAATAACACAATTTAAGTGATCTTAAACAGTATAATAGGAACAAAACTTAGCTAAGGCCCTTAAAGAGGACAGATAAGTTCAGCCCATGGAGAGGATGTCTGACCTGTTATCGGTCTCAGGCAAATGCCTGGTGGAGGAGCTCCCTTTTGCAGGTCCTGCAGAATTTTGGGAGTTTGGACAGGGCTCTGATCTCTTCGAAGAGCCTCTTGTGGTGCAGAGTGGTAAGGCAGCCGTCTGAAAGCTTTGCCCATGAGGCTGGGAGTTCGATCCCAGCAGCTGACTCAAGGTTGACTCAGCCTTCCATCCTTCCGAGGTCAGTAAAATGAGTACCCAGCTTGCTGGGGGGTAAACGGTCATGACTGGGGAAGGCACTGGCAAACCACCCCGTATTGAGTCTGCCAAGAAAACGCTGGAGGGCGTCACCCGAAGAGTCAGACATGACTCGGTGCTTGCACAGGGGATACCTTTACCTTTACCTTTACCTGATCTCTTCAGGGAGCTCATTCCACCGGGGGGGGGGGGGCAGGACAGAAAAAGCCCTGGCCCTCATTTAGGACTTCTTTGGGGCTAGGGATCACTAGCCAGTTGGCGGTGGCAGAGTGTAATGCTCTTTTGGGGGTACATACAAATATACTACATACACAGCTTGATCATAAAGCCCTTTATGGACTTATACACCCAGATCTGAATTTTTTCTTAAAATTAAAATTAGTTAAGTAGGATCCTGTGAATGGAAAGAGTTTGTGGAGGAAATCTCTTCCATTTTCCTTGGCAGCTGTCTCCTTTGTCCACTGAAAAGCTGTTATGATTTAAGTGTAGAGATAGACTAAGGCCATCACTTTTGTCACTGACCTATTTAACAACTGTTCATTATGATTTAAGTTTAAGAAAGAAAATAAACAATTTAACTTGTGAGAACATGATCATCAAACAGGGAAAAATAAGAGAATGTCAAATTGTCAAAAAAGAGGGAAATAGTGTACCTTGGCTAATTTACTATCAGACTCAAAATAGAAAGAACAACTTATGAAAGAAGCTGGACAGTTGAGAGAAAAAACTGCCTGTGAAAAATTGGCAATGGCTGATATAGAACATTTGTTAGGTGAAATATACAAAATTGTTATTGTGGTATTGCCATGAGACAGAACAAGTTAAAGATTGTATGATAAAATGGGCTTATAACTTTGGAGATAATATATGTGGATCAATGGGAGAGATGGTAAGTTAATGAGTTGAAATTTACTGGTTGTCAATTGCTAAAAGAAAACTTGTATAAAATGTTTAAAATATCATCTTGCCCCCCAAAATATAGCAGCAATTACTAAGAGTTATAATGACTAATTGTGGAAATGTCAGAATATAAATGTGTTGGTTGTTCATATTGTGAAGGAAATATTGGGTTATGATCCATGATGAAATGTGAAAGATACTGAAAGTTAAATTTCTGCCAGATCCAAAATGTATGTTATTAAATGTATAACAAGCCTGTTAAATACAGTATTTGCTGGCGTATAAGACTACTTTTTCCCCTTGAAAAGCATGCCTCCAAGTGGGGGGTCATCTTATACGGCGAGTGCACTTCAGTTGGGATAGACATAGTTGCCCATAGTGGCCCATAGTACTGTATTTTGAGTGGAAATGTTGGGGGGTCGTCTTATACGCCCAGTCGTCTTATTTGCCGACAAATGTGGTATATTGTAACAGCTGCGAGCATCCTTTATGCCTCAGGATGGGAAAAAAGGATTCTTACTAGATATTACAGACTGGTTAAATAATCTGATGGAATATGGGTCAATGGCAAAACTTGATGCACAATAAATCAACATCAGAATTCAGAAGAAAATGGAGTCCAGTATTAGATGATATTGATTAGCAGAAATTGAATTGAAAAGAAATCATCAATCTTTAGACTGGATAAGCTAACTTTGGGGAAAATGCAAACTCTGGAAAAATGCAGTATATGGTGCATGTATTAACAACATGATGCAAAAGAACAAGATATATATTGTCAAATGCCAGCTTTATGCTTATTGTTTTTTTTAAATAGTTGTTCTGTGGTATGCAGTATTTCTCTTTTTTCTCCCTCTAAATAAAAATATCTTTTTTAAAAAAATGAGCTGTTCCAGAAGGCATGGAAACCCTTGAGAACTGAGAGGGCTGCAACAACAAGGGAGTATCAGAAAGAAATCCATTCCCCATGTAACCTCTTTCTCAATTTGACCATTTATGCACTGGAGGTTTCATGCCAGGCTGCAGGCTGGAGTTTTAGTCATGGCAGGTTGCCCCACTTCTTTCTGCACCCACACGGGGGAGCATTTGGCCCGGTACACCTCATCCGCCCCCGATTTGTACTTCTGCATGAGAGCTGGGGCAGTGAAGTTCCCAGTGCATAAACGGTCTTTGTGAAACATCTTCCTCAAGGAGGGGGGATGAGCAGCGATTACTGCCACCACAGCCACCACCCTCCTTGCTGCCTTCTACTTTGCTACCATGGTTCCCTAACCATGCATGTGAGCACAGAAAGGGCTAAGTGTTATGATGCAAAGCACTGTAATTTTGCTAGTCAGGTAGTGCCATCCCAAACATCCCATTCTTTCTCCTCTGGAATCACTTTCATTTGTCAGTGTTTTGAAGGACTGTTGTATGATCTTCTGTGCTCAGCATCTGCCCAGACCTGTGGCCATAAATATTCTATCATCATATTTCCAACAGGCAGCACTGCACATATCATGGCTAAGGCCAGCTGAACATTCAGGTCACAGCTCCATCTCATAGCCCCTGTGCTAGAAGATCTTTTCCAGAAGAAGAAAAGATTCCTTTGGTTTGAATGGTGTGGCGTGGTGCATGATAATGTATGGTTCAACAGCACAAAATATGTGTTGTGTTGGTTGCAATAAAAGGTATTCTCTTCAAATTACTCTTTAATTACATTAGGTAAGACAATAGGGGAATAATGTCATTTTATCATAGAGTTCCTTCAGTATCTCCCAAACGAATCAGTATTGAAGACTTGGTAATACAAGGTTTTCCTTCATTCAGTTAGATAATGAATAGTGGATCATTTAAAAGTCCGTGTAATGTACTAAAAATCCTTTAATTGGGCCGCAGACCTAACTGATCTCCTATTCCAAATTTTCCCATCAGCTATAGTTGTTCTTTTCATCACGCTAAGACGCAGCAAGAAGGAGCCTCTCATCATTTCAGAAGAGGACGTCCGGGAAAATATTGTCACCTATGATGATGAAGGCGGAGGAGAGGAGGACACTGAAGCTTTTGACATCACAGCTCTGCGAAACCCGTCAGCAGCTGAAGAACTGAAGTACCGGAGGGATGTTCGGCCCGAAGTGAAGCCTACGCCCAAGCATCCCACATCATCTAGCCTTGATGCCATAGACGTTCAGGAATTCATTAAACAAAGACTGGCTGAAGCAGACCTAGACCCAAGTGTGCCACCATATGATTCTCTACAGACATACGCATATGAGGGTCAAAGGTCAGAATCAGGATCTGTCAGTTCTTTGGATTCAGCTACCACATACTCTGACCAGGATTACAATTACCTTGGTGACTGGGGACCAGAATTTAAGAAGCTAGCTGAAATTTATGGAGAAATAGAATCTGAAAGAACAACTTAATTGTTCCCGAACCAAGGAACGCTATAATATCTGCAAGCAGTTTGGAGGCTTAATGACAACAATGATTTTAAAAAAGAGACTATCTATATATATATCTATCTATATATATATATATATATATATATGAATACAGTACTTGGAACAAACAGAGCAGGATGCGCACATTTACTGTAGAAACAAGTGCCCTTTTCACCTTTGAAACTGGGTTTTTCAATTGGAAAAAGGTCAAAAAAAAATTTTTTGGGGGGGTATACCCCAGAAAGAAGATTACCCCTTTTGTGTATATTTTTAATTGCTCAATAAAGTCCGTGGTACAGTATAAGTAAAGATACCTTAAGTAAACCAAGCTATGGCCAATATTATTGCAGTATCCCCTAAACATACCAGAACCACAGTAGCTTCTTGGGATGATCATGGTGTTGTCTGCCTAGCTCTGTTTATAGGCATAAGATAACCATCAGGAGGATAATTTACTTTGGTTTTACTAAAGCTCAGAAGTCCTGTTTTCCAGGAATGTGCATTGGAATTATCTTGTCAAGTGCCATATTGGTGTCTGCCCTTATTAACACTTGTGGAATGTAACATTTCACTGGGCCAAATGTTACCTTTCCAATTCACGAAGGAGGTATGAAGCACAAATTTATTGAAGCAGGCTAGTAATCACCCCCACCCTGAGTTTGGCATTTGAAACTGCTACTTCTGTTTTGGAGTAGCTGCATTGGGGACAGTTTTCAATGGAAAAGGGGTAGTTTCTTTCTGTTCTGCAGTGAAGTAACAGATGAATGAGGTGGGTTTAAAAAGTCATTGTTCTATTATGCGTTCGGCTATGCAAAAACTTGAGTTGATTGGTCTTCCTTGGAACTGGTGAATGTAGAAAAGATGGAGACAGTGACAGACTGCACTGCGTCACAAAATGTCACATGAGAATGTGTTACAAGGGTTGATCCAGACAGCTCTCTCTCCCAGTTGCCCTTAATTCCCTTCCTTACTTCAGCCTCCATCCCATATGGCATGGGTGGCCAAACTGTGGCTTTCCAGATGTCTGTGAGCTACAGTTCCCATGAGCCTGACCATGGACATCTGGAGAGTTACATTTGGCCACCCCTGCCGTATGGCTTTGGTCCAATCCAGTCCCCAGATCCCCTGCATAGCACTTTTCTCAGTTGAAGGAGACCCTCCCCCCCCCCTGGTCATGATTGGAACTGGTTGGATCCAACCCATCATCAGGGTCATATGTTAACAGGATAGAACACAAATGATGCAGAGTAGACTGGGCAATTCTAGTGTAATACCCACTTAATTCATCTGAAGATATATAATGTAAATCCCCATACATGAAGTCAAAAATGTCTGGTCATTTAGCACAACAGTTCAACATTATACACCAGTACAAGACACCAATGCCTCAAAGGAGAGCCACCTTTCTGCTAAAAATTTTAGAACCCCTGTTGTTAGTTTGACAACACCCAGCATGTTTCGAGGGGGGATGCTTGTGTTTTATGTCCAAGTTATTTTAATTAATAGATAAATGTATGTAAAAGGTGTACTGTTATTTTGTTGTGTATATATTTTATGATACTTCAGTTGCACTTCAAGCCAGCGTCACGTTGATGAAGAAGTTTTGATCCTTCGAAACATGTTGGGTGATTCCATAACGACAGTAATAAATTTTGAGAAAGAAATATACTTCCATAGGTGTTTTTTGGTGCATCATTCATATAGCCCTCTGTATGTCTGAGCTTTGGAAATACCTGAATGAGAAGCTACCTGAAGCCCTCCACACCACAGATAAGTATGATCACCATGATGAACTCGATGCTAAAAGGTAGAAACACAAATGTAACGTTTCAGATAGACCTGTGAGTGTTTGACTGTGAAAGCATGGGGCAGCTCTTTTAAAGTTTGCTATACAAAATCCCTAAATCCTATTTGGAATATCAAAACTGGGACTTGTTCAAAAATCCTTTCCTGAATAAGTTACATTGTGGATCATACTACTCTACATACAGAAGATGCGAGGCACAATCTCTGGGTCTCCAGTTAAGGGATAAACTGGGTAACAAATGCTGAGATAGTTTCAGGCAGGTAACCATGTTGGTCTGGTTTTTATTGATGTCTTTATTTGATTAATTTGTATCCTGCCTTTCTCCCCCCATGCGGTTCCCAAAACCACTGAGAGTGTTTTCACAGTCAGTAGTTCAGCAGTGGAATAGGCTGCCTAAGGAGGTGGTGAGCTCCCCCTCACTGGCAGTCTTCAAGCAAAGGTTGGATGCACACTTTTCTTGGATGCTTTTGGATGCTTTGGGCTGATCCTGCGTAGAGCAGGGGGTTGGACTAGATGGCCTGTATGGCCCTTCCAACTCTATGATTCTGTGATTCTATGATCCTGCGTTGAGCAGGGCCTTGGACTAGATGGCCTGTATGGCCCCTTCCAACTCTATGATTCTATGATTCCATTATATCCTCACAACAACCATTTGGGGAAACTTAGGCTGACAGTGTGTGGGGTGGTCTTATGGATGCTATGCCAAATTCATTTTACAGGGCAGGAAGGGGCCCTGAATTCATGGCTAGCCAGTTTCACTTGACTACAGTTCATGACACAACTGCATGTTTTCCTCCTTCAGTGGTAATAGCTAGTTATCTAGCTGGTTTTATTAATAAAGATGGCAGCTTGGTACATCCTGATCTCATCAGCTCTTAGAAGCTAAGCAGGGTCCATATTTGGATGGGAGACCCCTGAAAACTCAACAGAGCCTTGGCAAGAAACTTTTGTTTCTGGCTTGCCTTGAAAGGCTCTAACTGATGTTGCCATAAACTCAGTAACAAGAGTTGGTGAAAAATGTGTGTATTTGTGTTGATGCACAGTCTAGGCTGCAAGTCAGGAAAATCTCCCATAAACAGAATAAGAAGCCCTGTCCTTGTAATCCCATTTTTGTTTGGATTTAAGTTTTGATCCTTCGAAACATGTTGGGTGATTCCATAACGACAGTAATAAATTTTGACTGAGTTGGGATGGAAACTAGCTGTATTCTGGACTGCAAATATTCTGGACTGCAAATATTTCGGGACCAAATGTGACAGTGTAGGACTCCAAAAATGAAAGTCAAATAACACCATGGAGGTTTTTTACATTAAAGGGGGGAGGTTGCCTTTTCTTATAGCCTCACTAGAAGTGGACTGCATTTCTTAAGTACTTGTTTGCTTGCTTTCAGTGAAGGACTTCAATCCCCTAGCTGTGCATCCCAACATCTGAGGCACATTTCTGTTCTGAATTAATATCGAAGGTGTAAAACTCAGACTTCATAGTTGCCAAAAGATTTCATTATATGTTCCAACTAGCTTCCAAGACTGTTCCTAAGAACGGGCCTTGAAAGGGATCCCTCCCCGGCACCTGGCCAGGGAGCTTAAGGTGGCTTTGGGCTGCATCTCACAGCCGGATCAAGTGGGGTGGGCAGGGACTGGCCAGCTCGTTGGCAGGCCTGGGACAGAGCTCCTTAGCAGGCAGTCAGCAGGCCCAGTCCAGCAGGCCAGGAGGTCCTCATGAGCAGGCACTCTACCATGACCGTTTGCCCAGGGCCCTCTCCCCTTGCCTGCTGCTGGCTCCAGGCATGGAGGCGCGTCTGAGAGCAAAGAGGCCAGATGCCAGGGACGAATGGTGGGAGCTGCAGGGGCAGGGCCAATTAGGGTGCAGCCAGCTTTGCTGTTTAACAAATATATAGAGGAACCATGGATAAGGATGAGAACTATTCTTAAAAAAACTCGTTCCTCTGTTTTTCTTTCTTTTTTTATAGTTTTATTATTTATTATTATATAAAGCATTTACAGATAAATTAAGAAAAAAGCGACCAGCTGATATGGTTTGCCATCTCTTTTAACATACATATTCAGTTCCCATCACATATTATTCCTAATCTAGAAGTTTTTACCATTTTTCTTAGCAAAGTGATTGTTAATACATATGAGAATATGATCTGTTATAAGAATATATTCTGTTATTATCTTAAATGATATAAGGTCAGTCCCCTTCATAAATTGGCCCTGACCTAGGAGTTACTACTGCCGTCTTGTTAATACCTATGAAGTATAGTTTGTCATCCTCTTTTGGCATACATATTAACATACATATTCAATTCCCATCACATATTGATCCTGATCTAGGAGTTATTACCATCTTTCTTAGCAGAGTAGTTGTTAATACATATGAGAGTATAATCTATTAAAAGGATATATTCTATTATTGTCTTAGATGATATAAAGTCAGTTCCCTTCATATATTGGTCCTGTCCTAAAAGTTACTGCTGCTGTCTTTCCCACAGGAAACTAGGAGAATACTCCATTGTTCAACTCAGCCTTCAGGTGGTCGCAGAAGATGAAATTGTGTTTTTTTCCATAGTAGAGTGTTTCTGATCGTCCTTCTGTCAGTGCCAACAAAGTCTCTTACTTGATTCTTGCTTGCAGTCGCCTTTGAGTAGGCTCTGTATACTTTATCAATCTGGATCTCTTCCTCTGGTCGCACAGGAATATCTCCTGATAGCTTCCTGGGTGCTGTCGCTTTTGAATAGACTCTTTTTATTTTGCTGATCCAAATCACTTCCTGCTCTGAATAGATTTCCAGGTTTTCGGTGCTTTCCTTCCTTGAATCTGTTTTCCCAGGTTCTTCAAAGGTACTTTGGGTTTTTACATCCCTAGCTCTCTCCCTCTCCTGTTGATTAACTTCCAAACATTGAATTTTCGTTTGATTTATTATTGGCTGAGCTATGTCAGCTGTTCTCTCCAGACCGTCGGCTCCGTCCAAAAGCTCCCCCTTAATCCCACGGATTTCCTTTTCCAGCTTATTGACTGCTTTCAGTATCTTTGAGTTCCCTTCGCATAACAAATGGAAAAGCTGTGCCTTAGTTAATTTTTCCATAGTTCTAGGCAGTCACAAATTATAAACAGAAAGTCTCGTGAGGTCTCGCGGGAGCATGAGCGATCCCCAATTATCAGTTTGCCGATCTCCGTAACAAGTCAGCTACCCCCACTGAACTTTCACCGACAACACTTCAAAGCTCTTTCTTTGTTTGGTTAGTGGGTATAATTAGCTGGGAGTCTCTCACTCGACGAAAGAGGGAATTCACTTGTAAATTGGTTGAGGAGGGGGGGGAGAGCTTGTGGGAAAGGAAAGGGAAAAGCCAGAAAGCTTTCAATCCTTACTGTTGTAAACTTCAGCTTCTGTCAGCGCTCCTGTCAATCTGGTAAAAGATGGTCTGGGAAGAATGTAGGGTCAGCTGGTCGTTTCAAGCTTAGAAAGTTGTTTGCGACAAGGGCGCCATCGTGACCTTGAGCACACGCCGCTGTTGATCCCGGGAGCTCGGTATCCCTACCTCCCCACGGATCTGTAGGACCCTCAGGATGCCATTCCCGGTTCCTGGGGCGACCGGCGAACAGATTTGCATATCTGCTCAGGTCAGCCAGGTGCAGATGCTCCTGACCCTCGGCATGGCTTAAGAGCTGAACAGAAGTCCAGCTTTTACAGCGCCATCTTCAGTCGACCAGGATGTTCCTCTGTTTTTCTGATGAAAGTTTGCGTCTGGTTGGAAGGAAGGAAAGCTAAGACATTGAGTCGTGCAGAGGCAACCAAGAGAAATTAATTTTTAACTGTGTATAATACACCTACCGAAAGCATAGTGTTTCCCATTGTTAAACTGAAGTTTCCCACCTTGAAAGAGATTGGAGTTGATCATTGTTATATGTAATACATGCTCTGGCATGCTCCGTGGTATCGTTGTACTATTGTAATGCTACTGACCCTGTATTTGATAGCCATTCTCATTCCCTAGGCAACTTTGGGTATTGTTGTTCAGTACCATCACCAAACAACCCCCCCACCCCGTATGATTATTTTTGTTGTTGTTAAGTGTGAAGTCATGTCCAACCCATTGCGACCCCATGAACAAAGAGCCTCCAGACTGTCAGGTTGACAGACTTTGTAGTGTGTGTCTTTATCCACAAAAACAGGAATGGATGCAGCAGAAGCAGAATGCCAGTTACTCAGAGGCGGGGCTTTCTTAAGCAAGCTGGATGAAACACAGGATGTACATGTTTATAAGTCTTAGGCAGAGCAAGTTCCACTGTCACAGCATTGATAATCCGAGTAACTTTAAAGGGACCCACATATTTTGGTCCCAGTTTGTGGGAATGCTGTTGGCAATGTAAATTCCTGGTGGACAAAAACACCAGATCCCCAATTTTCCACTCAGGGGAGATTCCTCTCTTTTTTGTTGTTGTTGTTATGTGCGAAGTCGTGTCCGACCCATCGCGACCCTATGGACAATGATCCTCCAGGCCTTCCTGTCCTCTACCATTCCCCGGAGTCCATTTAAGTTTGCACCTACTGCTTCAGTGACTCCATCCAGCCACCTCATTCTCTGTCGTCCCCGTCTTCTTTTGCCCTCGATCGCTCCCAGCATTAGGCTCTTCTCCAGGAAGTCCTTCCTTCTCATGAGGTGGCCAAAGTATTTGAGTTTCATCTTCAGGATCTGGCCTTCTAAAGAGCAGTCAGGGTTGATCTCCTCTAGGACTGACCGGTTTGTTCGCCTTGCAGTCCAAGGGACTCGCAAGAGTCTTCTCCAGCACCAGAGTTCAAAAGCCTCAATTCTTTGACGCTCGGCCTTCCTTATGGTCCAACTTTCACAGCCATACATTGCAACTGGGAATAACTGGGAATCCTCTCTTTTTATCAGCTTGTAATTTATAGTTCTTTTTTGCTTTTTCCCAATACTTCACAATAATTGGCCAAGCCTGAGCAATACTTTCAGCCCACTCCTTCAGATCCTTGGGACAGTCAGTCTTTGGAACCCAAGTTGGTACTGCTTGTAGATCAGTGCCATAAAAGGGGACAGTCCCATAGATGAATGCACCCCATTATTGTAAGCAAATTCATCCAAAGGTAATAGAGCAACCCAATCAGACTGCTAATAATTAATGAAGCACTCAGGTACTGTTCTAATTTCTTTTTGACCCGTTCAGTCTGCCCATTGGTTTTAGGGTAGTAGCCCGATGTCAAAGTCTGTTCAACCCCAGCATTTTCAATAGCTCCCGCCAGAACTTGGCAATGAACTGTACTCCTCAGTCTGAGATGTACCGATCTGGTAAACCGTGCAGTTTGTACACGTGTGTTACAAACAAGGAGGCCAACTTTAATGCTTATGGCAACCCTACACAGGGGATGACATGTGCCTGTTATGAGAAGGCATCCACAACCACCCAAATCACAGTTTTCCCTTGACTAGGGGGTAGATTTGCGATAAAATCCATGGTGATTCCCCCCCATGGAGCAGGAAGGGCAGGCAGAGGTTGCAACAGTCCCTTGGGCTTTCCCCCAGCAGACTTGGCTGTTAAACAGACAGTAAAGGTAAAGGTAAAGGTATCCCCTGTGCAAGCACCGAGTCATGCCTGACCTTTGGGGTGACGCCCTCCAGCGTTTTCATGGCAGACTCAATATGGGGTGGTTTGCCAGTGCCTTCCCCAGTCATTACCGTTTACCCCCCAGCAAGCTGGGTACTCATTTTACTGACCTCAGAAGGATGGAAGGCTGAGTCAACCTTGAGCCATCTGCTGGGATTGAACTCCCAGCCTCATGGGCAAAGCTTTCAGACTGCATGACTGCTGCTGGGAGGTGCGTATACCAACCTGAAAATTGATGATATTTCCTTTCAGGGTAGAGGGAGCGCATTGCCCTGCAGAGGGCACAAGGAGGCTGGTGGTCCCGCAGATATGTCAGATATATCAGGGGATCTGATAACTATCTTCAGGTATTGAAAAGGGTGCCATGTAGAGGATGGATCAGAGTTGTTCTCTCTTGCTCTGGAGGGACAGACTAAAACTAATGGATGAAATTAATTCAAAAGAAATTCCGTCTAAACATCCGGAAGAAGTTCCTGACAGTTAGAGCAGTTTCTCAGGGGAACAGGCTTCCTCGGAAGGTGGTGGGTTCTCCATCTTTGGAGATTTTTAAACAGAGGCTGGATCTGACAGGCTGATTCTGTGAAGGTTCAAGGAGATGGTAGGTGACAGTGGATGAGCAATAGCATTGTGAGCGTCCTGCATAGTGCATGGGGTTGGACTAGATGACCCAGGAGGACTCTTCCAACTCTATTATTCTATTCTATGACCAAGGATGGCCTTAAAGGTTAATACCAAAACTTGAACCTAATCCAGGCTGCAACCAACAACCAATGCAGCCACCTCAGAACTGTTTGGATATAGGGACTCCAAGATGTTCCTGTGAGGACCTTAGCAGCTGCAGTCTTAGACTGATTTATAACTGTTTCAGTTGCCTCATAGGGGATGCTCTTGAATTTTATTTTCTAAGCCATATATGCAGGGTCTTCTTTGGTCCTCGTAGATCTCTAGGATTTCTTCTCTGTCTTTTATCCTCCTTGGCATGAGAAGTTTATGCTGTGTTTCTTTGGCATTTCCAAGATATGGCAGTGTTCCCTGATTTAATTGGAGGGAATTGACCTCTGCTGTCCTTCTGAGAGATTCCCAGGTCCCCCTGGAGGAATTTCCACACCTCCTTCATTGCCCCTGATGGTAGCAGCTGATTTTTTTCCTCAAGGGTTGTTTAGCTTTGTCTGAACATAAGGAGGAGCACTCATTATCTTTAACCGCTCCCAGCAGAGTGGATTAAATAAAGCCATAAGGGCCCCGAGGGTGGGCCCTGTCCAGGATGAGGAAGGGTGCCGATAGGCCCCATCCCCCAGACTGACAATTGGGCTTTGCGCCTGGGCCGTGGCCCACCCCGCCCGCACCCAACGGAGATCACCCCAGGACACGAGTGGCCGCCAGAGCCCGCTTACGCTTCGTCTGGGGCCACCGCAACCAGCCACCCCGGAGCACCCTTCAACATCGCGGGCCGCTGCTGGACCTGGTGCCACCGGCCGCACGCCTGCCGTGCTGCCTGCCCCGCCGTGCGCTCCAGCCTCATGCCGGCTGCTGCCTCCTGACCTCCACGCCGGCCGCCCCCACTGCCGGCCACCATGCCGCAGGTCCAGGTAAGGAGCTCCAGCTAGGCTGCGGAGCGCGGGCCCCCAGCCACCACTCACGCCGTCTCACTGGTCGCCCCGCACCCGGCCTTTGGTCCGGGGCCTGGCCCCTGAGAGCCGCGCCACTGAACTCGCCAGCCCCGCTAGCGCCCGCTGTATTTCGGGGGCAGCGGGCTTATTTACTAGTCTTTAAATAATCTTGTTATGTACATCTGGTATCTGGCTAGATAATTCCATGTTTTAAAAAAGTCTCCCTTTATGGCTAAAAGTAATGACCATCTGTTTATAAAAAAATTATGCCAATAGATTTCATCAATAACTGTGGATGATAAATGTTGTTGCAATACTTGGCACAGGGAAATTAACCAAGTCAGCAGCAAAAGGAAACGTGGTCACCAAAGAATCCACTGGCTTGAAACGATCAAAGCCGATACAGGCATGAACCAACTAAACGAAGCAGTCATTGACAGAAATGTATAGCAAAAACTTTCCTATAGAATGGGTAGGACATGACTAAATGGATATAATCATATCCAGGCGCAGCGGCGGAGAGCTACCCCAGGGTCTACAGAGCCTCTCGCTCAGGGGCAGCAGAGATGTCCCTCCCCACCAGGTGCAGCGGTGGAGAGCTGTCCCAGGGTCCACACACCCAGGGACACTGCTGTGTGCTGGTGGCCAGTGAGGAAGGGCCTCATTGAGCAGGTGCAGCCTCAGCAGGCACCTACTCGAGGGTCCGCCCCAATCCAGATGCGCCCATCTTTGCTGGTCACATCCAGATTGGCCCACTCTTGGAGGCAGGTGCTTATTATTCGACTGATTTCACTTCAGATTCAACCAGCTGGCTCCTCCTTTGAAACTAGAGCTATTAATCATATGTTAAAATATGTTCTTCATATGGTTTTCTTTGAACTTACAATTGCTTCTCAAAGCCACCAAGCAGTGTGATACAAAACTCACATTAGAAACCATAGATTGCAGATGGTTAACACAGGTTCTCTCAATGGTCACAGTTTTCATGTGCCAGGCATTTTACTAAGGCTGCCCTGTTTTCATGATGTAACAGGAAGGAGTTAGACTTTGAGCCCTGAATTCAAATCCTCTCTTTGCAATAAAGCCCACTATGGACCAGTCATCATTTATCTTTTTTTACAAAAGAACAGACTAGTGTCACGAACCATGGGCTAGTCCACTCGACCAGAAGAGACTCCCTTGTACAAAGCTGCCCCAGACACATGTGGTGCTAAAAAGTCAGTCTTTATTGAAGGGTTCCATGTGGTTGGAACAGGTTGAAGCATGGCAAGTGCAGGGAGCATTGACAGAGACAAGGCATGGTAGCACCTTGGGATTATATATAGGGGGGCTGTTTAGGCAGGAAGATGGGTTCACATAGGAAAGTCTCTTGATCTAAAAGGTGTGAATCCTAGGAGACATTTAGTCTGCCCTGCCTGTTGTTTTCGACAGTAAATTTCCAGAATCTATGAGGCAGACAAAGGACACAGGGAGATAAAAGTGAATTCTTACAGCATGGGGGAGGGGCTCTCTGGTCCATAAAACCTTGTGAGAGGAGGCAAGGGGGGAAAGTTAAGAAGGAATATCAGGAACACAGCAGGGAAGGGTGGGACTATTATCAGTTAACCTCTAACTCAACACTTTGCCAATTTTTCTAGCTTCATAATAGGCTTCCTACCCCTTTGAACATATGCACCATATTGCTTCCCTTTTCAGACTACGACATGTTCTCCACCCCATTTGTTCTTTGCCACTACAAGGAGAAAGTTGTTTTTAATGCTATGATAATAATGTAAAAGTTATGTGAGGAATAATTTCTCTGTCTGAGGGGGTGGGAAATAATTTTGAATATTGATTCCCAGTTCTGTCTACTTCAGAAGGGGTGATAAAACTTCAGCAGCAACCTTGATCAAGAAGAATTGAGGGGGGGGGCACCAGACCTAGGTTTGTCCTGCAGCCATGGCCTTCCAAGAACCCTCAGCTAGATCAGAAGGATCAATGTGATGCCAGCATTTGCCCATTTGTCAAAATTGAGTTTGCTTAATTTTCTGGATGAGTTCTTTTTCTTCTATGACAAATGGTAGCTTTTATTTTATTTTATTTGTTAGAATTAAGCCCATTGTAGCTGATATAGAGCCTCTTGTGGCACAGAGTGGTAAGGCAGCCATCTGAAAGCTTTGCCCATGAGGCTGGGAGTTCAATCCCAGTAGCCAGCTCAAGGTTGACTCAGCCTTCCATCCTTCCGAGGTCAGTAAAATGAGTACCCAGTAAACGGTAATGACTGGGGAAGGCACTGGCAAACCATCTCTTATTGAGTCTGCCATGAAAACGCTAGAGGGCATCACCTCAAGGGTCAGAGATGACTCGGTGCTTACACAGGGGATACCTTTACCTTTTAGCTGATACAATGGGCGCTAGCAGGGGGGAGGGGGGAAATAGCAAACAGAGAAGGAGATAGAAAGGAAGAGAGTGATTAAGATAGAGAGAGCTAGACATTGGAAAGAGGAAGGGGAGGGGTTGTACAGTCTGTAAGGGCATGAGTATCAATATATGTGTTTTGGGGGTGGGTTGAGGGGGCATGGTGACAAATAAGGGCATGGGTGTGGAGAGATGAGTGTCAAGAACTTGTGGTTTGGAATGTTCATTGAGTGTGGGAGTGGACTGGGAATTGTGGCACAGCGGTTACAGATGAGCTTTCCAGAGCCATGTCTTCAAATATGTAAAGGGAAAAATCAGACTGGAGACTGTTCTTAGGGGGAGATTACATGTCAGCTAATTCCTTCACAGTCCGCTTTTAACCTCATTTCCCTTATTGTGTGAATTAGGCCACAGATATCAAAATTTCCCCCTGCCCTAAACCACATGGGGTTGTCGCAGTACACAGGTGTCCACCCTGCTCCTTCTGTTTTCATTTTTTTTACTATTGATAAATTGTTATATGCCCACATGCTTCCATTCACTGTTGCCCCATAGAAGAAGAAAAGCTGGATGTTTGTACCCTGATGTTTAATACCCAATGGAGTCTCAAAGCAGTTTAAAAACACATTTTCCCTTCATCTCCCCACAATAGACAACTTCTGAGGGATGTGGGGCTGTGAGAGGTCTGAGAGAACTGGGAATGGGCCGCAGTGACCCAGAAGTCCTTAGGTGTCTCTAAGCAGTTTCCAATTGCCTTCCCTTCCTCTCCCCATAGCAGACTCCCCATGAGGTAGGTGGGGTAGTCCCCATAGCAGACTCCCCGGGTGGGTCACAGTCTGATAAGACAAAAGGAGACGACAAGCATACGGGAGGCAAGACAGGGGAGATTGTCGGTGTTATGCACAAGAACAGTGGGGGCTGGAACGTCGGGGACGGGGGCGAAAGGGACGGCCTGTTTCTGCCGTGGGAGAGACCAGAGCATGGAAGCCCACCCGGACTTAAAGAGGGCATACCGAGATGGTTGTGTGACTTGGGGGAAGGACTGGGGGAGGTAGCTGATGCAGATCGGAAAACTTACCTGAAGTCGGTGACGGGCGCTCTGATGGTCCAGAGGAGAGAAGAAGATACTCAGATGAGAGGATACACATGAGAGAGGTGAGGAGGGGGAGTGGTGCACTTTAACACTCTTCTCTCGCTCGTCCCAGAGAAGGGTGCGTCCGAGAAAGCAGCAGCCATGGAACCTAAAGAAAAGAACTTACCCGGGAAAGAGCAGAGACTTACCCGGGAAAGAGCAGGGTTCAGATGGGCGGGTCCGGAAGTTTCGGCGAGAGGCTTAATGGAGCTTAACTGTGGAGATATATAAGGAGTGATAGGAGACAGGTGAGGGTCGTTGGTCGGTCGGTGATGGTTGGTGAAGAGTAACAGTAGCATGGGGATTGTAGCGAACTGCGCAACTGGAATAAAGAACATTGAAAGGTCCTGCTTCTCGTGTATGACTGTCTTTGAAGAAAAAGGAAACCAGCAACTCGGCTGAGAAAGAGGCCACATTGAGAGGGGTGGGTGAGCACTCCACATTGGTGGAGAATGCGGGCAGCATCCATACTGCTGCAAAGCCCCTTCCCACGCTACCAACACTAGCCTGTGAAGTACCGGACCAGTCAGAACCCTCCGACGGTGTTGCGGTCAAGAAGCTCTAACAAGGAGAGTTCTGAGACCTCTTCAGTTGATTTGGTGGTGGAAAGAATGAATGGTAAGCCAGAGGGGAGCCCGATGGATTTTTCCCAATTCAGAAAATGGCTCGTAGAACATCAATCTCGGGCTTGGCAAGAGGTTATGGAATGACAGGCAGCTACACAAGAAAGAATGCTACAAGAGATGAGGAGAGCCCTGGAAGCTAGGCCCGGAGGTACCGAGGGGGGATCCGGGTCTCCAGCTGCTAATCCATTGAATAGAGTGCCCTGGCCCTCAGTAGCGCGGCTGGGAACAGAGGACGATATAGAAGCCTATTTGGATGCTTTTGAGTGTACCGCGGAGGCAGCTCAATGGCCTAGAGAACAATGTTCCTATATAATTGGCCCGTACTTAATGGGAGAGGCTCAAGCGGCTCTGAAGGATCTAGCAAAGGAAGAGTCGGCTAACTATGACATGCTCAAGAAGGCCATCTTAGATAGATTTTCAATCTCCCCTGAGACTTATCACCAGAAATTCAGAGCAATCACTTTCACAGCTGGGGACAGACCCTGGGTCACTATTAATAAGCTACGTGATGCAACAAAAGATGGCTATTGCCTACACAGATGGTGAGCGGTTGTTAATGGTAAGGTGGTCCTGGAACAACTGTTCCAAATATTACCTGGTCGGGTAAGACATTGGATGTTGTGTCAGAAGCCCACATCCTTATCCCAGGCGGCCGATTTATTACACTTTTATGGCGGCAGATCAAAGGAAAACAGGGAAGGAAGGATCTCGGGCAGGGCTCAATGGTCAAGCAACTAAAAGTGGATCCTCAGGGTCTCATCCGCCAGCTACCCAAGCGCTGAGGGGAGGTCGGGCAAGGAACCCCCTTTATCCTTCATCGAGGCCATTATGGACTTCTAAAGGACCAGGAGAAATAAAGCCTAATACAGGTCCATAGGCAGGAGGAACAGGGCCTATGAGGCCTGAAGTAAGGCCAAGAGAGAGGTCCGAAAAAGGTCCATGTTTTACCTGGGGGCACTTTAAAAGAGACTGCCCGCTCATGGAATGTGACATGGGCTGGGATGTCACTATGCAGGGTCAGGTGTTAGCTAAAGACTGGTGACCTCGATTATTACCCATTCTTTTGGAGGGACAACCTGGGGGTGCATTAGTTGATAGTGGAAGCTCTATATCCATGGTGAGGAAAGATCAAATCCATCGCCATGGCCCTGTCATGGGTGGGAGTCACTTGTTGCCATGGGCATGTAGAACAGTTTCCAGTTTTGCAAGTGCGAGTTAGCTATTTGGGGGGGTCAGTGGGAGATAGAAGCAGCATTAGTCCCTCATTTACTGTACGCAGTTCTATTGGGATGAGAGGCTCCGTGATTTCCTGAAGCATTAGCTTGGGTTACCGGTAGGCAGGGGACAGTAAGCTGTACCCAGGGCTGGTGATGATGAGGCCGAGGCAGAGGAGCCAGAATGAGTGTTGCAAGAAAATTTACAGACTGATCCAGAGATCTTGACACTACAAGAGGGAGATGAGTCTTTGGAAGATTTACATTCCCAAGTAGTGGTGGAGGAAGGTGAGGTAACAGATGCTTGCAAGACCCTTCGGTGCCCCCATATAATCAAGGAAGGGGGTGTATGGTTCAGGAGCCAAAAAAGAGAAAAAAAGAGGTGATTAGGCAGCTATTGTTGCCAAGTTGCTTCCAGAATGAAGTGCTGGAAATGGCTCATGACTACCCTTGGGCTGGGCATCAGGGGAGCAAAGCCACCTTAAGGAGAGTCCTAAGAAGATTTTTCTGGCCCAATGTAGCTCAAGACGTGTCAAATTATTGTAAGTCATGTGAAGTCTGCCAGTGCACTAGTGGCAGGTGTCCCGGTAGAGCACCATTACAGCCTTTGCCAATTATAACCCTTCGAGAGGATAGGAATGGACTTTGTAGGACCGTTACCAAGAACCCCCCAAGGGGCCCAGTATTTATTGGTGATTATGGACTATGCCACCAGATATCCTGAAGCCATTCCTATGAGGACTATGAAAAATGAAGGGGTTGCCCGAGCTCTAATGCGCTTCTTTGCACAAGTAAGACTGGCCAAAGCAATTCTGACAGACCAAGGGACTCCATTTACATCAACCTGTATGCGAAAGGTATGCCGCACACTGGGCATTGAGCAGATATTTATGACAGCATATCACCCTCAGAATGATGGTCTAACCGAAAGGATGAACCAGACCTTAAAGAATAAGTTGCGAGCGCTAGCTTACCCCATTTTGTTCGCCTTAAGGGAGACCCGTCAGGCATCCACGGGATTCTCCCCATTTGAGTTGGTATATGGACGTCAGCCGCGAGGAGTGGTAGACCTGGTAGGGGACAAGTGGGTATCAACCCCGTCTGAGGGTGGGAAGACCCCAGGTAGTTATGTGTGGGAATTACAATCACACCTAGAAATGATAAGGGAAGAGGCCAGGAAAAAATTAATGACAGCCCAGCGATACCAAAAATAATATTATGACAAACAAGCTCGGGTGAGACAATTCCAGGTGGGAGAGTTAGTATTGATTCATAAATGAGGTTTAGGTATGTCGGACGGGGACAGATGATCATATGGGTCTTAGGGCCGGTAACATATAAGGTCAAGACGCAACAAAATAGAGGAAGACCACGGAAAATACACGTCAATCATTTGAAACCGTGGTATGCACGGACTGAATATGAATGTGCTCTAGAATCCAGTGAAGATCAATTATCAGATGGATGTCTGCCTTGGCAAGAGAGTGGAGGCACACGAGAATTCCCTCCAATGGATCCGTCTCTGTCTAAAGAACAGAAGAAGAAGGTACCCGAAATAGTCCAGCAATTTTCTAAACTTTTTTTGAACGTTCCTGGTAGGACTCATCTTCTGGAACATACCCTAAGAACTGAGCCTGGGGAAGTTGTTTGAGTTCCATGGAGAGCTATCCCCTTTAAAAATGGCCAGTAGTACAGAAAGAATTGGAGGACTTGCTATCACTTGGGGTTATCGAACCATCTACCAGCGGATGGCGGAGTCCCATCGTGATGGTCCCTAAGCCAGATGAGTCTGTAAGATTCTGCGTGGATTTCAGGGCAGAAAACTCAATTTGACGCGTACCCCATGCCCTGAGCGGAACATCTGGTGAGCCAGTTGGGAAAAGCTGAAGTGATATCAGCCTTGGACTTAACCAAGGGTTACTGGCAAGTGCCACTGAGAATGGAAGATCAAGAAAAAACAGCTTTTTCCACCCCACAAAGATTATATCAACTCACGGTAATGCTGTTCGGGCTTCATGGAGCGGCTGTTGCGTTACAGAGATTAGTTAATGTGGACTTGTGGGACTGTGCCACTTTCGCTTTTGCTTACATCATCTGTAGTCCTGCCTGGGAGTCTCACCTAAAACATCTAACAGCCGTGTTCGCTTCCTTGAGTAAGGCAGGGTTATCGGTGAACCTGAAGAAAAGCAAGTTGGGATTTCAACAACTCCGCTACTTAGAATTTATAGTAGGCAATGGACTCTTAAAACCCCTACCGGAAAAAGTGGCCAAATTAGAAAGTTATGAAATGCCCAGAACTAAACGTCAGATGCGGCAGTTTTTAGGTTTCGTTGTATATTATCAAAGATTTGTATCTTATTTTTTGAGTAGAGCTGCTTCACTCACCGAGACACTGCACAAAACCCAGCCTAATGCTATCTGGACTGAAGAGCGACACAAAGCTCTTCAAGATCTATGTGACTGTTTATCCCATGGACCAGTCTTACACAATCCCGACTCTGACAAACCCTTTATTGTTCAGACAGAAGCGTCAGGGTACAGGTTAGGAGCGGTGCTAGCCCAGGAACAAGAGGGAGAAGAAAGACCCATATGGTTTTTAAGTCACAGGCTCACGCCAGTGGAGACCAGATATTCAACAATTGAACAAGAAGCCTTGGCTGTATTTTGGGCAGTAGGAGCTTTAAAGTTCTACTTGACGGATAATCCCTTTGTCCTGGTGACTGATCATGAGCCTCTCAAGTGGATGAGCAGAGCCAAAGGCCACAATGTTTGCATAATGAGGTGGTATATGTCCCTCTCCCCTTTTTCTTTTCAGATTGTGCATCGGCCTGGGAAGATGGGAGTGAATGCTGATTTTCTTTCCAGCATCTTTGAGGACAACTCTTCATCCCAAGAGACTACTCTTAGGGGGGAGGGAGGTGTGTCTGGGTGGGTCACATAAGACAGATGGAGATGACATGGGTACGGGGGGCAAGACAGGGGAGATTGTCGGCGTTATGTGCAAGAACAGAGGGGGCTGGAACGTCGGGATGGGAGTGAAAGGGATGGCCTGTTTCTGCCGCAGGAGAGACCAGAGGACGGAAGCCCACCCGGACTTAAAGAGGGCATACCGTGTGTGACTTGGGGGAAAGACTAGGGGAGGTAGCTGACACGGATCGGAAACCTTACCTGAAGTCGGTGACGGGCGCTCCGAGGGTCCAGAGGAGAGAAGAGGATACTCAGCCCATGAGAGAGGCAAGGAGGGGGAGCGGTGCACTTTAACACTCCCCTCTCACTCGTCCCAGAGACGGGCGTGTCCAAGAAAGTGGCAGCCATGGAACCTAGAGAAAAGAACTTACCTGGGGAAGAGCAGAGACGCCGGGGTTCAGACGGGTGGGTCTAGAGGTTTCGGTGAGAGGCTTAAGTAGATGGAGCGGAGCTTAACTGTGGGGATATATAAAGAGTGATAGGAGATGGGTGAGGGTTGTCGGTCGGTCGATGATGGTTGGTGAAGAGTAACGGTAGCACGGGGATTGTAGCAAACTGTGAAACTGGAATAAATTGCATTGAAAGGTCCTGCTTCTGGCGTATGACTGTCTTTAAAGAAAAATACTGTTCCATGTATTGTTTATAAGTTTAATGTAAACCGCCCTGAGCTTCTGGGGAGGGCGGTATAGAAATATAATAAATAAATCTGGGTAGCAGGTTAACATGGATAGAGAGGTTGTCGAGAGGCATTTAGCTGCACTGGATGAGTTCAAATCCCCTGGTCCAGATGAAATGCACCCGAGAGTACTCAAAGAACTTTCCAGAGAACTTGCACAGCCCTTGTCCATCATCTTCACAACCTCTTTAAGGACTGGAGATGTCCCGGAGGAATGGAAGAGAGCAAACGTTCTTCCGATCTTCAAAAAAGGGAGGAAGGATGACCCGGGAAACTACAGACCAGTGAGTCTGACCTCTGTTTACCTCCGGGTAAAATAATGGAGCAGATATTAAAGGGAGCGATCTGCAAACATCTGGAGGACAATTTGGTGATCCAAGGAAGTCAGCATGGATTTGTCTCCAACAGGTCCTGCCAGACCAACCTGGTTTCCTTTTTTGACCAAGTAACAGGTTTGCTGGATCGGGGAAATTTGGTTGATGTCATTTACTTGGATTTTAGTAAAGCTTTTGACAAGGTTCCCCATGATGTTCTGATGGATAAGTTGAAGGACTGCAATCTGGATTTTCAGATAGTCAGGTGGATAGGGAATTAGTTAGAGAACCGCACTCAAAGAGTTGTTGTCAATGGTGTTTCATCAGACTGGAGAGAGGTGAGTAGCGGGGTACCTCAGGGCTCGGTGCTCGGCCCGGTACTTTTTAACATATTTATTAATGATCTAGATGAGGGGGTGGAGGGACTACTCATCAAGTTTGCAGATGACACCAAATTGGGAGGACTGGCAAACACTCCGGAAGATAGAGACAGAGTTCAACGAGATCTGAACACAATGGAAAAATGGGCAAATGAGAACAAGATGCAATTTAATAAAGATAAGTGTAAAGTTCTGCATCTGGGTCAGAAAAATGAAAAGCATGCCTACTGGATAGGGGATACACTTCTAGGTAGCACTGTGTGTGAACGAGACCTTGGGGTACTTGTGGATTGTAAACTAAACATGAGCAGGCAGTGTGATGCAGCGGTAAAAAAGGCAAATGCCATTTTGGGCTGTATCAACAGAGGCATCACATCAAAATCACAAGATGTCATAGTCCCGTTGTATACGGCACTGGTCAGACCACACCTGGAGTACTGTGTGCAGTTCTGGAGGCCTCACTTCAAGAAGGATGTAGATAAAATTGAAAGGGTACAGAGGAGAGCGACGAAGATGATCTGGGGCCAAGGGACCAAGCCCTATGAAGATAGGTTGAGGGACTTGGGAATGTTCAGCCTGGAGAAAAGGAGGTTGAGAGGGGACATGATAGCCCTCTTTAAGTATTTGAAAGGTTGTCACTTGGAGGAGGGCAGGATGCTGTTTCTGCTGGCTGCAGAGGAGAGGACACGCAGTAATGGGTTTAAACTTCAAGTACAACGATTTAGGCTAGATATCAGGAAAACGTTTTTCACAGTCAGAGTAGTTCAGCAGTGGAGTAGGCTGCCTAAGGAGGTGGTGAGCTCCCCCTCACTGGCAGTCTTCAAGCAAAGGTTGGATACACACTTTTCTTGGATGCTTTAGGATGCTTAGGGCTAATCCTGCATTGAGCAGGGGGTTGGACTAGATGGCCTGTATGGCCCCTTCCAACTCTAGGATTCTATGATTTTATGAAATAAATAAATAAATAAATAAATAAATAAATAAATAGGAAACCAGCAACACGGCTGAGAAAGAGGCCACATTGAGAGGGGTGGGTGAGCACCCCACAGGTAGAGAGAGAGTTCTGAGAGAACTAGGAGTGGGCCACAGTCACCCAGCAGGCTTCAGGTGTCTCTAAGCAGTTTAAAATCATCTTCCCTTCCTCTCCCCATAATAGGCACCCTGTGAAAGAGGTGAGGCTGAGAGCTGTGAGAGAACTGGGAATGGTCCACAGTTGCCCAGCAGGCTTCAGGTAGAATCATGGAAACATAGAATCATAGAATAATAGAGTTGAAAGGAACCTCATGGATCATAGAGTCCAACCCCCTGCACTATGCAGGACACTCACAACCCTATCGCTCATCCACTATAACCTGCCACCCACTTAAACTTTCACAGAATCTGTCTCTTCATCAGATGGCTATCTAGTCTCTGCTTAAAAATGTCCAAAGAAGGAGAACCCACCACTTTCCGAGGAAGCCTGTTCAACTGAGAAACAGCTCTGTCAGGAACTTCTTCCAGATGTTTCAACGGAATTTGTTTTGAATTAATTTCATCCCTTTGGTTCTGGTCCATCCCTCCAGGGCAAGAGCAAACAACTCTGCTCCATCCTCTATATGGCAGCCTTTTAAATATTTGAAGATGCCTATCAAATCCACTCTCAGTTGTCTCCTCTCCAAGCTAAACAGAATAAGTTCCCCCAACCTTTCCTCATACGTCTGGGTCTCCAAACCCCTCACCATGTTTGTTGCCCTCCTCTGGACACGTTCCAGTTTGTCTACATCCCTCTTCAACTGGGGTGCCCAAAACTGAACACAGTACTATGCTAAATACCTTTCAGACAAACTATCCATCTGGCTACATCAGGAAAAGCTGATTGGGAGGGAGCAAGCTGGATTTAGGGAAGGGGCATCCAACATGGATCATTGTTTAACTATCCAGCATCTAATGGAGAAATATACTACTAGTCCTGCCTCATTATAAATCAGAACTAGGGCAAAGATCAGCAAATAACATATTGAAATTCTATCAAACATCGGGCATATTCTTTATACCAGTAGCCCTGAAACTATACTCTGATAAATCTCTAGCCCAACTCACTTATGGTGCATTTTCGGGTGCTCTGATATCAGATACTTTCAAGCTTGAAAAAGTCCAGTCTAAATTCCTTTGGACACTCCTCCAACTTCCATGCTGTGTAACCAACTTTATGATGCATCTGGAAACATGAATGTTAATGGTCCAAGACAAAATCTGCCTGTAATAGGAATGTGGCTGAAATTAATACATGACCCACAGGTTATAGTTTCTTTAACCCTGAATGGCAACTTCCAATCATCTTGGGTTAAGGCTATTCACAGAGGAAGTCTGGGCTTCTCCATACACTTATTATCCAAATTAGTTCTTGATCAAGCTGCATCATTAGTTCAGCAGTGGATACGAGACAATCGACATCAAATAGACCTGAGTAAAGCTCCAACTTTTTTAGCCCCAGTTAAAACAAGATATGACCTGGCCCCTGCCACTTATCTGTCTCAGCAGAGAATAAGTAGACAAAGAAAGGCATTTACCCTTGCAAGATGCTCCGTCTTGCCTTCATCTCTTGTTGAGGGTCGCTATAAGAATATTCCCTTATACTGAGACAATGTTTTTGTAGGAGTGGCAAAATATTTACAAGAGACAATACACTGCCCTGCTTATGTAGACATTCATAGCAACTTGATTGAATCATTCCTTAAAAAGTAGCCAGAATATCATGATGTAGATCAAGCAAAGAGGCTGCTAAGTGATGAGTCTCCCAGGTGACAACTCACCTGGCTAAGTTTTGTGCCACCGCCATAAATATCCGATGAACTAAAGTAGCATAATTTTAAGGTCTATTTTATGATCTGTTTTAAATTGTATTATATTAAATGACCATATTCTTTTGGTCTTTTATGTATTAACTTCATATAACTTGGTCTGAATGACTGTAATAAAGTTTGAATCTGAAACACAGTACTCCAAGTGAGGCTGAACCAGAGCAGAGTAAAGTGGTACCATCTCCTCCCGTGATCTGGACACGATACTCCATTTGATACAGCCGAAAATCCCATTTGGCTTTTTAGCCACCGAGTCACACTGCTGACTCATGTTCAATGTATGGTCTACTAAGATTCCTAGATCCTTTTAGCACATGCTACTGCCAAGACAAAAGAGCCTCTTGTGGCGCAGAGTGGTAAGGCAGCAGTCATGCAGTCTGAAAGCTTTGCCCATGAGGCTGGGAGTTCAATCCCAGCAGCCGGCTCAGGGTTGACTCAGCCTTCCATCCTTCCGAGGTCAGTAAAATGAGTACCCAGCTTGCTGGGTGGTAAACGGTAATGATTGGGGAAGGCACTGGCAAACCACCCCATATTGTGTCTGCCATGAAAACACTAGAGGGCGTCACCCCAAGGGTCAGACATGACTCGGTGCTTGCACAGGGGATACCTTTACCTTTACTTTACTGCCAAGACAAGTCTCCCCCATCCTACATTGGTGTGTTTGGTTTTTCCTACATAAATGCAGAACTTTACACTTGTCTCTATTGAACTTCATTTTATTTAGTTTAGCCCACTTCTCAAGCCTATCAAGATGATACTGTATTCTGATTTTGTCTTCCGTTGTGTTTGTTAGCCCTCCCAGGTTAGTATCATCAGCAAATTTAATAAGTATCCCCTCTAAATCCTCATCCACATCAGTTATGAATATGTTGAACAACACAGGGCCCAGGACAGATCCCGGGGGAACTCCACTTGTTACTCTGCTCCAAGAGGATGCAGGACCATCAACGAGTACCCACCTAACAGATTTAGGATCCATACGGCATTTTACCAACTTGTCAACAAGAATATCATGTGGAACCTTATCAAACACTCTACTGAAATCCAGATAAACTACTTCCACAGCAAGGTAGTCACTTTCTCGACAAAATTGACATGGTCTGACATGATTTGTTTTTGCGAAAGCCATGCTGAGTCTTATAAATCTCAGCTCTCTGCAATGAGCCTACAGCCAAGAGTTGTTTAGTTTTTGCCCAATGAATCCTTAGAGCCTTCTGATTTGATCCAGAATCCAAGAGTCTTTCGGTTCTTTATGTATCGTGCGTGCTAAAGGAACTCGCCTCTGGCAAGCAAGAGCCTTTTATAGCACAAAGGCTTACTCAGCAGACGGCAAAGCTAGCAGTCAGCCTTTCCTTCCTTACTGTGAGAGAACTAGGAATGGTCCACAGTCACCCAGCAGGCCTCAGGTGTCACTAAGCAGTTTAAGATTACCTTTCCTTCCTCTCCCCATAACAGACACCCTGTGAGGGAGGTGAGGCTGAGAGCTCTTAATGAAGTGGGGCTTCTCCACAGTCACCCAACAGGCCTCAGGTGTCTCTAAGCAGTTTAAAATTGCCTTCCCTTCCTCTCCCCATAATAGGCACCCTGTGAGGGAGGCTGTCAGGGAAGACAGAAAGCATAGGGGCTGGCCCAATCAGGGTGCGGCTAGTTCTGTCCGCACCCTGATTGGCTCATATTCAAGCGTGGACACCCCAGACATGCTGCTCCCACAGGGGCATTTCAAATATATAGAGGAACCATGTATAAGGATAGTTATATTTGTTAACCGCTACTCTCAGCCCCAAAGAGCCTCTTGTGGCGCAGAGTGGTAAGGCAGCCGTCTGAAAGCTTTGCCCATGAGGCTGGGAGTTCAATCCCAGCAGCCGGCTCAAGGTTGACTCAGCCTTCCATCCTTCCGAGGTCGGTGAAATGAGTACCCAGCTTGCTGGGGGGTAAACGGTCATGACTGGGGAAGGCACTGGCAAACCACCCCGTATTGAGTCTGCCAAGAAAACGCTGGAGGGCGTCACCCCAAGGGTCAGACATGACTCGGTGCTTGCACAGGGGATACCTTTACCTTTACCTTTACTCTCAGCCCCAGCCGGCTCGTGGTGTTTTTTTACTTATCATTTAAAACCCCACATAAGAGCAATACTCACAACAAAACCAAAACACAGAGGGCGGTAAAATCACTATCTACAGGATACCCATTCCATTCCCACTCCCGCAACCCCCACATGCTCAGCTGTCAACCCTCCAGAGGTGTCTGACACAGCATATTTCCATAGGCCTGTACAGGGAGGGAGCTGCTCTTCCTGGCCCAGCCGCAACCAAATGCCTGGCAGAAGAGCTCCATTTTACCGGCCCTACTGAATGTTGACAATTCCGTCATGGCCCTTAGTTCTTCTTGGACCTCATTCCACCAGGTTGGGGCCATGGTTACAATTTGGATATAAAACCCAATATATCCCCTTAAAAACTGATAAAATAATACATAAAATATAAAAAAATCCTATAAAACCAAGAAGTTGTGGTGAAAACTCCTCCTGTGTCTACAACCCTGATCTTCACCATCTAAAGGGTGGAGAGGTGGCTGATAGAACTTGCTACCGCCATTCTATGAGGGAGGGGCTCTGATATTCCTTGTCACCTGGCCTCAGCCATAGACCTGGCAGAAGGTTTGCAGGCCCTATGGAATGCCAAAAGCTCCCATAGGGCCCACAACCCCTCCGGAAGCTCATTCCACCAGGTCAGGGCCAGGACCGAAAAGGCCCTGGCCCTGTTTGAGGCCAGATGAGCCTCCCTGGGGCCCAGGATGACCAGTAAATTAGAACCCACAGAGCATAAGGCCCTACGAGGGGCATAATACGACAGGCAGTCCCTCATATATGCTGGGCCCAGACTGCGTGCAGCCTTAAAGGAGAAAACCAAAACCAAAACTTTGAAACTGGCCACCAATGCAGCTGCCTCCATGATGTACCTGTGAACAGGGGTAGTCAACCTGTGGTCCTCCAGATGTCCATGGACTACAATTCCCATGAGCCCCTGCCAGCGAATGCTGGTAGGGGCTCATGGGAATTGTAGTCCATGGACATCTGGAGGACCACAGGTTGACTAACCCTGCCTGTGAGGATCCTAGCAGCTGTATTTCATACCAGCTGAAGTTTCCAAAGCAAGCCCAAAGGTAGACCAACGTAATACGAGTTACAGAAATTTATTTTGGAGGTGACCGTTGCATGGATCACTGTAGCCAGGTGTTCAGTGGACAGACAGGGCGCTACTAGCCGAGCCTTGTGAAGATGGAAAAATGCCTGGCCTGTTTGACCTGTGCCTTGAGTGTTAGTGAGGCATTAATGATCATCCACAGATTTCTGGCCTGGGACACGATCTCAAGTTGTGTCCCTGCCAGAGGAGGTAAGTTCACTTCCTGTTCTGCCTTCTTACGATGCAAACACGAGAGGGGTTGGGTTTCAGACGACTCTGCTCGAGCCACTCAGCCACAGCTTCCAAACATCTGGCAAATCGTTCCAGGGGAGAGTCCATGAGGAGATAGAGCTGAGAGTCATCAGTGTACTGATGGTAACCCAGCCCAAAACTCTGTACCAGCTGGGCCAGAGGGTAAATAAAATTTCCAAGTATGCTAGGAACTGGTCTGTGGCATCCTTCTCAACCATCTTTCCCAGAAACAAAAGATGTAAGACAGGCAGTAGCTGACAGGATCCTACGAATCCAGCAATGTTTTTTTTTTCAGAAGGGGGAGAACCACTGCTTCCTTACGCCCTTCAGGAAACAGGAGAGGTTGACAATATGCCTCAATGATCCTCCTATCCAATCATCTCCAGGCTAAACAGATGAAGCTCCCTCAATCTTTCCTCATACGTCTTGGTCTCAAAACCCCTCGCCATCTTTGTTGCCCTTCTCTGGACATGCTCCAGCTTGTCTACATCCCTCTTCAACTGTGATGCCCAAAACTGAACACAGGACTCCAAATGAGGCTGAACCAGAGCAGAGTAATGTGGTACCATCACCTCCCGTGATCTTAAAACGATACTCCGTTTGATACAGCCCAAAATCCCATTTGCCTTTTTAGCCACTGAGTCTTACTGCTGACTCATGTTCAATGTATGGTCTACAAAAACTCCTAGATCCTATTTGCACATGCTACTGCCAAGACAAGTCTCCCCCATCCTATATTAGTGTATTTGGTTTTTCCTACCTAAATGCATTTTATTCAGTTTAGCCCACTTCTCAAGCCTATCAAGATCATCCTGTAAAAAGCTGATCTTAAAAGCTAAGCAGGGTCAGGCCTGGTTAGCACTGGGATGGGTGAACATCTGGGAATACTGGGTGCTCTCAGCTTGTGAAGAATCTCAGTGGTGATCAAGTATCAGTTTTCATCCACCTCCTCAAGGAGGTTGACCATTGTCAGTTGTCAAAATGTGAGATTCTAATTTGAAACCTATGAAACTTTCACAAGTTAGCTCTAACAACCTTCCATTGTCATATATTATTGCTTCTTTCTGCATGTTTTGACATGAATTATAATCTGAATTATAAATGACTTGGAGAAGGACAATTACATTTTGCAGCAAGTATTGATCCTGTTTTCTGGCTTTTTGAGAGCTAAGATACCTTGTTTTATTGTTTAAGCCCTGTGTGCTGTGCTGTACACCACTGTGCTGTACAACACTGAAAAGGTGGTTGAGAGGGGACATGATAGCCCTCTTTAAGTATTTGAAAGGTTGTCACTTGGAGGACGGCAGGATGCTGTTTCAGTTGGCTGCAGAGGTAGGACGCACAGTAATGGATTTAAACTACAAGTACAATGATATAGGCTAGATATCAGGAAAATATTTTCACAGTCAGAGTAGTTCAGCAGTGGAATAGGCTGCCTAAGGAGGTGGTGAGCTCCACCCTCACTGGCAGTCTTCATGCAAAGTTTGGATACACACTTTTCTTGGATGCTTTAGGATGCTTTGGGCTGATCCTGCATTGAGCAGGGGGTTGGACAAGATGGCCTGTATGGCCCCTTCCAACACTATGATTCTGTGATTCTTTGATTCTGGATACCAGAGGGATCTAAAGCCAACCGCTTTGTCATTGATTTTAAGGAAATATATATTTGAATCCTGAATCACTGGAATCAAAATTTCTATTTTCCTTTGAGTTTGTGAATGATTTTAAGGTCCTTTTATGACTCTGAGGGAAATCCCATAAGGTTCCATAATATTCCCTTTAAATTAAAAGATAGTTTCAGAGGACAATTACTCTGAGACTGGTACCTCCTCAAATCCAATAACTCCAGAAGGGCATTTAGCCTCCCTCCCTCCCTCCCCCCTGGTGGTGGCCAGGCCTTCCCCCCAGGCCTAGAAGCACACCCGGGGGCCTCAAAGAAGTCTGGGGGGGGAAGGTCTCCTTCTGTACACTCGCCATGGTGCCGCTTCCCCGTCGCTTTCTGAACTGTCCTGGTGAGGGCCCAATTGGAAGGCGCTTTGTGCCTTCTGACTGGGCCCTCACCCAGACCGGCCCCACCCACTCTCCGCCCACTTAGGCCTTAGCCTTTTATTTAACAGCGACCTGCTGTTAAAGATTCGCATGGAGATTTAGTCCATTGTTATATAGGTTCCCTAACTTATTTATTTATAATACTAGGGGCAAATCCCATTGTATCGAGAAAAGGCGAAAGTTGAGAGTGAGCTAAAATTGGCCAGGGAAGCCCACTGTAACATGAAAAGGTTTTTCAGTTATGTGAGGACCAAACGTAAAGTAAAGGAGGCAATAGGCCCACTGTTGGGTGCGGATGGACAAACTCTAACGGAGGATACAGAGAAAGCAGAAAGGCTCAGCGCCTATTTTACATCTGTTTTTTCCCACAGGTCAAAGGGTTTAGGCACATCTAGAGATGGCAGTAGCCAAAGGATAGTGTCTGGGTGGCAGGTTGACATGGACAGAGAGGTTGTGGAGAGGCATTTAGCTGCACTGGATGAGTTCAAATCCCCTAGGCCAGATGAAATGCACCCGAGAGTGCTCAAAGAACTTTCCAGAGAACTTGTCCAACCCTTGTCCATCATCTTTGGGACCTCTTTAAGGACTGGAGATGTCCTGGAGGACTGGAAGAGAGCAAACGTTATTCCGATCTTCAAAAAAGGGAGGAAAGATGATCCGGGAAATTACAGACCAGTGAGTCTGACCTCTGTTGTGGGTAAGATAATGGAGCAGATATTAAAGGGAGCAATCTGCAAACATCTGGAGGACAATTTGGTGATCCAAGGAAGTCAGCATGGATTTGTCTCCAACAGGTCCTGTCAGACCAACCTGGTTTCCTTTTTTGACCAAGTAACAGGTTTGCTGGATCGTGGAAATTCGGTTGATGTCGTTTACTTGGAGTTTAGTAAAGCTTTTGATAAGGTTACCCATGATGTTCTTTTTTTATTTTATTTTATTAGTAATTTTATTAATAATACATTTCCATAATAACATAAATCTTGTAGTCTTCCAATATAACATGATTAAACTTCCACTAACACTTTATTGTATAATTTTTGTACACTGAGACAAATGCAAATAAACAAATTCTGAACCTCCTATTTAAATCTCAACTGAGGATTCCCACTCCAAATTTATGTATGTTTTCCCCATATAATTCCAAAATGGTCTCCATTGATTTTTATACTTTTCTAAGTCTGTGTCCAACAATGCTGTGAGTCTAGCCATTCAACGAGATCTGAACACAATGGAAAAATGGGCAAATGAGAACAAGATACAATTTAATAAAGATAAGTGTAAAGTTCTGCATCTGGGTCAGAAAAATGAAAAGCATGCCTACTGGATGGGGGATACGCTTCTAGGTAACACTGTGTGAACGAGAACTTGGGGTACTTGTGGATTGTAAACTAAACATGAACAGGCAGTGTGATGCAGCGGTAAAAAAGGTGAATGCCATTTTGGGCTGTATCAACGTGGGGCATCACATCAAAATCACAAGATGTCATAGTCCCATTGTATACGGTACTGGTCAGACCACACCTGGAGTACTGTGTGCAGTTCTGGAGGCCTGACTTCAAGAAGGACGTAGATAAAATTGAAAGGGTACAGAGGAGAGCGACGAAGATGATCTGGGGCCAAGGGACCAAGCCCTATGAAGATAGGTTGAGGGACTTGGAAATGTTTAGCCTGGAGAAAAGGAAGTTGAGAGGGGACATGATAGCCCTCTTTAAGTATTTGAAAGGTTGTCATTTGGAGGAGGGCAGTATACTGTTCCCATTGGCTGCAGAGGAAAGGACACACAGTAAAGGGTTTAAACTATAAGTACGATATAGGTTAGATATCAGGAAAAAAATTTTCACATTCAGAGTAGTTCAGCAGTGGAATAGGCTGCCTAAGGAGGTGGTGAGCTCCCACTCACTGGCAGTCTTCAAGCAAAGGTTGGATACACACTTTTCTTGGGTGCTTTAGGATGCTTATGGCTGATCCTGCGTTGAGCAGGGGGTTGGACTAGATGGCCTGTATGGCCCCTTCCAACTCTATGATTCTATGATTCTATGAATACAATGGATGTTAGAGCTTGGTGGTGGGAAGAGTAAGGGGAGGGGTAGTTCAGTCTTTATGGGCATACTCATGGTTACAGATGCCCTGTTCCTTCTGTCTCCATTTTTTCACTGTTGATAAAATGTATGTGCCGACATGCTTCTTTCATCCTTAGAAGATGAACTCGATTTTTGTACAGTATTGTTTACTACCCAAAGGAGTCTCAGAGCGGTTTACAAACACCTGTTCCCTTCGTCTCCCCACAATAGACAACCTGTGAGGGATTTGCGGCTGTGAGAGTTCTGAGAGAACTGGGAATGGGCCGCAGTGGCCCAGCAGATCTCATGTGTCTCAAAGCATTTTCCAATAGTCTTCCCTTCCTTTCCCCATAGCAGACTCCCCATGAGGGAGTTGGGGTAGAGAATCTCACATGGAAGCTGGCAATCCTAAGAGGAAATCTCTCTGTGCACTTTAGTTCCCATGTCTCTCCAGCCATTTACTTGTTCACTATTTACCATTATTTAGATCTTCCTGCACTTTCCAGACTCACTGGATTGATGATGCTCTGTCTTTCTGTACCCCAGAATACAAACAGTTGCTGGTAAGGGCTGGCCATAGCCCATAGCCCATGAGGGACATACCTGCACCACTCCCTCCCAAAATTGGCTCCTTTGAAGTCTGGACTCTGAGGCATTGTACGATTTTGAAGTCCCACCTCCAAACCTCCAGGAATATTTCCAACCTAGGGTTAGCCAACCTCCAGGTGGGGCTTGGAGAGCTCCTGGAATTACAGCTCATCTGCAGAGTATAAAGATCTGCTCCCCAGGCAGAAAGGGCTGCTTTGGACAGAGTTGTCCAAAGTAGAGAAGGTTTTAAGTAGAGAAGCATTTAAGGTTTCCCACACATAGGTTGTTGTTGAATTGAAAGACTTGAGGCCTACTGCACAGGGTTGTTGGGCAGATGAAACAGGAGACAAAACCTCTGCAGCAGCATCCAGTTTTGTCTGCAGAATAACGCTGTGCAGTGGCCTCAAATCTGCAGAGAGTTGCAAAGAAGAAATATGGCTTGGCTGTGTCTAACCCCCGGCCAGAGCAGTATTTTAAGTGAGAAGGGGCTTTTCTGTGGCCTCCCTGTAGGCCAACTGTTGGCAGAAGGGGAAAACTCCCCCCTCAAAAGGACAGCCAGTTTGGTGCAGTGGTTAGGAGTGCGGACTTCTAATCTGGCATGCCGGGTTCGATTCTGCACTCCCCCACATGCAGCCAGCTGGGTGACCTTGGGCTTGCCACGGCACTGATAAAGCTGTTCTGACCGAGCAGTGATATCAGAGCTCTCTCAGCCTCACCCACCTCACAGGGTGTCTGTTGTGGGGAGAGGAAAGAGAAGGCGACTATAAGCCGCTTTGAGCCTCCTTCGGGTAGAGAAAAGCGGCATATAAGAACCAACTCTTCTTCTGTGCTCTCAGGCTCCCCTGTGTTGGAAAGGCCTCCTCCCCTCAGTCAGTGGCTGTCAGAGGTTCCTTCCCAGCAGGCCTGAAGGGAGGGGGGAGGGAGCACACTCACCAGCCTCCTGCCAGCTCTGTCAGGGTTCTGAGGCAAAGTTACAGTTGGATACAACAGTTAGGGCAGCCTTGGGGTGAAAAGGGCCTGTCCAAGCCTCTGTTCTCATCCCCTTGGCAGCCCTACTGACCTCCTCTCTCTGTGGTAGTCAGGGGCAGACTGGCAGCGATGTCTCCAGATTGGCGCTGGGTGGGCGGGCCCTGTCAGAACTTTGGCGCTGTCAGACCTTTGGCTTCGTGCCTCCTGATTGGCTGGGACTCTGGTCTGTCCTGGTGAGGGCCCAATTCAAAGGCACTTTGTGCCTTCTGATTGGGCCCTCAACTGGATCGGCCCCACCCACTCTCCACCCACTTAGGCCTTAGCCTTTTATGCTTATACCGCGACAGGTATATAAAGATGTTTAGATCTCTGCCACAGTGTATGCCAAAACTGGCCTAGGTTTCTATGCATAAGTTTAATGTTGAAGCCATTAGCCATCACAACCGTAAAAACAAACAATCAAAAACATGAACTTCCAACAGCATATGTCATGGGCAAGAATTAAACAGAAAATTAAAACATTTTAAACAAAAGCAGAGTTAAAATTAGTTCCAGACAGCTAATAGACTGCAGTCATCAGTAACATTGGAAACAAACCTTTTCTTAATAATTTCAGAAAGTTTATGGGAAAATAAATCCCATGTAATTCAGTCGGGCTTAGTTCCAGAAGATTGCTCTGATGATTGCAGTCCATTTTTTCTACCTTCCTAGTGTTTCTCCAGCCATCACAAAATTCTATCCTTCCTTTCTGGGAGGCATCCTGATGCGTTTGTGGTCATGCATCGGATAACTTCTACCTATTGTTTCACAAGGGTGACATAAGACGGGTTTTTAAAAAAATAGAGATTCCAGTGGGCAGATCTGGATGATTAAATCTACCCTGCTAGCTGTCTCAACACAACTTTTAGCTTTGTGCAGGAATGGTACAATGAGTCCTCTTCATTATTGCATGTGTTTGCCACATTCAAGGATAGCAGGTGAATAGAACTGAAAGACAAAGCCAGACAAAAAGTATGAAGAAAGGCACCTGCCAAGGAAATAGAACAGCAAAGAATTTATAGAGAGAAGGACTCTTGACAAGGGTACCCTATAACAGGAACATTCATTCTCAGACAATGATGGCACTTAGAACATTCCCATACCTGTGACTGATATTTCTGTGTTTGTTTTCAATCGTTTCAGGCTGCATGATTCAACTTAAAAAGTTTAGTTCATAGATGTTTGCCCTCCTTTGCTGATTTCCATCAGACCTGGCTTGAACTGCCTAATTCTTCTCTTTGGCTACAGGTCTTTCCCCAGTGTGTTTGTGGGGAAAACAATGTCCTACAGTGCTGAAGCTATAATGAGAGGAGTGGGATGAGAGAAAAGAGAATGAAATTTACAGCTTGTTGTTCAGTGAAGTCTTTCATAAGAAAAAAACAAGAGTCATGCCTGTTTCCCATATGACCCTTTTGATCTATGGCAGGGGATCATGGGAATTGTAGTCCATGGACCTCTGGAAAGCACCAGTTTGGCCACCCCTGACTTCAGGGAATAACTGCTACCGACCACTGCTCTGTAGATCAGGCTACAACAGAGAGTGGCTGGATCACCTCTCAAACTGCACAAAGGCCTTCACTGAGCACATAAGAGCAGCCAGGCTGAAGCACATCTGTGCCCGACAGGAAAACTGAGTGAAACAGGAGAATTGTAAAATGCAGTGAACCAATTTGCTTGCTGTCTTTTTCTTTATTTTATTTTGCTTATAGTGACAAGCAAAAGGATCCTTTCTGCTAAACAGCTTTCATCAGTTGTGGTCTAAGCAAAAAATTACAATATATTGCTAGTAACAAAAGACTTATTTATTATTTGTTTGTATGTTTGTTTATTTATTTGTTTATTTATTGTCTTGCCACCCTCCCATATGGTCCAGGTTTAAGTGAAATTAAGAAAAAGGCAGTAAGCGAGTTTGCTCTTTGCATCTTAAAATTGTCCTATTTGGTAATTTCCCACTCTGTCTCCCATAACATTGTTGAATTACATTTATGGCCAGGGCCTCCAGTCTACTGGTGGTATTTTGAGATCTCCTGGGTTTACAATTGATTTCCAGGTGACAGGGATCAGTTCACCTAAACAAAATGGCCACTTCGTAAGGGATGGCTCTATGGCATTTATACCCCATTGAAGTCCCACCCCTCCATAAATCCCACACTCCTCAGACTACACCCTCAAAAAAACCCCAGGTACTTCACAACCAGCTATGGTCCATGTGGTTTATCATCCAGTTCTCAGCACACAGTTCTCTCATTCTGTTTTGCTGCTGACCAATGAAGCCTACCCAATCACATATTAAAACTTTAACTATCTTAAGCAGACAAATGACAAGCAACAGAATAATCTAGAAACAGGACAAATTTTGTATCTTACTTTTAAAACAAAAAACCCCATAACCTTCCTGTTGGCATGGTTCTGTAATACACAGTGCACACAGTATTAAATAACACAATTAAAGGGGGAAAATGGGAAAATAAATTTTGAATATGTGAGATAACTGTCACAACAATAATGATTATTGCTATACTTTTCCTGGGCCTCCTGTCCGTGAAGTGAAAGATTCTGGGATCAGTTTTTTGGAGCAGCCAGCTCCACAATTCTTGTGTTGTAAATACTGGTCATTGACATTAAATGGTTTTAGAATTTAGTTCACTGCTGAACTAGACTCATAGGATCCTAGAATGGGAAGGGGCCATTGAGGCTATCTAGTCCCACTCCCTGCTCAATGCAGGATCAGCCTGAAGTATCCAGCATAAGTCTCTGGGCAGCTGCTGCTTGAAGACTGCCACCTCCTTAGGCAGCTGATTGTACTGTTGAACTACACTGACTGTGAACATTTTTTTCCTGATATCTAGCCGGTACTGTTCTACCCATAGCTTAAACCCATTGCGGTGGCTTCTATGCTCTGCTGCCAACAAGAACTGCTCCCTGCCCTCCTCTAAGTGACAACCTTTCAAATCATTTAAAAGAGCAATCATGTCCCCTCTCAACCTTTCCACTGACACAAGGACTTCTGCCCTCAGAGGTCAGGTTTTGCTGCTTCCCCAGCATTTCAGAGGGGTGCTCTGTTCTAACAGACTCTCTTGTAACCACAGAAATGTGCTGCTGGATGCAACTTATCTAAGTACAGGTGGGGGAGATTTACGTAGCCAGAGTGTTTTCGGAACACTTTTAGAGGACCAGGCTGCCTAGGAAAACTGCTTTTACACTGGATACAATTTTGTCTCTTCTGCTGGTAACTGACTACCATAAAAAACGCTGTCAGCTTCAGGCAGGCATCTCCCTGGTGGAGCTGAGGCTATCCCCAAATTGTTTCACAGCAGTATTAACTGTTCAGTAGACAATAAATATCAAGCTGTTCAATTCAGTGTCTTCAAATAAAGCTTCTTTAATTAAATTGGAAATGCATTAATCAACTGTGGAAAAAGAGTTAGATAGCTAATTACAGTCAACATCTATCTAAACATTTCAACAGACAAAGATGTCTCCAGTTCTGACCTTAATTCACCCCTAGCAGTCTGCTTTCCCCTGCTTATAGGACTGGGTATATCAAGCCTGTATTCCAGAAAAAGACTGTTACACTGTCTCTTATTCTGAATTAAAACCAGTGACAGAGGCAGGCTTCTTTTCTCTTGCACGCCCCTTCATTCCTATAGTGATTTCCTTAATTAAATGTGCAAAATATATTCTTAAGACGAATTCTAGCCCTACCTAGGGGAACTCCTGCTGTTTTGATGAGGGCAGAAATGGGTCTACCTTGTCTTAGTGCCCAAGTACATTTTGCAATTCTAAAATTGTGGAAAAATCTCAGGTGCCCAAGTACATTTTGCAATTCTAAAATCGTGGAAAAATCTCAAACAAATTTAGGTCCATTCCGCACAAGTTTAATGTAGCAGAAGGGTTGCAAATCGTAAACGCTACAAATTTGCAGTTCCGCAAGATGTCGCACACAATCTGCAACAATCCTGCAACAGTTCCGCTAAAAGTGATTCATTGTTGCGCTTCTATGGAAATCGGGAAAAGTGGATTCACTCTCCAAAAAGCGCTACACCCTTGCAAGCAATCTGCAACACTAGCAAAAAAGACCTGTGAGTTAACATTGTTGCGGTTCCAACAAAGTCCCTCCCCCTGGCTCTCTCCTCCGAACTTCTGGTGAACTGTTCGCCATATTTTTTTTCTTTGTGGGCACCGATACCAACGAATAAGTGAGGAAGCGTCTGGCTTTCTAGTACGATCGCTTTCGAAAATTGTACCCGAAAAGCACAATAGTATTTGAAAAGCATAGTAGCACACACCGTCACGGCCCAAAAATACGCCCATAGCTTAAAACCCCGTCCACCATTGGCTAGACCTTCAGTTAGCAGAGTCACCGTTCATGGAGCATTTAAAAAAAATTATATCATTGAGTATCAATGAGTAATCGCTGACCGCAGTTTATAATCGTGTTCTGCCTTATGTTTTGTTTGGGGGGGACGAATATAACGAGGGAGCGTTTCTGTGGTTGTGCTTGCTGACAACTTAGAACTCCTGCCACCATTGGCTAGACCTCCATCCGGCAGAGTCACCGTTCATGGAGCATATTAAAAAAATTATATCATTGCGTATCAACAAATTATCACTGATCGCAGTTCATATCTTGTTTTGTCTTGAATTTTGCTTAGGCAGGCGAATATGATTAGGGAACTGTTGTGTACTGTGGTTGTGCTTGCTGTGGGTGGGCCATGGAGAGCTTCCACATTTTCAAAAACAGTTCCCCTGACATTCTGAAGTTTTCAATCCAGTGGTTATCATCCCAGTGAGACATCTCATCATTTTCCCACCAGTCCATGGATCTTTCGTCCACCCAGAACTGTCTGGGGAACCGGACCTCTGATAGAGCTTGCCAGCATTTCCTAGCCACCATGCGTGCCCTTAGAGATTTGCTTCTAGTGATGGCCCTCCTTCTGTCCACATGTAGTCTGTATTCCAAGAAAGTAGACCTCATCTGCGACATGGCGGAATGGACACGCTGGGCTATTGCTAGCATCTGAGCCAGCAACACAAGAATAAGTTTCTCCATTGCTACGTTTAGCTGTGCGGTGGCCACAAGGTTAGGAGAACAAAGAGTGAGGCCAACCACGTGTTTGCCTAGGTACACATAGGCAGGTAATATGTGGGCGTGTACTGTGGGCGGGGTACAGGCTTCCCTCATAAAACATTTTTTCATAGGAAACATTGGAAACCCTGTCCAAGTGCACCAATGATTTATCGATGATTCTACATGTTTTTTCGGAGTTCTACATGTTACTACATGTTTTTTCGGAGTTTTTTTTTAAGGGAACCCCCCCCCCCGATTGGGCTTGTGGGTGGAGGTCAAAGGTGTGCCAGCTGTTTGATTGACGGCCATGGGAAGCCAGAAGCGCTAAAAACGGACCTCCTTTGTGCCGAGAAGACCGAGACAGGAAACCTGTGGGTTACGAAAATACCGCAAAGTTAAAGTGACAAATTCCGCTAAAACCGCAGCTGTGCGTAACTGACAATTTTTGCTACTTTAAGTAGTGATTTCAGAAATGGCAACCAAATAGCCACTTTTAAGTTTGTGTGGAACGGGCCTTAGTCATCAGTCCTTTATTATAATGTTATCTAAGGATCCAGCATGGCATAGCCTTATTAATAGCTTTCTCACACGCTACTCCATCCCCGATGACCTCCTAAATCCATTAGTTAATAACTCTCACCGTAGAGACTGGATCTTCAAAAGTGATGACCAGTTAGACAGAGCACAATTTTTGAAAATTAAGTCAGCATCTTGGTTCAAGCAGTTTAAATATGACCATAATCTTAGAGCAACATTTACATCTCTTTGATTTGAAACAATGCCCACAGAGATATTAGCTGGCCATTTTAGTTGTATACCAAAAAAAAAAGCGTTTTTATATTTGTGATGCACAAGTTCTACAGGATTTACCCAATTACATATTTGACTGTTTACTGTATGCTCAACCCAAGGCCAAATTCCATAATGAGATCTTATGGGGCTCTAACCTTCCCTCTGTTGCTGAAAAGACATGTTGATAACGTAACACATAAAACCACTCTATTTGCTTTGGCTGCAAGGAAAATAAGGGCCAACGTTATCACCGTTAATGCAGGCTCTTAATACTTTTGCACTTCTGTAGTTATGTATGCTGTTTCACTTCTTTGGTCTGAAATTTTATATTTTTATACAGTTCCTTTTATTCTATTTTACTGTTTATAAATTTGTACTTTATATTTTGTAAAAGCCTATGGCTATATACAAATAAAGTTTATCTACTTATATATCTAATTAAATGTGCAATTTCTGTTCTGAGAGCTAATGGCAGAGAAGTATTGGACCTTTTCCCAGCATGGATAGCATATAGATGTGAAATTAATCTGAGAATGTGGGATTCCATAGGTTTGGACCCCAGAAGGAAAGGACCGTGGAGGGAAATGCTATGGTCAAAGAATTACAAGAAAGGAAAGTGTGGGGAACATGCAAGAGAGCTGGGCATTTCCAATGTTCAGAAAATACCCAAGCAGCCCTAGAGACTAAGACCTGAATCTGTCGCAGGATACATCAATGGCCACGGAGAACCAATGATGGTTGGAGCTGTTTGAATCTGGCTGGATGAGCCCCCCATTTTCCACCTTTTCTTAGAAGCACATGTGGCTGAAATTAAATGTTTTTGTCAAAACAACAATGACTGGGGAAGAAAGAGCAGGACAAAGACACTCTATTGCATTCCTTGGAATCTCCAAGTTATGGTTAATATTACAAGGATATCCATTTGTTTACTTCCATTCATAATCTTTTTTTCCCCCACTAAGACTTGAGCTGCATTTTTTTAACAAACACACACCACATTAATAAACTGATACTGATACACACAATAATAAATACACAATATGTCAGATTGCTGAATCAGTTTGTGTGTGTGTGTGTGTGCGTGCGTGTGTGTGTGTGGAGAAAGAGAAGAACAGGTTCACTTATTGATACTGATGGTGATACTTTGGGGAAAATATGGCCTTTGGACTCAGAATGAACATCATTGGACCTCCTTCTCCACTCCCTCTTAAATATAGGGGCGAGGAATGGGGTTTTTCCGCCATGTTGGGAGTATTTTAAAGTTTTTAATGAGAGTTTTCATGGGTTTTTTTTAGACATTGTGACCTGCCACAAGCCATTTAGGGAGTGACGGGAAATAAACAAACAAACAAACAAATAAAATTTTGTGGAGAACCCTTTTACACCTGGTGAAGAGGGCTTTAACCTAAACACAAAGGGGGAAAGAGACGTAAATTCAGTACTTGGTGTGATGGCAAGAACTGAATATGAGTAGCAAAGCTACAGGGAATGCTACATAAGCAGAGAAATACTAGCTAACAAGGAAGCCAAAATCATGAAACACAAAGGATGGATTACGATGTCTCTACATTAATGCACAGAATATGGGAAACCAGCAGGAGGAACTAGTAGTCCTAATAGAGGAAGGGGACTGTGACCTAACAGGAATCAAAGAAACTTGGTGGGATAATACTCACAATTGGAATACTAGAATCGAGGGGTGCAACCTATTCAAAAGAGATGGACAAGAAAAGACAGGGAGGTATAGCAAAATATGTTAAGAATTTTTATACTTGTGAAGAAATACAGGTACCTGAGCATGAAAGTTCAGTTGACTGTATTTGGGTAAATATCAAAGGAGTAGGAAATGAGAGTGGTATAATTGTGGGGGTCTGCTATAGACCACCAAGAGGACTTGAATAAGATACTGCTAGACCAAATTACACAATTTTCAAAAAGGGGGGAAACTGTGGTCATGGGTGACTTCAATTACCCAGATATATGTTGGAGGACCAACTCTGCTAAAAATACAATCTCCGCTAAATTCATAACTTATTTTCTAGGCATGATGAAGAGGGGGCTGAATTGCTTAACTCCTATTTCTCCTCAGTCTTGTCTTATAAGGCAAATAGTGTTCTATGTGGAAAAATGTAACAACACCGGGGAATAGAAACGGTTGCCTAGGATCACGGTTTGGTCAGTCCACAAATACAGAGTTTCCTTAAATGAAACAAATTCTTCTGGGCCGGATGAACTGCATCCAAGGGTACTAAAAGAACTTGCACATGTAATCTCTGAACCTCTGTCTATTCTTTTTCACACTTCTTGGAGAACGGGTGAGGTGCCAGATGATTGGAGGTGGGAAAATGTTGTCCCCATCTTCAAGAAAGGGAAAAGGGAGGATCCGGGTAATTATCGACCCGTCAGCATGACATCTGTAGCTGTCAAAATTTTGGAACAAATAATCAAACACTCGGTCCTTGAGCAGCTGGAACTGAGAGCTGTGATTTCTAAGACTCAGCACGGGTTTCGCAAGAACAAGTCATGTCAGAACAACCTTTCTCTTTTTTTGAGAAAGTGACTACCTTGCTGGATCAGGAGAATGCCGTGGACATAGTTTATCTGGATTTTAATAAAGCTTTTTATAAGGTTCCACATGATATTGTTGTTCACAAGTTGGTAAAATGCGGTATGGATCCTAATTCTGTCAGGTGGATCAATAACTGGTTGACAAATCGTACCCAGAGGGTACTGGTTAATCGTTCAGCATCTTCTTTGAAAAGTGTGACAAGTTGAGTACCCCAAGCATCTGTCCTGGGGCCTGTGTTGTTCAACACATTATTTATAAATGATTTGAATGACGGATTAGAGGGTATACTTATTACATTTGCAGATGATACTAAACTGGGAGGGGTAGCAAACACAACTGAAGACAGCAGCAGAATACAGGATGATCTTGATAGGCTCAAGAAGTGCGCTAAATTCCATCTAAACATCCGGAAGAAGTTCCTGACAGTTAGAGCGGTTTCTCAGTGGAACAGTCTTCTGCGAGAGGTGGTGGGTTCTCCATCTTTAGAAATTTTTAAACAGAGGCCAGATAGCCATCTGACGGAGAGGCTGATTCCGTGAAGGCAAAGGTGTGGCAGGTTACAGTAGATGAGCAATAGGGATGTGAGTGTCCTACATAGTGCAGGGGGTTGGACTAGATGACCCATGAAGTGCCTTCCAACTCAATTATTTATGATTCTATGAGCTTTCCCTACAATTATTGGTTATTTATTTATATTCATCCTTGGCCTTCCTTCCATTTCCTATACAACACTTTGTCAAAGGCAGACAGACTAAGAACTAGGCTTCTGGATTAATACAAAGCTGTATTGGTGGCAGTTCTGAACACTCCGATGTCTGTAGTCAATTCTAATCGATACATGGCAAGCAAGCAGATATCAATGGTTCCTCCCACCCAAATGCCCCCTCTTTCCCAGGGATGAATTACCCCAACTCCCAGGTGCCATCCTGGGCTTCCTGTCAGACCCTCACCAGCCCGTCTGGCCTTGGGTGACAGGTGCCCTCCCTTTCAGAAAACAAAGCACAGAGCAGCAGTTGCAAGAAGTAGACACCGCATGAAAGGATACACAAGGCAGTGACAAATAGTTCAGGGTTATAAAAGGGTTATATAAGGTTCTTCAGAAAGGCACACATCAAACCAACATGGAGTCTCTCAGGTCAATCACAAATCATGGCACAGATCAGAGGGACTGATCCTGACACACTTTTTTATTCCTCAAATCATTTGACAACTGCTTGTGGAGTCACCTTGGCTTCCTTAGACTCCTTCCATCTTTTCTTCTCAAGGGAATTATTTTATGATTTAGCCTTCAGTATTTCACTTTATTGTAATTGAAGCTGTCGGCAAGACAAGTTAAGAAATTAATGGAGTTTGTATTTTTAGCAGAGTTGGTCTTCCAACAGATATCCGGGTAATTTAAATAACCTATGACCATTGTTTCCCTTCTCTTTGATAATATTGTAATTTGGTCCAGGAATATCTCATCCAAGTCCTCTGATTGGATTGGTGGTCTATATAGCAGACACCCACAATAATACAAGTTTCCTTTCCTACTCATTTTATATTTACCCAAATACACTCAACTGAACTTTCATACTCAGGTACCTGTATTTCTTCACAAGTATATATATTCTTTAAATATGCTGCTGCATCTCCCCCCTTCTTTACTTCTCTGTTCCTTTTGAATAGATTGTACCCCTCTATTCTAGTATTCCAATTGTTAGTATTATTTCTTCATGTTTCTGTGATTCCAAATAGGTCATAGTCCCCTTCTTCTCTTAGGACTAACTAGTTCCTCCTGCTTGTTTGCTGTACTCAGTGCATTAGTGTGAAGATATTGTAACCCATCATTTTTGTGTCCCATGGTTTTGCATTTTCAACTTTCTTGTACGTTAGTAGTTTCCTGGTTTAGTGCCATTCCCTATAGTTTTGCAATCTTCTCATCTTCAGTTTTTGCCATCATGCTAGGTTCTGAATTTATGTCTTCCTCCACCTTTGGATTTAGTTTAAAGTCCTCTTCACCAGGTGAGCAAGAGTTTTCCCCAAAAGAATTTTTCCATCCGTTGTAATGTGCAAACCGTCTCCTGAAAGTAACTCCCCTTATTGGCATTGTAAACCATGATCAAGAAATCCAAACATTTCCCGACAACACCAGTATTTAAAAAGGTGCCATATGGAGGATGGAGAAGAGTTGTTCTCTCTTACCCCAGAGGGACAGACCAGAACCAATGGGGTAAAATTAATTTAAAAGAAATTCCATCTAAACATCCGTAAGTAGTTCCTGACACTTAGAGCAGTTTCTCAGTGGAACAGGCTTCCTCGGGAGGTGGTGGCTTCTCCATCTTTGGAAATGTTTAAACAGAGGCTGGATAGCCAGCTGATGGAGAGGCTGATTCTGTGAAGGTTTGAGGGGGTGGCAGGCTACAGTGGATGAGCAATACAGTTGTGAGTGTCCTGCATAGTGCAGGGGGTTTGACTAGATGACCCAGGAGGTCCCTTCCAACTCTATGATTCTATGTCATTGTTTAATTTCTTAAATCAGTCACGAGTTTGATCAATTACATTTAAAAATATTTTCCAGGAGTGCTTCCTTTTTTTGGTTGCTTCTTCCCAGCATGCCAAGGGCATGACTTTATATGAGCTGGCCACATTCTGTGTCCACTGAAGGATCTGTGTCCTTCACATTCTGTGTCCACTGAAGAGCCAGTTTGGTATAGTGATTTGGTGTAGTGGTGAGAACCAGTTGGGTGTAGTGGTTAGGAGTGCGGACTTCTAATTTGGCATGCCAGGTTTGATTCTGCACTCCCTCACATGCAACCAGCTGGGTGACCTTGGGCTCGCCATAGCACTAATAAAATTGTTCTGATCAAGCAGTGATATCTGCGCTCTCTCAGCCTCACCCACCTCACAGGGTATCTGTTGTGGGGAGAGGAATGGGAAGGTGACTATAAGCCGCTTTGAGCCTCCTTTGGGTAGGGAAAAGCGGCATATAAGAACCAACTCTTCTTCTTCTTCTTCTTCTTCTTCTTCTTCTTCTTCTTCTTCTTCTTCTTCTTCTTCTTCTTCTTCTTCTTCTTCTTCTTCTTCTTCTAACTTTCTGTTTTTTCCCCACATTGCAATTACTTTGACAATATAAAATGTATAATGTACAATTTAGGTGGTTGGACTAGATGACCCAGGATGTTCCTGCCAACTCTATGTTCCTATGATTCTAGTATTCAGGTTCTACAGACTACAATCATGAAATAGTTTAATTTTTTTTTTACAAAAGATGGTGTGGAATAGCTACTTATTGAGCTGGTTGTATGAGAGAGCTGGTTTCTAACTAGACTGAGGGCCATTTCGCACGGCTTCAAAATAGCACAATGGTTGCTAATTGGAAACGCTACTAATTTGCCATAACGCACGACGTCGTAGACAATCTGCAACACTCCTGAAACCGACCTGCAAAAAGCGCTTAGTTGTAGCGCTTCTAGGGGAATCCAGAAAAGTGGATTCACCCTCCGGATAGCGATACACTCCTGCAACCAATCTGCGACAATAGCGCTAAAGACCTGTGCGTTACCATTGTTGCGGGTTCTTCAAAGTCCCTCCTCCCGAGCCTTTCCTCCAAACTTCCGGCGAACTGTTCACCATTTTTTTTCTCGGACCGAGCACAGATCAACGAGGCAACGAGACAGCAACTGGCTTTCTAGCACAATCACTTTCGGAAATTCTGCCCGGACACCACAAGAGTATTTCAAAAGCACAGTAGCACACACCGTCACGTTCCCAAAATTTGCCCAAAGCTTAAAACCCCGTCTACCTTCGGCCAGTACTAGCGGAGTCAACGTACAGGGAGCATTTTAAAAAACTTTCCTCTGAGCGTGCCAACGAACATTCGCCAGTAACATGTCATTGATTTATGCTTTGGCTGGTGAATATTATTGGGGAACTGTCGAGTACCGCTGCACTTGCTCTCGGTTGAACACCGGCATGCGTTTTTGTAATGGCGGACATTTCAGTAAAATGGCTCCCGCTGCATGTACAAACTGCTCTTCTCGCGTGTAGACGAATCAGCGCATGCGAGAAGTCAAACAACAAGGGCGCGAATCTGGCCATTAGGGGCAGATCCTGTTCCCGCGCGAGGAGTTTTGAACGTGACATGTGACCTCATGTGGCCAATGTGCGTGTCCCCTACTGCCCACCACCAATCAGGAGCCGGCTAGTCCCTTTGTCTTTGTGTGCGGGAAGGTATATGATCCGTTGCACCCTGCACCTCGCACCTCCATTTTGCTCAGCTACTCGCGAAGGCAGCATGGAATCTTCTTCACAGTCGTCGTCCGTCCAGGCAACCGGCAGGGGGCCAACATGGAGGGACGCGGAGATCAGGGACCTGATCGCGATTTTTTCGGAAGAGAAAATCCAGGACGCCTTCCAGTCCTCACACAGGAATCGGGAGGTGTTTGAGCAAGTGGCCATTAAGATCCGTGCCCTGGGCCACAACAGGACCGGCCTTGAATGCCGGTCAAAAACAAAGACCATGTGGGCGGAGTGCATGCGGGCCGTGAACCACAATAAGGGTTCCGGCAACGCTAAAGTAACCTGCCCGTACTTCGAGGAGCAGCGGCCACTGTACGGCGACGGGGACGGAGCCGGCAGGCCGAAGCGCGTCGGGAGGAGCCTGAAGGTGGTTCGCAAGCCGGCTGCCCCGGTGGAGGAACCACCCGCTGAGGAGGATCCCGGAGAGGGCACCTCGTCCACCGTCCGGCCTCCACCCCCGGTCCAGCAACGAGGCGCGGACATGGTGACGCTGGACCTACTCGCCATCGTTCCTGGGGAGCCAGAAGAGATTCCTCAGCAGACGCCCCTTGCCTCCGGTAAGCACTTTTATTTTAATTTTATATTTAATTTTGAGCAAATGTATGTTCTGACGTTTGGGAATCGTTTTCTCGTGTGTTCGTTGCAACGCATAATATGCTAGGATGTTTGTGGATTGCTTGCTATGCTGGCTTTTTAAAACGGTAGTGTTTAACCAACAACCCAAAAAGTTTTGCAGCATGCCTCAGCCATAGGCCTTCTGCAGTGCTTTAGCCACTACTTTGGGAGCTTGCTGTGTGGTTCAGGTTGTATGCTTGCTCCTTTTTCACTATTTTCTGCTCTTGTCCACAGAGACACCGATGCCAGGGACGGGGGCCCTCGAGTCTCCAGCAGCGGTGGACAAGGACAGTGATTCTGGGGCATCAACAAACGTTGGTAAGTATCAGTTGCAATAAGGGGGGGGCGTTTTAACTGCTTTGTGCTTTTCTGTTTGTGCAGGGCAGCAGCACTGCTAAGAGACAGAAGAGAGTCCCTCTACGTTGCTGCTTTAGGGTTTGAAGCTTGCTTTGCCACACTTTGGTCCTAGATCTGTTTTTTTTCTTCTTCGCAGATTTCATACCCGGGACACAGGAGGAGGAGGAGCGTGGGGTGGCTGGACCTCCTGCCCAGTGCAGGCGGATACAGATCCAAGATGGTGAGCGTACATGAACTGTTCCTTTCGAGCCATAGCTGCAGGACAATGTCGCAAGCCACTAACCGTGTGCTCCCTTTTCATTGTTGTGAGTCTTGCTGTGAAAGTAGGCAAAGGAAAAAGCCCACCATGGGCAAACAAACACTAACCATGTGCTCCCCGGGCATTGTTTAGAGTCTTGGTTTAACAATATGTAACCAAAAAAGGCCACCATGTGCACCAGGGTGGGTTTTGACTGTCTCGATGGTACTAACAGTTCTGTTTCTCATTTTTTGCCAACAGAGGTCCTTTCAGATGATGATGAGCCAGCCCTGGGTCCAGCCAGCTCACCACCTAGAGGTGCTCTCCAAGCAGAGGAGAGGCTTGCGAGGGAACGCGGCAGGCTGAGGCGCGTCTCCATCTTAACAAGCGTTGGAGAAAGGATCCTTGAGCACTGCCAGGAGGAGTCAAGGCGTGCCGCGGCCGCAGACCAAGCAATGCTCGCCCTCGTGGCCCAGGAGGGGAAAAAATTGCGGGCAATCCTTAGGGAGTCAAACCAATCCCTACGCGAAAGCGTGGAGGAGGTGAGACTGATAAGGAGACTGATGGAGAGGGCGGTCGTGGTAATGGAGACGGCCAACCCTCCTCAGATTACCGTAAACGTCCCCCCCCCACCCACACCTACACCACCACCTCCAGCACCCACCCCACCGACCCCGTCTCAGAATGCCTCGACCCAAACTAGAAGGAGGACTGTTCTCGGGAAGAGAATAATAAAACCCGCGGACAAGTTCTCCCCCTCCTAGTTTGGGCCAGTTTGTCTATTTAACTTTATCTGTGTTTGCTGTTGTTTGTTAAATAAAGTTTATATTTTTGACTCTGTCTCTGTGTACCCTCTCTAGTGATTGTGTCTATTCTGGTACTGTTGTGTGGGTTGGAGGTTGGAGGGGTGTCAGTTAAAGGTGTTTTAGGAGTGTGGGGTGAAAGGTGTGCGAGTGTAAGGAGTCACACTGGAGTCTTTTTCAGAAAATTTGCAACAACATTTTATTTTCAAAAACAGTTCAACAGGGGGAAAAAATTAGGGAATGTAACTTGGACCCCCCCACCACCACCACCACCCTCCAGGAAAGCCAACTTTTTTAAAACAAATTTATATATTTAACAGGGATAAAAAATTAGGGAATGTAACTTGGACCCCCCCCAACACCCCCCACCCCAAAACACAAACAGAAAACAACACTCAGGTCCCACTCCTCCCCTCACCAGCCCCTTCCATCTCCCTCACTCTTCTGCACAACCGTCCCATTGTTCCCCTGACTTTACGGCGGAACAGGTCTTCGTCCTCCTTCTTCTTAACTGTGTGGGGAGGGAGAAAAAGTACACATTAGTGCCACACATATTTTCCAATCTGGAGTTTACATGGATACACTTTTTAGTGGCCTTAGCCACAGTGTGAGGAGAGTTGGGCAGTGGGGAACATAACCTACGTTCTTCCGCCTCCCTCTGCTGCCTCTGCCTCTCCATCTCCCCTTTTAGGTCAGCCACTTCTGCCTGCCCTGCAAATGGGTTCAAAACAAATGGTAAGCCATATATGTAGGCTAAAGTCACACAACCCACACCCAAGCACAGGTGCAGTACTCACAGTCCCTTCTCTGCTGCTTGACTAGCCCCTCTAAGGATGTCACCCTGGCCTCCATGGCACGCATCCTTGCCTCCATTGTTTCTGCTATAGAAATCAAATAAAGAATTCAATCACACTTCAAATGGAAGCATCACAGCAGGCTCCCTTATGGCTCCATGGGGGTACACACACATGGGTCTCCCTCAAAGAAATAAAACTCTCACCTGCAGCCTGTCCTGAGGTGGAAGGTCCCTCTTCCTCCCCTTCCTCACGCTCAGGTAATTTGGCAAGTTTGGATGGTGATTGTGTAGCTGGGCGAAGAAAAAGAGAAATCATAAGTAAAAGCACACAAACCAAAGATAAAACACAGCTGATGGCCACACCACAATCAGAGCCAAAGCGCATTACCAAAGTGGTTCTACAGTACTGGCGGGCTAAGTCAGAGGGGGTTGACAGCATCTTAATACTTTCTCGAATTTCATTGGGGACAGTAGGGGAAAGAGGCATCTAGACATTCCATGCATGCTTAAGGGTAAAACACAACGAGGGCAGCACTCACCCATATGCCTCCTCATTTCCAGGGGGGGCTTCCCAGCCTTCTCCCATATCTTGACCATCAGGTCGTGGAAGACCGTTCTCCCACTTGGCTGCGGGACCCCCCCCCCCCACTGTTCTAGACTGTTTAGGAAGTCCAGCTTCACCCTCTTAAATTTCGTCCGGACCTGCTCCCAGGTCCGGACGTAGCCCCTCTCCCTCAGCTTGGATGCCAACACCAGGTAAGCACCCTTGGTGTGGCAGTGGGTGCTGGCCATAAGGCGGCCAACACTTTTTGAATGGAGAACAAGCTCCAGAAGTGCCTCAGCCTCGGCGCGCTGCCAGAAGGAGCCCTTCCGTGGCTTCGGCATCTTCGGAATGACGGTTAGGGAACGAACATGCGTTGCTCTGATCGACCACCCCTATTTTAAATGTATCAAAGCTGCCCACCAATGAAATTATTCCTTGGAACATAAGTGGATTGATCCTCCAGTTTGACAGGGGTCGCCAATACTTCCTGGCTACCCGCCTCCCCAAACTTTCCCTGTTCAGCGCTTCCGTATTGTGTTTGTCAATTTCAGTGGGGAGTTAGCATTTAGGGCTGTCAAAGTGCTTTTGGACCAGAGAATCCCCGTTTTTTTGCTGGCTAAGTAGACAAACTGCACAAGACAAGGTTAAACAAAGAACATAAAACTTTATTTAACACCAGAGTAGAAAAAACAATCAAACACGCCTCCTGTTTCTGTAGATGTGGGTGGCTATAGCGTCCCGAACCTTGCACCCCTCCGCATAGATCCTTTTTTTCCTTGCTTCAGGGATGTCTTGTGTGTCCTCAAGGACTACAGGATCAGGTTCATCCACAGGGAAGGGGATGTTATGTCCCTTGTCCTCGCAGATGTTGTGCAAAATGACACATGCGATGATCAGCGGAGTCACATTGTCTATATGCACATGGAGTCGTGACATCAAGCAACGGAACCGTGACTTCAAACGTCCAAAGGCACGCTCCACTACATTCCTTGCCCGGGAGTGACTGAGGTTGTAGTGGCTCTGCACGTCTGTCCTTGGCCGCTTATAGGGAGTCATGAGCCAGCGGCGTAATGGGTAGGCTCCGTCCCCGAGCACCAACGCCGGCACACGCACGCCCTCAATGGTGGCGGTGGGGTTTCCTGGAACAAAGACCCCTTCGTCCATGGCTTTCCTGAGGTTAGATTCCCTGAAAACAAGGGCATCATGCCTCCTGCCACTCCATCCCACCTCGGCATCTATAAACCGTCCGGAGAAGTCCACAGTTCCTTGCAGGAGAACAGAACAAAAGTCCTTCCTGTTCCCGTACTCCTTTATGCTTCCCCCGGGTGCACGGATAGGGATGTGGCTTCCATCGACGGCCGCAAAACAATGCGGGAATCCAAGCCTGGCAAACCCGTCCATACTCTGGAATAAGGGGAAAAAACCATGGCATGTTAGCGTGGGGTGCATCGCGTATTCGTTGCTCACCTGTCAAACAAGAAAAAAAAATTTAAAGGGAAAAGGGCATAGAATGACACTCACCGCTCCAAGGCGGTCTCCGAGGCACACCACTTTGCTGAACAATTCCGCCTCCATGGCGAGGCAGAACTCCTTAAGGATATCGCCAACCGTTGTGACTCCGAGTCCGAATTGCTGGGCTACTGTCCGGAAGTACTGAGGGGTGGCCAAGTACCACAATGCGGCTGCCACCCTTTTTTCCACTGGAACGGGGCGCCGCATGCCAGTGACTTGCCTTTCCATGCGGCCACGTAGAGCCTCCACGAGTTCAAAAAATGTTCCCCTAGACATTCTAAAGTTGGCAATCCAGTGGTCATCATCCCAGCGAGACCACACAAAATTTTCCCACCAGTCAGAGGATCTTTCGTCGACCCAGAACTGTCTGGGGAACCGGACCTCTGCCAGAGCTTGCCAGTGCTTCTTTGCCGCCATGGTTGCCCGTAGAGAACGTCTTCTACTGGTGGTCATCGTTCCGGCAATACGTTCTCGGTAGTCCTCGATAGCAGCCCTCCTATGCCGCACAGTGGTATGGATAAGCTGGACTACCGCAAGCATCTGAGCCAACAATTGAAAAATAATCCTCTCCATTGCAACGTTAACCTGTGCTGCGGGCAGTAGGCTACGCAAACAAAGAGTGAGGCCGACCACGTGTCTGCCTAGGTGCATATAAGCAGGTAACCTGTGGGCGTGTACTGTGGGCGGGGATTAACCTATCAAACATATCAATGCATCAACCTCTGGTTCATAGAAAACAATACAAAACACGTTCCAACAGCGCCAATGATTTGACGATGACGCGTTGCTACGGGGTTTCCTGGTTTTTTTTTTTTTTTAAAGTGAACTCCGACAAGTCCGGCTTTAGGGTCGAGGTCAAAGGTGTGCCTGCAGTTTGATTGACGTGCACGGGAGGCCAGAAGCACTAAAAAGGGACCTCCTTTGTAGCGATTAGACGGAGACCGGAAGCCTGTGGGTTACGAAAGTGACGAGAAGTGAAAGTGCTAAATTCCGCAAAAACCGCAGCTGTGCGTTACGGGCACAGCTAGTTACATTTTGCTAGTTAAAGTAGCGATTTCGCAAACAGCAACCAAATAGCCACTTTGAGCTCTGTGCGAAATGGCCCTGAGTATTTAGACCTTCTTAGGGCTATCCTTTCTGGATAAGGAAACTGCTGGAGATTTGGGGAAGAAGACTGAAGGCAGGGTTTGTGAAGGAACCTTAGCAAGGTACAATGTCATATTGTCCACCCACCAAAGCAGCCATGTTCTCTTAGGAAACTGACTACTGGAGTTTGGAGAAGAGTTGCAGTTCTGGGAAATCTCCAGGCGCCACTTGGAGTCTGGTAAGCCTTGGAGGGAACCAGAAACATTGGGAGAATTTACACTCTGCCGAATTTACACTCTGCTTTGCGCCTGCCGATTGGGCCCTCCAACTGTCAGTCCAGGGGAAGGGGCTTATCGGCACCCTTCCTCATCATGGACAGGGCCCACCCTCGAGGCCCTTAATGAATTATTTTATCCACCCTGCTAGGAGCGGTTAAAGATAAGAACCTAAAGTGAGAGTTCCTGTAAAGGCTCCAGCTACAGCTCTGCCATATCACTTCCTTTATATAGCTGGATGTCTGTAATGACTTCATCATGAACCACTGCCCCCACAATGGGCAGACAGAGTAAGCAACACATAATGATCAGGACAGAGTTAAAGTGTAAAGCAGTTATTACAGCAGCTAAAAAATTCTCTGGAGTTTCAGGTAGACCTTGAGCCTGCAACTGTTGCTGAGCTTGATTGGACAGCCCTTTCAGTGCTCCCCATGTCACCGGAGGATTGGGTTTATTCCTTCCCCACTTGCGCTGAGCCATTGGCTCAGTCTCGTGAAGGTGAATGTTGAAGTTTGGGATTGGGTTGTTGAGGCCCTGGTCCCACGCCATCAAGTGCTGGATGAACACAACAAGCAGGAACCCACAATGCACCAGCAACAGCAGCGTAGCCTCGGCCCCAAGTGATCAAAGGGACCGGTCCATTCCACTGTGGGTCAGGTAAGCGATGGTAATAGACTTGCGGCCAAGGAAGGGGTACATCTGCCTGAAAGTGACGCTGAGACCTGGTTAAAAATTGAGAATTAAAAAAAAATAAGGTTGAGATGATTAATGGTAAATAAAGCAGATGAGAGCAGGAACTCCTTATCTAAGAGGGAGATACTCACTCCCCCTTTCTGTTTTAATTTTTCAAGCATACGCTTTAAGGTGCCATTTGCACGTTCAACAATGGCTTGTCCTGTGGAATTATAAGGTATTCCAAAAATATGTTGAATGTTCCATTGACTACAAAATTGGGCAAATGCTGTGGAGCAATAAGCGGGACCATTGTCTGTTTTCAAGGTGGTGGGGACTCCCATAGCAGAAAAAGACCTTAACAGGTGTGCTCAAACATGTTTTTCTTTTCCCCCTTTTTGTGATGTGGCAAAAATATGACACGTGGGGCTATTTAACATTCCCTGAGGTAAAACAGTCCATTGAAACCTTCGAGTGGGTTGTTCACAATTCAACACTGGGACTGTAAAAGCAAAATATTTTTGATCCTGTGGCTGAAGAAAAATAGTAAAAAAGCAATCTTTCAAATCTACCACAGCCAGTTGCCAATTTGCCGGGAGCATATTAGGGTTAGGCAAGCCACATTGCAGCGCTCCCATGGGTTCTAGAATTTTATTAATTGCTCAAAGATCATGCAACATTCTCCACTTACCTGATTTCTTCTTTATTACGAACACTGGAGTGTTATACAGACTGGTGGAGGGGACTATGTGTCCTTGTTGTTCTTGTTCATTTACAATTTGTTGGAGAGCTACTATTTTTTCTTTTGGCATAGGCCATTGATCTATCCAAGTAGGCTCTTTGTTCACCCATGTAAGGGCGAGAGCTGTGGGCCTAGTCATCGAGGAATAATGCAGCATTCAATTGCTCCAGCAGATCTCGTCCCCACAATGTTACATCTATCTCTACACTGACTGGAGTAATGTATCCCAAGAGCTTTCCCTTTAAGGTACTTACTTCCAAGGGCTGACAACTCTTTTTACTGGAAATTGAACTTCCCACCCCCCAAACATTTGGTGATGGTTCAAGTGGTGAAGATACTTCCCAGTCAGCTGGTTTGATGACGGACAACTCTGCTCCAGTATCTAAAAGGCCTTCAATAATTTTCCTTTGTATTTTATACTTACGGGTCGGCTTCTTCCTCCAAATGTTCTCTTGCACCAACGTGACCTGCAAAGAAGAAGAAGGCACATGGTTTCGCTCCCCCTTAGGGAGAGGTACAAGCACCAACTGCACCACTTTTTGGCCTTTAGTGAGGCGAAGCGGTTGATGACCCCAGCATTGTATCACTAAAGGAATATCTCGATAAACCATGACCCCTTCTGGATAAACTTCCATTCCTTCTTGCTGATCGTGGAACCTGGGCAATACTAGGTGATACCCCTCCGTTTCCTCTTCAGGGTGATTATTAGAGGCACCCTGAGATCAACATTAATTGGCCTAATTATAGCCTTTATGACATTTGGGGCATTTTTGAGAAGGCTTATTATTTTTTGCTTTTTCAATGCCGTTATAGGTGCCGCCCCCTGGGGCACAGCACGCATTTTTTAAATGGTTGGGTTTCTGGCAGTTAAAACAATTTCCTGTTGGGCGTGGACCTTGATTTCGCCCTCTCTGAAGGGCCATGGCCAAAAGGTTCATTTCATGAGTTTTTGACCCAACATCTACACAGGCTTGCAGCGTATCTGATAAAGTATAATTTTGTCTGTGATTACTTGCTGCAAAACTCACCGGCATTCCGTGTTAGTATTCTCAAAACCCAATTTTAACAACAGTTCTGCCTGCGCTTCCGGATTGTCCAATTGCTGGGAGATCACACCTTTTAAATGATCTATAAATTCAGTGTAAGATTCAGAGTTTCCCTGTTTTGTGGCAGCAAAAGATTTTAGTAGCGTGCCGGCTCCTGGCACTCTTTTTAGAGCTCTCTTTATACAAAGAGCCACTGCTGCTATATGTTGATCAGGAAGTTGCGCTTGATTCTCAAGGGCATCAAAATCTCCAGAACCATAAATCTGATCTGCTGTTATGTCAGCTGTTCCCCCCATCAGGGCAGCAGCTTTATATTCACTGTCCCACACCACATATTGGGCAGGACTTAATATCATTCTCATCATGTCTTTCCAGTCTCTAGGTAACATACTGTAGCCATTGGCTATCCCCTCTATCATTCCTTGAAAATATGTAGATTGCAGCCCGTTCTCTTTAGCAGCCTTATTCAGTTCCCGTAACACTGAGTATGGCAGTGGAGCCCACTGTATAGGAACATCTCCGTTTGCCTGCGTTCCCCCCCCCCCGTGTAACCAGGGAAAACACTGGCGGCTCTCCTTCCCATTTGTCTGAGAAGTCAAGCGTGCCCACTTTGCGAGCTTCCTGGATCGCAGCAGCTACCTGCGATCTACCCCCATCCCTTAAGTGGCGTGGAGCATGGGGAGCGGCCGGACCTGCGACCACCGGGAGTATAGTTGGATAGGGTGGGGGTGCTGTCTCTTTCAATAATAAGTTGTCACGGCCCCCATCCATGACACTAAGAACCCTGTTGACTTTCTGCCACGTCAACAAGATCGGCATTGGAGCTCGAGGCTCAGCCTTCAGCTCTTTCCCTATCCTTTCCCAATCCTCTACCTTAATGGTCCCCTGTGAGGGGTACCATGGGCACTGACAATCAACTTCCCTGATCAGTTCCCAGAGGTCTTTCGCTGAGACTACCTCCCCGTACATTGTCTTACTGCCTGTTGTAATTCTTCAGCATGCTTTACCTGTTCCGTTGACAGTGAATCCCCCATACTCACCAGGGAGCCGTAGCTGAGAGTGCACTCAAAACCTTTCTCTGGTCGTGGCGAGGATGGGTCTGGATCACGTCGGGGTCACCAGCTGTCGAGAGGCGGCATGAAGAACAACATGAGGCAGGGGTCTGGTAAAAGAAGCCTCGTGATCAGAAGGCATTGCTTTATTTATAGCTCCATACAAGGAAGTTAGAAAACAAAAAACCTTCCAAGCCCTTGTGTCCACACCTGACTGGTGCAATCCTTTGCAAGCCCTTGTGTCCACACCTGATTGGTGCTGCTAGCTGCTATGCCATATATGGTGAATTTAGCAAAGCCGTGATGTGTACTGAGGAGGTTGGGTGCAGAGGTGCAGCCTATGGAGGTGTGGTTTGCCAGTGCCTGCTTACGTAGCGTGGTTTGCCAGTGCTTACGTAGGCCAGATCTCTACAAATGTGGGACTCTGCAGACATTAATGTCAGTCCTAATCGCCTTCTCTTTAATGATAACAAGTCCCCATGAAACTTATCTGCACTTGAGATCCACACTTGCTCCACATACCAAACTAGCTTAATTCTAATGCTTTTCTGCCTTTACAGAAACGGCCTGTTTATGAACAGAACATCAGACTGTTTTTAGTATTCATGGCATTCAGTCATTCAATGAACATTGGCTAATTGCTAGCAAACACTGAAAAATCCCTGGGTGACCCAGAGATAAACTCTAAATCCAGAAATCTGTAGCAGACAAAGAGCTCCTGACTAATCATGCTAACAAGAGGATTTAAAAACTCCCAGTGTCTTTCAGAGGAGCAGAGGGCCAGGGAACTCACCAACATACATAGTCATAAGTGCCTTGGAATAATGAGATAAGAAGTAGTCTCCTTTTTAACTAGATAAGTGAACAAAAACAAGGACATTTAGCTCACTTTCAACACTCACAAAGTTTAAATATCTGTTCCCCTTTTGAGTTTGAAGTTTCCCACTAAGGAATTGGTATCAAACGACCAAAGATAAATAAAACAATAGAAGTAATTTCCATAGAGATTTGTCAAGAAAAGACATCATCATTAAATAGTTGGAAGAAGCTAGTTTTATATTTTTGTGCCAAGTCTTTATGGTTGCTTTTAGACAAAGTTCTGTTTGGCCAGAAGCCGTATTGACCAACCATTTAAGGGAGATTGCTGAACCTCAAGTGGATAATAGCTTACTTTATCGACAATTGCATAGATATTGTCCGTAAAAAGGTAAAAAGGTAGTGGGGGAGGCAATGAAATAGAAAAACTTCAAATGAATACCATTCTCTCTCAACTGTACAATTGTCCCACATCTTGCCAAATTGTCCTAATCTCTTAAAACAAACAGGAGATAAGCCAACATTGGCCTCAGCTGTGCAAACTGGAATACTTACCGATTGTCAGTCCGGCGGCAAGGGACCAATTGCGAGCCGCACACAGTGTGAATCGCAATTGGTCCCTTGCCGCCGGACTGACTAATCTGGAGGCACTTTGTGCCTCCTGATCCGCCCCCCTTCCTGCTTGCCTGCAGCAGCCCGGCCGCTGCCATTACCTGCCTCGGATCCGGCAGGGCAGGTCGCCGCCTCGCTGCGCTGCCGCAGCCTCGCCTCCAGCGACAACACGGGCCCAGGTAGGCCGCGCCACGGGGGGGGGCCCGGACGAGCCATGCCGCACCGCCCCACGCCCGCACCAGCCCCGCCGATTCCTGAGCCCCGCTCACGCACCGCCCCACGCCCGCACCGGCACCACCGACTCCCAAGCCCCGCTAGCGCCCGCTGCATTCAGAGTGCAGCGGGCTTATTTACTAGTCCTGGTATAATTGCACAAGAAAATAGGCATTCCATTTTAGGTCTCAGTTGTCTATTAGAAAAAACAGTGAATGCAACCAGCACTGATAAACTGTTCTGACCGGGCAGTGATATCAGTGCTCTCTCAGCCTCACCCACCCCACAGGGTGTCTGTTGTGGGGAGAGGAATGGGAAGGCGACTGTAAGCCGCTTTGAGCCTCCTTCGGGTAGGGAAAAGCGGCATATAAGAACCAACTCTTCTTCTTCTTCTTCAGTAGGCTGATTCAAGACCTGCAGCAAGAGATTTCAGAATTGCATGAATTAAACGTACAGCATCGTTTTGCATTGGACTTTTTATTGGCCCGTCAAGGGGGATTTTGTAAAATTATAGGGGATGCTGGCTGTAAAGTGATGTATCATGATTTGAACAAAACTATTGAGGATGAATTGAAATGTCTTCAATAATATATTTATGACAAATGGATGGAAGCCACTTGATTGGCTTACTTCTTGGCTCCCAGATTTGATATGGGTAAAAACTGTGTTTCTCAGCATTATATGTGTAGTTGGCCTTTTGATCATTTTGGGTTGTTTTTTACAATGCCTGCCAAGCCTCTGGACAATGTTCTGCCAATCCAAAGAAACTCTGCAGTGACACCATATGTATTATGCCTATAATCATCTTAAAACTAAAAGGGGGGAGACCACGCCTCCATAGGCTGCACCTTGTATGGAGCTATAATGTATGCCGCCTCCCGACACAGATTAGAATGTTACTTGCCAAAGTACATCAGCTCAAGTGACATTGAAGTCAGTTTGGAGATCCCTGCTTGGGGAACCCATCTGAAGGATTTTGAGAGAAAAGAGTTTCAGTAATGCTAGCAAACTTCCTCAATGTGTTTCTCTGACACCTGTACACCAGAATCCAGAGGAAACATTAATTAATATTGTAAGCCAGTGTACACTGTGGACACTGTTTGCTTTTCACCAGCACAATAGGAAAGGTCCTATTAAGAGTCTAGTCTGGCAAAAAGACTCTCCATGCAATGGGCAAAATTAATACAACCTGGGACTATGGTAGATCCAGTAGACATTATCAACCTGGACTTCTAAAGAGTTTTTGATAAAGGCTCTTGAATGTCAGAATCAGCTCTGATCCTGCCATGTTTTGGTTTAGGGCTTTGGTTTTATTCTTACAATAGCCTGGAAGCTCCTGTGTGTCCTGGGATTATGTATTGCTTGTGGGGTAGCCTGGTTTGCCTTAGCCCAAGTCTTGTCCACAATCCTAGAGTGCCTTGGCTGGGAAAGTGACCCTGAAGTTGTGCTACTTTCCCAGGAAGGGGGGTAGGTGACCAAACCAATTCAGTGCCTGCTATGTCAAAGTTCCTGAGCTTGGAGCTATTCTACACTTCCAAGGGTGGGAAGAGTGTGAGAACATGGTGGCTGGACTGGGAAACAGTCCAGGGTTTTGAGTTGGTGTCCCCGAGGGAAGAGTGTGAACCATCAAAGGTATCTAGCTTCCAGTAAGCATAAATCATCATAAACCTTTTTATATTATCATATAGGTTGTCATTCTATATTTTATAGTCTTAATGTTAGGAGGTAAGGTTTAGCAGTTGGCATCATAAACATTTTATGTTGTGTTATAAGTTAGTTATTTGATAGCCCTGCACACATATAAGAGTTTAGAAAATCAGATCATAGTTTTGATTCATAGATAGTTTAGTTGTTTTAAATCTGGGAATTGAAAGGTCAAAATTAGATGTTAAGCGGAGAACAAGAAATTCAGAAAGACAAACAGAGATCACCAGTTTATTTCTTCTGACAATACAAAATACATGGCTACACCTTCCGCTTATCTATACTTCATTCCTTCCAATAGTTCTAGAAGGGCATTCACATTAGCCAGAAGTAAGGCATTGCTTTCTGCAATCTTAGAAGGTAAATACAAGAAAATGCCTTGTAAACAGAGATTTTGTAACTGCTCACAAGAACTGCTCAAACACATATGGCCCATTTTACAATAAAACACGCAAGGAAATTATTAGCCCTTTGTTAGTTGGGTTTACTGGGCAGTCAAACACAAGCTAAATTATCTTCTCTCTGACAGACCCATCAGAGGACATGCTGGGTAGCCAGGTTCTGTGTTCAGGTTTGCAAGATCAGAAACTCTATACAAGGCAACTGAGGTTAGGATCAATGACATTTTATAATCTGGATTTTTATTCTCTTATATAAATTATTATTAATTCTAAAATTATTTATGCACACATGTTTTGATATTTGGACTGTATATGTTATACTTTAAACCATGATTGTTATTGTGTGCTGCTTTGCTATTGGTCAAGGACCATAATAAATAACTCACTGACTGTTTAGTTGGTTGCATATTCACATTTAATCATATTTATTCACATTAAATATTCACATTTAATCATGTCATCATTGAGACACATTGAGACACATTAATTAATTAACATAGCAATATATTTTAGTAGTTTTAAGTTCTTAATGTTGGGAACCCTGGAAGGATAACCAGGGCGGTCAGAAGAAATATTCTGGGAAGGTCATACATGCATCTGGTGTTGCCCAAAGGTCAAATTCCATCAGTGGGTTGTTGTGGAAATCAAGAGGCCTTTTCTAATCATGCAGGCCCGTGTTTAGACCTTGTCCCCTGAGAACATGATAGGCCCCTGGGAAGTAGGGGTGGTCTCATGGACCACCCATGCACCACCTATTTAGTGAGGTGTTGATGACATTTACACCTGGCAATTGATACTGTGTCTGGGTGGGGCCTGAAGGTTATTTAGCATGTTGACTGTTGTATTACATCTTCATCACTTTATGTTAGGGATTGCAGTTATAACCATTCTGCTAGTCCTAATAAATATGCATTTATGGGTACTCGAGATGGGTTGACCATTATCTCTGACAAACCATAAAGTGTAATCCTCTCTAAGGTCACTGAAATCAGCAGCATAGGATTTCTTTATTAGGACTGAGAAGACATACCCTCTTATGGATTTGTTACTGGTTAAAGAATAGGAAGCAGAGTGAGGGAATAAACAAAGAACTGACACCATGGAAGAAAATTAAAAGTGGGGTCTTTCAGAACCTGTGTTGAGATTTGTACAATTCATTCATACTTGATATAGCATCAGGGATATGCAACAAAGACCGATTATGCAAGGGGCGGAATGCCTGGTCTGGGAGAATGGCATGCTGCTCCCCTGTCATCATGTAGTGGAGGCCCCATGCCCCCACTTCCCCTCCAGTGCCATCACCAGGGCTTTCCAACCCCAGTGTTGTGTTCATGTGCTACGTTGGGGCAGTCCATGCATGCCGGGGAATTCCCTCCCCTGTGCATATGCGGGAAGCAGCAGGGCATGCCACCCTGATCTAAGGACCCAGCAGCAGCCTGGTATTACTGCTGCTGTGCATAATCAGTCAAAGTGACCCAAGCACTATTCAAATTGGTGACAACACACGTGGGCTTGAAGAACTCCAAGAAAATCTGTGGAAAGATAATGAGGAGAAGCCTAACTTGATATTTATGATAATGAGTTCAATAACTAAGAAAGAGATCTTGAGACTGTGGTAGATAACTCAGTTAAAATATCAACCCAGGGAGTGGCCAAATGAAAAGGGCAAATTCCATTGGTGAAAACAACATATCTATTATAGTAAAGTCCACAGTGTTGCTGCATTTAGGATGCAATTCTGATCGATCCATCACAAAAAAAGTATAGAGTATAGAAAGAGAAAATGTACAGAAAGAGGGAAACAATAGGGGGAGAGAGGCTGAAGCATTTCAAGTGTCTTAGAGAATCATAGAATCATAGAATAATAGAGTTGGAAGGCACCTCATGGGTCATCTAGTCCAACCCCCTGAACTATGCAGGACACTAACATCCTAATTGCTCATCTACTGTAACCTGCCACCCCTTTGCCTTCACGGAATCAGCCTCTACATCAGATGGATATCTAGCCTCTGTTTTAAAATTTCCAAAGATGGAGAATGCATCACCTTCCGAGGAAGCCTGTTCCACTGAGAAACCGCTCTGTCAGGAACTTCTTCCGGATGTTTAGATGGAATTTCTTTTGAATTAATTTCATCCCATTCATTCTGGTCTGTCCCTCTGAGGTAAGAGAGAACAACTTTTCTCCATCCTCCATATGGCACCTTTTTAAATACTTGAAGATGGTTATCAGATCCCCTCTCAGTTGTCTCCTCTCTAGGCTAAACAGACCAAGCTCCCCCAACCTTTGTTCATACGTCTTGGTCTCCAAACCCTCACCATCTTCTTTTGCCCTCCTCTGGACATGTTCCACTTTGTCAACATCCCTCTTCAACTGGGGTGTCCAAAACTGAACACAGTACTCCAAACCAGAGCAGAGTTAAGAGGTACCATCACCTCCCTAGACACGATACTCCATTTGAGTCCAAATTCCATTTGCCACACAGCTGACTCATGTTCAACGTATGTTCTACTAAGACTCCTAGATCCTTTTTTTTTATATATAATGATTTTTTTTATTTTCATAAAGATAGAAATATAATCATCATTTGAGAATATACGACCCCACATTGACTCCACAGTGATATAAACTTTTGCCCAAAACTCTAAGAGCCACGAGTCTAAGAGCCGTCCACATTTCCACTACATTAAAAAAAACAAAAGGCCTGTTTAGATATACAAAAGAAAAGTTATTATTAGTCAACTTACTTGAGAGATCGTAGACCTCACGTTAACTGCTTGATACAATCTAAGAGCTATCCTAGCAGATATTTCTAGGTTTGAGTTAGATGCTTAACATTAAACATTTCTTATAGCACAGTATGAGTTTTGGCCCTGTATCAATACCCTGATGAAGGGAGAGGAAAGTAGGGCTTTGCCTTAAAGATGTACAAAGAAAAAAAATTACAAAAGGATTTCATAATTTCTCCTTATCCTTAATACAGATACATCTACAAACCATTTATACTTGACCCATTCTAAGAGCCATCCTGACAGGTATAAGTTGAGAGCTTTGCATTTTCTACAGATCAATATGGGCTTTGGCCCTATAACAATACACCAATAAAAAAAAATAATAAGGGGGGAAAGCCCCATTTTATATTTCTAACGCTAACGATTATATTACCTATATGCCTACTAAGAAAAAGAAACAAGAGAGAAAAAAGGCACTGCTTCCCCTTTTTCATAAAAATAGCAATGTAGAATACAATATATGTTGTTAATACAGAGAATAATAAGATTTTCAGGTTTAGATTAAATGCTTAGCATTAAACATAAAACAATATAAGCTTTCAGTCTTCTATAGCTTCTCCTTATCCTTGGTTCTGATACATCTACAAAACAATTTATGCTTGACCCATTCTAAGAACCATCCTAACAGATATATTTTCAGATTGAAGTTGAAAGCTTAACATCAAACATTTTCTACAAGTCAGTGTAGGCTTTAGTCCTAGGACAATACACTAATAGAAGAAAGAAAAAATAAGAGGGGAGAACCCCATTTTACATTTTCAGCACTAATGATTATATTACCTATATGCCTACAAAAGAAAAGAGACAAAAAAAAAACAAGAGAGAAAGAGACACTGCTTCCCCTTTTTCATAAAAATGGAAATATAGAATACAGTATAACATTAAACATAAAACAATATGAGCTTTCGGTCTTCTTAAGGGGGTCTCATCTCGAGGCTTGCTACATCTTGTCGTTCCCGTAAAATTATATTCTGTCCCATTGGCCTTTGGCGTAGAAAGTGCAGTTGTACTCTTTCCCGCAGAGTATGCATCGATAAATCTTGAGGCCGTTGCACCTCCTGGACTCCAGTATCAATACAATTTTTTCCCCAGAGAGATCCTTTAAATCGGTTACTTTCACTGCAGATCCATATTTCTTTTGATTGATTTTTGTACACTGTTGCTTTGAGATGGCTGTATGTCTTTTTAAAAAGGGTGTCCTTATCTGGGCTGCAGAACTCCGGCATCCCATTTTCCGTCTCCAGAATTTCAGATTTCTCTTCTACTGTTGGTTTTCCACCTTGTTTAGAGCTGTCATCAGCCACTGTTATTGATCCATTATTCCTGTTAAAGACGTCTTCCTTGGCTTCTTGGATCTCCTTGAAGATATGAATTTCAGATTTCTCTTCTGCTGTTGGTTTTCCACCTTGTTTAAAGCTGTCATCAGTCACTGTTATTAATCCATCATTCCTATTGAAGACTTCTTCCTTGCCATCTTGGATCTCCTTGGAGATATTTTTGATCAATCCATCTAAGAATACTTTGTAATCTTGGGTTTGTATCTCTATTAGATGAGCCAATCTTTTTAACATAGACATGATTTTGACTTTAAAAAAAAACGGCCTCAAACAATTTTACAAGTGGCCAGTAGATGTCCTCTGTTTTATCCTCTAATGTTCCGGCACAGGCATGTGGCGTATTGAAGTCAGTTAAGGCAGAGATTCTCGTACTGGCACAGAGTTCTCGTGAGATTTTCCCATTCACAGCTCTTATCTTCTTATCTTCGAAAACCAAAACAATTACAATAAGAGCTTTTGCCAATTAGTTCGAGTTGATTTGAGTCCTTCTTCTGCTTAGTTAGGAGAATTAGCCTGCCTCTTAACGAGGTGGCTTCAGGCAGAGCAGAGTAAGAGGAGGGGGGAAACAAAGGGCTTTGATGCAGGAAGAAAGACGAAGAAAAAAAAACGAGAGATACTTGCAGTAAATGATGTTTTGGAACTCAGCCGATGTCCTCCCCTCAGTTCAAAGCGTTCATTTGTGGTAAATCATCATGTAGGGTTGAAGCAGATACTTTAAGATTAAAGAAAGAAAGGAAAGTCCGAGGTAGAAAATGGCAGTCGTCCTCTGGACCTGGAACGCTGACAGCCTATAATCCAGGGAGATATACTCCCTAAAGGATTGGAGACGGCCCCAAGAACTTCCTGGGTAGAAAGGTGAGGTGGGGTTTGCGTACCCCTCCTCTTTTCTGCCAATTGCTTGCACAATTGACCCCTGTCAGGCTTCAGAGATAGCAGAGCAGATGCCCTGCTACCCTCTCAGGACGACATCTTTAGCCACACCACTCCTAGATCCTTTTCACACGTGCTACTGCCAAGACAAGTCTCTCCCATCTTATATTGGTGTATTTGGTTTTTCCTACCTAAATGCAGGACTTTACATTTGTCCCTATTGAACTTTATTTTATACAGTTTAGCCCACTTCTCGAGCCTATCAAGATCATCCTGTATTCTGTTTCTGTCTTCAGTTGTATTTGCTACCCCTCCCAATTTAGTATCGTCTGCAAATTTAATAAGTATCCCCTCGAATCCCTCATCCGAATCATTTATAAATATGTTGAACAACACAGGCCCCAGGACAGATCCTTGGTGTACTCCACTTGTCACTCTTTTCCAAGAAGATGCTGAACCATTAACAAGTACCCTCTGGTTACGATTTGTCAACCAGTTATTGATCCACCTGACAGAATTAGGATCCATACTGCATTTTACCGCATTGTCAACAAGTATATCATGTGGAACCTTATCAAAAGCTTTATTGAAATCCAGATAAACTAGGTCCACGACATTCCCCTGATCCAGCAAGGTAGTCACTTTCTCGAAGAAAGAGATAAGATTGGTCTGACATGACTTGTTCTTATGAAACCCATGCTGAGTCTTAGAAATCACAGCTCTCAGTTCCAGCTGCTCAAGGACTGAGTGTTTGATTATTTGTTCCAAAATTTTGCCAGCTACATTCAAGCTGATGGGTTGATAATTACCTTGATCCTCCTTCTTTCCTTTCTTGAAGATGGGGACAACATTTGCCCGCCTCCAATCGTCTGGCACCTCACCTGTTCTCCAAGAAGGGTCAAAAATAATGGACAGAGTTTCGGAGATTACATCTGCAAGTTCTTTTAGTAATTTGGATGCAGTTCATCTGGCCCAGAAGACTTTGTTTCATTTAGGGAAACTCGGTGTTTGTAGACTGCTCAAACAGTGATTCTAGGCCACCATTCCTGTCCCCCATGTTGTGTTACGTTTTTGCCACATTGATCACTATTTCCCTCACAAGAGAAGACTGAGGAGAAACAGAAGTTAAGCAGTTCAGTCCTCTCTTCATCATCTTTTCCCTCTTAATAAAACAGTAAGGGGTGTTGGGGTGGGCTCAGTCCGTGATGACGGAGGACAACAATTGGTCCCATGGCTCTGGACTGAAAAGCGGAGGGGCTAATTGGAAGGCGCAAAGCGCCTTCCGATCGGCCCCTCACCAGGACAGACCAAAATTCCATCCAGCCAGGGGCAATCTGAAGAAATGGCTGCCAGTCTGCTCCTGACCACCAAAGGGAGAGGAGGTCAGTAGGGCTGCCAAGGGGGGTGAGAACAGAGGCTTGGATAGGCTGTGCTAGCCCTTTTCGCCCCAAGGCTGTCCTAACTGTGAAGTCCAACTGTAACTTTGCCTCAGAACCCTGACAGAGCTGGCAGGAGGCTGGAGAGTTTGTTCCCTCCCCATCCCCTCCCTTCAGGCCTGCTGCGAAGGAGCCTCTGACAGGCCCTGACTGAGGGGAGGAAGGCATTTCCAAGAGCAAAACAGGGAAGCCTGAGAGCATTCCTTTTGAGAGTGGGGGGGATTTCCCCTTCTGCCAAACAGTTGGCTGACAGGGAGGCCACAGAGAAGCCCCTTTTCACTTAAAATACTGCTCTGGCCAGGGGTTAGACACAGCCAAGCCATGTGTCTTTCTTCTTTGCAACTCTCTGCAGGTTTGAGGCCACTGCACAGTGTTATCCTGCAGATGAATCTGGTTGTTTTTTTTTTGTCTCCTGTTTCATCTGCACAACAACCCTGTGCAGTAGACCTCAAGTCTTTCAATTCAACAACAACAACCTGTGTGGGAGGCCTTAAATGTTTCTTCTCTACAACAACCCTGTCCAAAGTAGCCCTTTCTGCCTGGAGAGCTGATCTTTATACTCTGCAGGTGAGCTCTCCAGGCTCCACCTGGAGGTTAGCTACCCCTGGGTTGGAAATATTCCTGGAGGTTTGGAGGTGGGACTTCAAAATGGTACAATGCCTCAGAGTCCAGCCTTCAAAGGAGCCATTTGTGCCTGCAGTTGGGAGGGAGTGGTGCAGGTGTGTCCCTCCTGGGCTATGGGCTATGGGCTATGGGCAGCCCTTACCAGCAACTGTTTGTACTCTGGGGCACAGACAGGCAGACCAGCATGAGTCCCGTGAGCCTGGAAGTGCAGGAAGATCTAAATAAATACAGCCTGAAACTGTAAATAGTGAGAGGGAGAGGAAAGGAAGATGATTGGAAAATGCTTTGAGACACCTTAGGCCTGCTGGGTCACTGCAGCCCATTCCCAGTTCCCTCAGACCTCTCACAGCCCCACATGCCTCACAGGTTGACTTTTTTTTTATTGTAATGATTTTTTTTATTTTCATAAAGATAGAAATATAGGATGCAACACGAGTTATTGATACAAAAAGCAGTAAATAAAATATAATCATTTGAAAATATACGACCCCACATTGACTCCCCAGTGATATAAACTTTTGCCCAAAACTCTAAGAGCCATGAGTCTAAGAGCCATCCACATTTCCACTACATTAAAAAAGAAAAAGGCCTGTTTAGATATACAAAAGAAAAGTTATTATTAATCAACTTACTTGAGAGATCGTAGACCTCACGTTAACTGCTTGATACAATCTAAGAGCTATCCTGGCAGATATTTCTAGGTTTAAGTTAGATGCTTAACATTAAACATTTCTTATAGAACAGTATGAGTTTTGGCCCTGTATCAATACCCTGATGAAGGGAGAGGAAAGTAGGGCTTTGCCTTAAAGATGTACAAAGAAAAAAAAATTACAAAAGGATTTCATAATTTCTCCTTATCCTTAATACAGATACATCTACAAAACCATTTATACTTGACCCATTCTAAGAGCCATCCTGACAGGTATAAGTTGAGAGCTTTGCATTTTCTACAGATCAATATGAGCTTTGGCCCTATAACAATACACCAATAAAAAAAAAATAAGGGGGGAAAGCCCCATTTTATATTTCCAACACTAACGATTATATTACCTATATGCCTACTAAGGAAAAGAAACAAGAGAGAAAAAAGGCACTGCTTCCCCTTTTTCATAAAAATAGCAATGTAGGATACAGTATATGTTGTTAATACAGAGAATAATAAGATTTCCAGGTTTAGATTAAATGCTTAACATTAAACATAGAACAATATAAGCTTTCAGTCTTCTATAGCTTCTCCTTATCCTTAATTCTGATACATCTACAAAACAATTTATACTTGACCCATTCTAAGAGCCATCCTGACAGGTATATTTTCAGATTTAAGTTGAAAGCTTAACATTAAACATTTTCTACAGGTCAGTGTAGGCTTTGGCCCTAGAACGATACACTAATAGAAGAAAGAAAAAATAAGGGGGGAGAACCCCATTTTATATTTCCAACACTAATGATTATATTACCTATATGCCTACAAAGGAAAAGAAACAAGAAACAAGAGAGAAAGAGACACTGCTTCCCCTTTTTCATAAAAATAGAAATATAGAATACAGTATAACATTAAACATAAAACAATATGAGCTTTCGGTCTTCTTAAGGGGGTCTCATCTCGAGGCTTGCTACATCTTGTCGTTCCCGTAGACTTATATCCTGTCCCATTGGCCTTTGGCGTAGAAAGTGCAGTTGTACTCTTTCCCGCAGAATATGCATCGATAAATCTTGAGGCCGTTGCACCTCCTGGACTCCAGTATCAATACAATTTTTTCCCCAAAGAGCTCCTTTAAATCAGTTACTTTCACTGCAGATCCATATTTCTTTTGATTGATTTTTGTACACTGTTGCTTTGAGTTGGCTGTATGTCTTTTTTAAAAGGGTGTCCTTATCTGGGCTGCAGAACTCCGGCATCCCATTTTCCGTCTCCAGAATTTCAGATTTCTCTTCTACTGTTGGTTTTCCACCTTGTTTAGAGCTGTCATCAGCCACTGTTATTGATCCATCATTCCTGTTAAAGACTTCTTCCTTGGCATCTTGGATCTCCTTGAAGATATGAATTTCAGATTTCTCTTCTGCTGTTGGTTTTCCACTTTGTTTAAAGCTGTCATCAGCTTTGTTTAAAGCTGTTTAAAGCTGTCATCATTATTGATCCATCATTCCTATTGGAGACTTCTTCCTTGCCATCTTGGATATCCTTGGAGATATTTTTGACCAATCCATCTATAAATACTTTGAAATCTTGGGTTTGTATCTCTATTAGGTGAGCCAATCTTTTTAACATAGACATGTTTTTGACTTTAAAAAAAAACGGCCTCAAACAATTTTACAAGTGGCCAGTAGAGGTCCTCTGTTTTATCCTCTGGCATGTGACGTATTGAAGTCAGTTAAGGCAGATAATCTCGTGCTGGCACAGAGTTCTCGTGAGATCTTCCCATTCACAGCTCTTATCTCTTATCTCCGAAAACCAAAACAATTACAATAAGAGCTTTTGCCAATTAATTCGAGTTGATTTGAGTCCTTCTTCTGCTTAGTTAGGAGAATTAGACTGCCTCATAACGAGGTGGCTTCGGGCAGAGCAGAGTAAGAGGAGGGGGGAAACAAAGGGCTTTGATGCAGGAAGAGAGACAGAGAAAAAAAAAAGAGAGATACTTGCAGTAAATGATGTTTTGGAACTCAGCCGATGTCCTCCCCTCAGTTCAAAACGTTCATTTGTGGTAAATCATCGTGTAGGGTTGAAGCAGATACTTTAAGATTAAAGAAAGAAAAGAAAGTCCGAGATAGAAAATGGCAGTCGTCCTCTGGACCTGGAACGCTGACAGCCTGTAATCCAGGGAGATATACTCCCTAAAGGATTGGAGACCGCCCCAAGAACTTCCTGGGTAGCAAGGTGAGGTGGGGTTTGCGTACCCCTCCTCTTTTCTGCCAATTGCTTGCGCAATTGACCCCTGTCAGGCTTCAGAGATAGCAGAGCAGATGCCCTGCCACCCTCTCAGGACGACATCTTTAGCCACACCACAGGTTGACTATTGTGGGGAGACGAATGGAAAAGGTGTTTGTAAACTGCTTTGAGACTCCTTCGGGTAGTAAACAACAGGGTACAATAGTCCGTTCTTCTAAAGAGCAATCATGAAAGAAGCATGTCGGCACGTAACATTTTATCAACAGTGAAAAAATGGAAAATAAGGAACAGGATGGACACCTGTGTACTGTGACTATCCCATGTGTATTAGGGCAGAGGGGCATTTTGGTGAATGTGGCCTAATTCCCACAAGAAGGGAAATGACGCAGAACTGGGGGGAATTGGTTGTCATGTAAGCTTCCCCTAAGAAGAGTCTCCAATCTGATTTTCCCTTCACATATCTGAAGACATGGCTCTGGAAAGCTCATCTGTAACCACTATGCCACAATTCCCAAAGGTCAGTCCTCTCCCACACTCAATGAACATTCCAAACCACAGATTCTTGACACCCATATCTCCACACCCATGCCCTCATTTGCCACCATACCACCACAACCTCCCACACAACACACACATTCAACCCCATGCCCTTATAGACTGGACAACTCCTCCCCTTCCCCTTCCCACTGCCAAGCTCTAGCGCCCGTTGTATTCTTGGATACAACGGGCTTTGCCCCTAGTCTATTATAATTTTACTTTGTCTTCTCAGTGGTCCTACGGTGTATCGATTCTTTTTCTTGCTTGAAATATAACTAAAGAAGCCTTTTTTGTTATGTTTAGCATTTCTTGTTCATACTGAGCTTTAGCTTTTCTAACACTCCCCCTACAATTATTGGTTATTTGTTTATACTCATCCTTAGTAATAAGGCTATCCTTCCATTTCCTATATGACTCTTTTTTATTCCTCAAATCTTTTGACAACTGCTTATGGAGCCAACTTGGCTTCCTTAGGCTCCTTCCATATTTTCTTCTCAAGGGAACTGTTTGTGATTGAGCCTTCAGTATTTCACTTTTAAGAAATTCCCAGCCCTCTTAGACTCATAGAATCATAGAATCACAGAGTTCAAAGGGGCCATATAGGCCATCTAGTCCAACCTTCTGCTTAATGCAGGATCAACCCAAAGCTTCCTAAAGCATCCAAGAAAAGTGTGTATCCAACCTTTGCTTGAAGACTGCCAGTGAGGGGGAGCTCACCACCTCCTTAGGCAGCCTATTCCACTGCTGAACTACTCTGTGAAATTTTTTTCCTGATATCTAGCCTATATTGTTGAAGTTTAAACCCATTACTGCGCGTCCTCTCCTCCGCAGCCAATGGAAACAGCATCCTGCCCTCCTCCAAGTGACAACCTTTCAAATATTTAAAGAGGACTATCTCTTCTTGTCTGTTCCTTCTGAATAGATTGTACCCCTTGATTTTAGTATTCCAATTGGGAGTATTATCCCACAAAGATTCTGTGATTCCTATTAGGTCAAAGCCCCCTTCCTGTATTAAGAATACTAGTTCTTCCTGCTTGTTTCCCATACTCTGTGCATTAGGTTAGAGACATCGTAATTTTTTGCCGCCTAAAATGGCGGCGGGGGGGAGGGGGGAATGAGTGGCTAACCAGAATTCCTGTAGCTTTTCAGCTCAGGCATTCTGGCCATTCACAGAAGGGTTTTTATTTTTTAAATCCCCTTGCTTTAAGCCTGCCCGGGAGGAGGCTACTTAAAGCAAGGGGCTGCTTGCTGGAGCTCACTTGAGCTCTCTGGCTGGCTGGCTGGCTGTGCTGCTCCCAAGCTCAGTGCCTGGTAGAGCGGCCTGCCTGACTGCCTGCCTCCTGGACCTGGCCTGTGGACTGGACTTCGCTGGAGAAGACATCCAATAGTTTGTTTTAGGTTTTTTTTCTCTCTTCTTTTCTCTTTTTTTCCCACCCTATTCTCCCTCTCCCTCCCTCCCCTTTTCAAAAGTTTTTTGCCTTTGGGTTTCTGTGGGTGGGGGCCTGGGGGGTTGGGGAATTGTATTTGCTGCTTTTATTGTGTTAACTATTTGCTGTTAAGTTTTCTTTAAAAGTATTTTGGGGGTGGGGGTTGGTACTTGTATTTTGAAGTTACGCTGTTTCTGGTTGTTTTGGGGGGGGGGTTGTTTGATTGTTTTGGGTTTTTCCCCCCAGGTTTCCTCAGTTGCCACCTTTGGGCTTCGTGCCCAGGGTGGCAGCTGGTTGTTTGGTAATTGTAGGTGTTTTTTTGGTGGGGGGCTAGTTTCAGTTTGGTGGGGGGGTTATTTTTGTTCTTAGATTGGTTTAGCTGTTAGGGCCTTGCAGGGCCAGTTTTTCTTGACTGCCAGCCACCTTTGGGAGAGTGCCCTGGGTGGCTGCTGGAAAGGTTGTTTGTTTGTTGAAGCAGGATCAGCCCTAAGCATCCTAAAGCATCCAAGAAAAGTGTGTATCCAACCTTGAGGTACCCCGATGCTCTGAGGTACCCTGAGGTACCCCACTACTCACCTCTCTCCAGTCTGATGAAACACCATTGACAACAACTCTTTGAGTGCGGTTCTCTAACCAATTCCCTATCCACAACTATTTGAAAATCCAGATTGCAGTCCTTCAACTTATCCATCAGAACATCATGGGGAACCTTGTCAAAAGCTTTACTAAAATCCAAGTAAACGACATCAACCGAATTTCCCCGATCCAGCAAACTTTTACTTGGTCAAAAAAGGAAACCAGGTTGGTCTGGCAGGACCTGTTGGAGACAAATCCATGCTGACTTCCTCCAGATGTTTGCAGATCACTCCCTTTAATATCTGCTCCATTATCTTCCCCACAACAGAGGTCAGACTCACTGGTCTGTAGTTTCCCAGGTCATCCTTCCTCCCTTTTTTGAAGATCGGAATAACGTTTGCTCTCTTCCAGTCCTCCGGGACATCTCCAGTCCTTAAAGAGGTCCCGAAGATGATGGACAAGGGCTGTGCAAGTTCTCTGGAAAGTTCTTTGATCACTCTCGGGTGCATTTCATCCGGACCAGGGGATTTGAACTCATCCAGTGCAGCTAAATGCCTCTCGACAACCTCTCTATCCATGTTAACCTGCCACCCAGACATTATCCTTTGGCTACGGCCATTTCTAAATGTACCTAAAAGCAGGCCCTCAAATTTCCCTGTCTGTTAGATTAGACCTAGTAGAAACAGTTTGTCCAAGGGAACATGAGTGGGAAGAAGGAAGGTCAGGCTAGGGGCTCTAGGGGAAAGGCCCTACAGAAAACTAGAGGGGTGGAGGGGAGTGAAAGGGGGAAGGAAGCGTCCTTCCCCCCACCTGAGAAGAGGCCTGTCTTGGGTCGACCTTCCACCACTCTGACCTCTGGCCGGAGTGGTGCAATAAAGAGTGTCCAAAAGGTTCTCTTTATTGAGGCTGCTGCCGGGGCGCCCCCTTCTAAGGTGCGTCAGGCAGGGGTCTTTGCTGGCACTTCTGCGGGGCCTGCTGATCAGGCAGCCCCTCCTGTCGCTCCTTTTGCTAGTGAGGCATGGGAGCATCAGGAGAAGTTGCCTGATCTCTCCCTCGGGGTGAGCCATGGGGACATGAGTGGCTTGTCCTTCATGTCCCCAGGCATCGCCTCGGGGGTGCAGAGAGCCCTGGAGGAGATGAGTGAGGGACTGGCCCGCCAGTCTACTCCCCTTTCTCCTCCAGGATCCAGCAGGCTTCAGTTGGGGGGGGTACAGGACCAGATGGTAGAGGTGGTGCAAGAGGGAGAGATGGAGGTGGCACCCCCTTCCCCACTATCTCGGCCACTTCCCCCTCTCTCACCTCCTTCTGTCCCCAACCTCAGGACACGGTGTGTCCGGCCCAAGCTCCTCACAGGAGGCAGCTCAGAGGACTTCGCAGGCTGCAAGCCAGGCTCCAAAGTCTGGAATTACGTCTGGAATTACTTCCAGATAGTGGAAGGAACCCACCTCTGTAGGCAGAGGGTTAGTTGTAGAAGACAAGAGCGTCACTACACGACTAGTGGCCTCAGGAACCACCTGAAGAGGCACCACCAAGCTGTCCTGCTTCAGGGGGAGAGACAGGCTGGCAGTGGAGTGCCTGCGCAGGCACAACCTACCAACACAGGGCTGGAGAGTCAACCCGGGACCTCCACCTCCAGAGCTCTCCCTAAGAGTTCTGCTCAGGGGGCGGGTGGAGTTAGAGGGAGGCAAGGGACCATGGTGGAGATGCTTGCCCGGGCTGGCAGTGGCATGCCAAAAGGGGGGTTTGAGGCAGGGTGTAGGGCCGCGAACCATGACCTAGCTGCGCTCATGGCCGTGGGTGCGTACCCCTTTCGTCTGGCCGAAGACGTATACTTCTGCCGACTATGCCGTCGCATATCCACCTGGTACACACCTCCTAGTCATACCACGATTAGCATGCCCTGGATAGGGCATCGAGGTGCCGCATGGAGGTAGAGATGTCCTGAGCTTCAGGGACCGTATACTTCACGTTGGACATATGGACGTCAAGTCATGCGCAGGATGCGTGCATCTCGCTGACTGCGCATTGGTGGGACGTATGGGAGGTGCTGGGTGGGGTTGAGCCTGTTAGGCAGGGTGAGGGCTGCCAGTCAGGCTATCGCCATGCCTTGCTGGACATTGAGTCCTTCGATGTGGCACATGGCAGACAACATCAAGGGCATCATTCGTAGAATGGTAGATGGGTGGGTAGGCAGTGGGACGGCAGTGGGTAGACAGATGGTGACCTCAACATGACCAAGGCGGTCAAGGACATGGGACTGAAGCATATCTCCTGTGGGGCCCAACTTCTCCACCTCGTGGTTAAGGATGCTCTTGTGATCGGCTCCAAGGGAGCCAGTTCATCCGCTGAAGCAATTGACTTCCAGCATCTCATCGAGAAGTGCCAGAAGATTGTAGCGCATTTCTCTCACAGCTCGTACGATGTCTCGAGGCTGGAGAGAAAGCAGGTCCTGATGGGCGTGCCGCAGCACTGCCTTATCAGAGACATCAGCACGCGCTGGAACTCCACCCGCGCCATGTTTGAGCACTTGGTGGAGCAGAGGAGAGCCTTAGATGCCCTTGTCCAGTAGACGAAGATGTTTATGCCTGGGAAGTGGCTCACCCACTGCGAGTGGGAGATCATTAATCAGACCAAGAAGTTCTTGGGCCCTTCAAGACTTTCATGGAGATGCTCTCGTCTGACACGGCAAGTTTGGGTCTGGTCGTGCCCATGGTCCACAAGGCCCGTGTGGTGCTGGCCCCCTTCCTGGATCTGGCTCAAGGAAGTGAAGACACTGTTCCAGCCGTGCGTACGCTTGCGAGGAGGCTTCTGAGAGGGCTTGAGAGCCGCTTTGAACCCCTCTGCAAGTCAGTGACATATAGGCTCGCCGCCATGTGTGATCCGCGCATCAAGGGCAGCTTAGGAGAGAGGGAGAGGAGCCTTCCTGAATTGCGCGAGCTGCTCATTCAGAGGCTTGTCTGGTGGAAGTCCAAGGAGGCTGAGGTGGCAGGACAGGCAGGGGAGGAAGGAGCCACCACATCCGCTACTCCCCCCTCAGCCTGTGATGGCACATCAGCCACTGCGGGCCACCCCAGCAAGAAGGCTGAGCAGGGCAACTTCTTGCTGGGGTTCCTCCAGCCAACTCCTTCCCCTGAGGGCAGCGGGTGCCCGAGGGAAGAGAGTGCATCTGGGATGGTGAGGGGTTACCTTGGTGAGCCCCAGGAGTTCGAGAACTTCTGTCTCTTGAGATGCTGGGCCAGGATGGAGGCGGTCTGACCGGCCCTCTCCCGCCTGGCCCGTGTCTACCTTTTGTGCCTGCCAACGAGCGTCCAGAGCGAGCGGGCATTTTCTCATGCTAGCAGCACCGGCTGCGAGTATTGTTCCCACCTGGCGCCCGAAAGAGTCCAGCAATTGGTCTTCCTCAAGGTCAACTTGCTGGCTCTTGGCCATCCAGAACTATTCTTGGAGGAGGACTGAGGTGAGCACAGAATTGCTGTGACTGCATCCCCTCTGAGTCTGTTCTGGGTGGCGGGGATGAAAAACGCTCGCCCAAGGTAAAAATTCAGACAGGAACAGTGCCCTGCCCAATCTAAATTGCCCCCCCCCCCACACGCACACACAAACAGAAATTCTGCAATCACCAGAGGGCCAGAGATTAAATCTGGGTCCCTCAGTCATGCCACCCATTTGGAAAACTTTTCCCAGTTCCAAAGTGAGCCTTAGAGCTCATGTTAAACCCAAGAAGTAAGTGAGCATTTCTCAATGGGTGCCCAGGAGGAGTTTGTTGTTGTGCGTGCGCCAATTTGTCTTTTTGCTGCTGCCAGGGCTGTTCTCCCAGAACAGCTCTGTCAGGGCTCTCTCAGGATGTGGCCTGAGTAGAGCAGTTGGATTAGAGGTGGTTTAAGAAGGTGGCCTGTTGGTGTTAGGTTGTTGGATTCCCCACCAGTGTTCACTGCGCCATGTGTGGACTTCTGGGGGGGGGGGTATGTGTCTTTTTGCTGCTGCCAGGGCTGTTCTCCCAGAACAGCTCTGTCAGGGCTCTCTCAGGATGTGGCCTGAGTAGAGCGGTTGGATTTGTGGCGTTTGAGGGCGGTGGCCCAAGCGTAGGAAGGGAAAGGTGACTGGAAGCTGCTTTGATACACCTTTGGGTTGTGAAAAGCAAGTCTTCCTCTTGCTCTGTATTTGTTAGAGGGGGAAGGCTGGATGGGAGAGCCAGTGATGAGTCCACAGCATGGATGGAGCATCCAGATTGCCAATTTACCTGCTGAAATCATTTTTTTCTCACACTTTTTTTCTCACACAGGGAAGCTCTGAGGTCTTCCCTCAGTTCCCCCCCAAGTTTCAGGAAGATTGCACCAGGGGGTCCCATCCTGGGGGCTCCCAAGGAACATTCCCCATAGAAGTCTATGGGGAAACATGTTCAGACTAAAGAATCTGACACTCCATTGTAACCAATGGAGCGGATAGGGTACACCCTCTTTGGGAGCCAGTAGGATTGGACCCCTTGGTCCAATCTTCTTGAAATTTTCAGGGGACTTAGGGAAGACCCTTCCTGAGCTCTCCAAGAGGTTTAAGGGGTGCAACATATGCCCCCTCCACCCCAGCCCCCGGGGAAGGCGGAGAAAGGATTTCCAATGCAAGTCAATGGAGCCATTTAGTTGCATTGGCCCCAAATCGTCCAAATCGATTCGGGATGCTTTCCAATGCAAGTCAATGGCCTCCATTGACTTGCATTGGCCCCAAATCGATTCGGACAGGTCCGAATCGGTCCGAATCGGGGCCTCCCTGCACAACCCTAATCCAAACCTTTCCCGTCACACCATTGACGTAGGCAGTCATTTACTTGCATAATTTTTATCTCTTTTCCTCTGCCTCAGCCACTTACAGGAAGGACTGATGAAAACACAACCTGTGCTCCCAGGTCCTTTACCTTTTCCCCCAGATCCAGAAAGTCTTTAAAAATTTGTTCTGTGTTCAGCTGGACAGTATTATTTGTTCCTACATGGATGAGGAGGATGGGTTAATGATCTGTAGGTTTGATGCGTCTATCCAGCCGTTCTGTCATATCCTTGATGCGTGCACCAGGTAGGCAGCAGACCTCTCGAGACAACAAGTCTGGTCTACACCCTTCGACCTCTACACCTCTTAGCAAGGAATCCCCAACTACCAGTACTCGTTTCTTCGTACCCTTGGGAGCAGACCTAAAACTCTTTCTTGTGGAGGACTGTGAAGTGTTTCCTGAGCTTTGTGTGACTTTTTTCCTGGTCTACATTGGGGCTTGCTCTTCATGGGGGATTGCACATACTCCTGTGTTCCTGAATCAACCTCTTCAGGCATATCTTGGAACCGATTGCTGATCATCAGTGGGTCAGACCTTCTCCTTATTCTTCTACTCCTATATGTAACATTCTTTCAATTATTGCCCTCCTGTATTAGGTGCTCCTGATTTTGTTTTGATCGATTTTCTCCTCATGCAGTGTAATCAATTATTTCTCTAATCCCCGGACTTTCTCCTCCAGCAGATCAACTAATTTGCACTTGCTGCATTTGTAAAAATTGTCTCCCTAAATTAAAAAGGCAAACATTCCGCAGATGGTACATATCACTACGCAACCTTCTTCAGTCTTCATGCCACTTTGATTAGAATCATAGAATCATAGAATCATAGAATCATAGAGTTGGAAGGGGCCATACAGGCTATCTAGTCCAACCCCCTGCTCAACGCAGGATTAGCCCTAAGCATCCTAAAGCATCCAAGAAAAGTGTGTATCCAACCTTTGCTTGAAGACTTCCAGTGAGGGAGAGCTCACCACCTCCTTAGGCAGCCTATTCCACTGCTGAACTACTCTGACTGTGAAAAACTTTTTCCTCATATCTAGCCTATATCGTTGTACTTGAAGTTTAAACCCATTACTGCGTGTCCTCTCCTCTGCAGCCAGCAGAAACAGCATCCTGCCCTCCTCCAAGTGACAACCTTTCAAATACTTAAAGAGGGCTATCATGTCCCCTCTCAACCTCCTTTTCTCCAGGCTGAACATTCCCAAGTCCCTCAACCTATCTTCATAGGGCTTGGTCCCTTGGCCCCAGATCATCTTCGTCGCTCTCCTCTGTACCCTTTCAATTTTATCTACGTCCTTCTTGAAGTGAGGCCTCCAGAACTGCACACAGTACTCCAGGTGTGGTCTGACCAGTGCCATATACAATGGGACTATGACATCTTGTGATTTTGATGTGATGCCCCTGTTGATACAGCCCAAAATGGCATTTGTCTTTTTTACCGCTGCATCACACTGCCTGCTCATGTTTAGTTTACAGTCCACAAGTACCCCAAGGTCTCGTTCACACACAGTGCTACCTAGAAGCGTATCCCCCATCCAGTAGGCATGCTTTTCATTTTTCTGACCCAGATGCAGAACTTTACACTTATCTTTATTAAATTGCATCTTGTTCTCATTTGCCCATTTTCCCAGTGTGTTCAGATCTCGTTGAACAGATTCAGATTCAGATTCATCTGAACTGCACCACAAATAGTCCTACACTTCACTGAAACCTCCAACTTGATCCTCAGGTGAAAAGCCAACAGCCAAGAGTCATTTAGCTCTTGCTCTTGGCTCCTAATTTAGAAAAAGACAACTATTGGATACACAATGGTAGAAAGTGCAGTCAAGTTACAGCTAACTTTTAGGGACCCCAAAGGGTTTCAAGGCAAGAAATTTTCAGTAGTGTGTCACTGCCAGCTTCTGTGTAGTTACACTGGCATTTCTTAGTAGTTTCTCCTTCAAATACTGACTAGGTTTAGCTATTTTCTAATTTAAAATATCAATGCTCTGACCATCACTTTAAATCTAAAGTTACCTGTTTACCTGTTCCCATGGTCCCTTCCCTAACTTGATATGTTAATATGTTTGCTTTGCCCAGTATTTTTCCACAGATCAGAAGCCCGATCAGGGAGGCTGGTCTCTTTTTTCCAGAGCATTTTTGGTTTGTAGTTCAGTACTGGCATTTACTAGTTCTACTGAAAAAGGATCACACAACAACAAAATTTATAAAAAGTATCGCAGCACAAGGGCTTTCCCCCTTTCCTAAATGTAATTTCCTTCTCTTGAGAGCATAAAGGCTGTTTTTGTTGTTTGTCGAGATTCTTCTAGTAATTATCTTGATAAGGTGGAGGGTGGTAAGATTCTAGAGAAGCAAGGGGGTAGATGACAGAGCAATAACTGGCTGGCCTTAAAAGAAGGAAGTAGCACATAGAAATGGGGAACAAACCTGCTAACATATTAAAGTTCATGACAAATTTTGGCCAGATTGTGGTTTGCAAAGCAATGTTATCAACCTAAAGAACTGCCATGAACTTTCATGGATTTTGTTTCATTTCATGGTAGTTTGTAGCAATTTTTGTATAGCTCTTCATAAAAAACAACTGAGTGGGTGGGTGACCTGGTGAGTCCTGGCACCGTCCTGGGGCCTTCTCTGGGCCCCGGGAGCAGGCTCGTTGTGGTGAGGCTGGTTCCGGAGGCGGAAGAAGGGCTGCGGCCGGGCACCCACCCACCCTGAAGGCTTTTGAAGCCTTCTCTGCGCCCCGGGAGCAGGCTCGCCATGGTGCCCCCCCCCTGAAGGCTTTTGAAGCCTTCTGTGCGGCCTGGGAACAGGCTCGTCGTGGTGAGCCTGCTCCCGGGGCCCAGAGAAGGCCGGCGGGTGGCCCCCCCCCACCCTGAAGGCTTGGGAAGAAGGGATGCGGGGCGGGAAAGGAGCAGGGACGCCGCATCTTCGACGCGGCGTCCCTGCTCCTTTCCCGAGGTGGAGGAGAGGGCAGGCCGGAGGACTTACCGTGCGGGCTGTCTGTTCAGTCTGCTCAGCAAGTCCTCGGCCAGGTAGGCGAGGCTGGGCCTAGCAGCCAATGGGGAGCTGCACTTCGCGGCTCCTGATTGGCCCCTTCGCCCTAACTCCTCCCCAGGTGACCTTACCCTTTTATTTAATCTGCTCCACAGGAGCGGTTAAAGATGTTTATGTAGCTAGGTATGTAGAGTAGGACCCTGTAGGAGTTGAGTCAGCTTGTCACCTGTCGCTTTATGGCACCTGATGTTGCTTCCTGAACTTCGCCCCTCCCCTCTTATAGAATCATAGAATCATAGAGTTGGAAAGGGCCATACAGACCATCTAGTCCAACCTTCTGCTCAACGCAGGATCAGCCCAAAGCATCATAAAGCATCCAAGAAAAGTGTGTATCCAACCTTTGCTTGAAGACTGCCAGTGAGGGGGAGCTCACCACCTCCTTAGGCAGCCTATTCCACTGCTGAACTACTCTGACTGTGAAATTTTTTTCCCTGATATCTAGCCTATATCGTTGTACTTGTAGTTTAAACCCATTGCTGCGCGTCCTTTCCTCTGCTGCCAACGGAAACAGCATCCTGCCCTCCTACAAGTGACAACCTTTCAAATACTTAAAGAGGGCTATCATGTCCCCTCTTAACCTCCTTTTCTCCAGTCCCTCAACCTATTTTCATGGGGCTTGGTCCCTTGGCCCCAGATCATCCTTTTGGCAGTCAAACTTACCTTGGTCAATACTCACAATCACACTGTGACCCCATCAGAGATCTGTTCAGATCATATCAAACCACTGGAGCAGCTGCTGAACAAGTCTGCAGCTGCTTATTCATCAGAACACTAACTCCTAGCCAATCAGGAGATCAGCTGGGAGTCTGAGTCCTGCCATTTCCCTCAACAAAAGAGCTACCCAGCAGAGTTGCAGAAGGGTGAGGATAAAGAACTCCTTTCTGTCATTTACTGTGCAGTCCAAGCCAGTAGTTTGCAGTGAGGATAAATTTGCCGGCCTATCCCAGGACTTGGGGCAGGACTTACCTAAATGCCATTCTATGAACCTGCAGTGTCACACCAGGCTGCAAAACAAGCAGTTATATCCCTACATCCTGGGAGTTTTGAGTGAAACCTAGTGCATGATGGTAATGTTACTTCATATCATACAAAATTTCCCCAGCAGATCAGAAGCCAGCTCCCAGCTGATGCTGGTGTCAGCTTCTGAGGGCTACATATCCTGTTCTGTCCATTGGATAACTGGCTGCCTGATCATATGTGGGATGTGTGCCAAACTGACAGATGTTCAAGTATTCCTAATGGCTTCAGCTGCTTCGCAAAGTCGAAAATGTTTGCCATTAGCTTTTAAAAGGAACTAAAACAAAATCTGAATTTTCTACCCAACAATATACTTTATTAAACTCAGCCTACAAGGGTGCTCTCTGTATTTTTCTCATCAGCATTATAATCACTTTCATGAAGGGAATACGCATAATCAGGTTCTGTGTGCATTTCCAAGTGTCCCTGCTTTTGTGCTCATTTGTGCGCAAACAAAAGTTGCTGGGGCTGAGTCATCACAGATAAAACATATGTGAATTGCTCTCAGGTTGAGAAACGCAGCAGCATTTTGACTAAAAGCTTCCACTGGAATATGAACATAATGAAGAGAATATGCAAATATTCACATTCTTCAATAAGATAGCACTCAAATACATTTGTTTTTGCTAGTCTTTAATCAGTTGGCTTTCTTGATGGTAGGCCCCCCAAGCATTCCTTTGCAAATGATGAGCATTTATAAAACTTTCTGAATCTATGCTTTGCTTTTCTCCACAAAGAGGACCTGAATCAGCTTGCAACATTGCTCTCTCTGTTCTTTTGCTTCATCCATAGAATCATAGAGTTGAAAGGGGTCCAACACCCTGCTCAATGCCTGCCATCTAGTCCAACCCCCTGCTCAACGCAGGATCAGCCCAAAGCATCCTAAAGCATCCAAGAGAAGTGTGTATCCAACCTTTGCTTGAAGACTGCCAGTGAGGGGGAACTCAACACCTCCTTAGGCAGCCTATTCCACTGCTGAACTACTCTGACTGTGAATTTTTTTTCCTGATATCTAGCCTATATCGTTTTACTTGTAGTTTAAACCCATTACTGCATGTCTTTTCCTCTGCAGCCAATGGGAACAGCATCCTGCC